>NW_008648990.1:1166430-1265807 GCF_000247585.1 Phytophthora nicotianae INRA-310 | reverse complement strand
ACTAAATGCAGCCCAAACCATCACCGATCCTCCCCCTGCTTGCCTTCTCTTGGTCCTTCGGGGAGGACGGCGTAAGTCCCTCCAATATTGCTGAAAGCCGTCGGGCCCATCGAGGTTCCATTTCTTCTCATCAGAGAAGATAATGGAATCCCAATAGGACCGCGTCTTTCAGCAACAGCTTCTCCGTTGCCCACGTGAAGCGTGCGGCCATGTCTTCCGGGTTTAGCGGAAGCGTGTTGACCATTTTCGTGAAGACCAGCCAGTCGACCCACAAGAAGACACGCTGGATGGTCCTCACGTGCACGCCGAGGCCCAACTCGGCTTTCAACTGCGCCGCCGAGTGCTCGCCACGCGATGCAGTGCGCACAAGACGCCTGACCTCGCGGTCTGTCAGTGCTGGGGGCGCTCCGCTTCTTTTGGGGGGCTTCGCGGCCTTGCGTGCCTTGGGTGGAGGCTTGGGAGCCAGTGCACGGCAGATGGTGTCGGGGCTGTGGCCGAGGCTGCGCGCGATGGCGCGCTTGGAGGATCCAGCCTCAAATAGGCCGTCAATCCTCCCCCTCTCTCGCTCGGTTAATGGAGGCTTCTTGATCTTCGGCATCTTTTAGAATGAGCCATGCACTCCACGCTCATGGCAGCCACCCACAAGGTACACGCGCTGCAGCCACAAATTTTCAGCTTTAAAATATACTTGATTTTTGTAAAGTCTGTACTGTCCGATCTGATCTGTCGTAGAGCTGAAAGTGGAAAGTTGTATTGGAGGTCCCCCACAGCGGCCGAATCTGCGCTCGTTAGCGCTACTAGGCTTTTCCTACTGTCAACAACTCGCATATATCTAAATAGTATGGCCTAACTCGCAGTATTGACGGCGCTAGAGCACCGTAAGTGGGTGTCCGATGTGATCTGTCGCGCAGTGTAGGATAGCGTAACTTTCCGTATCGATTCCAGCGACTGGGCCACTCGTTCGGGTGCAAAGTTACTGTGTCGGTGATTACGGGACACGTGGACTTGAACTTATGGTGCATCCGATCCCTATAACTTATCTACTGTAAAGTAGTGCAGTCTGTACAGTACGAAAGCGTCAGCATTTCGTCCGCCCTCCCACTAGGCTCTTACTGCTGTCGAGTCAAGAGTCCTGACGACTCCAAAGTAAGTCATCCCTGGTATTGGGCCTACTCATCAAGACTGAGACCCTTGACTAATTCTTACAAAGCACGCAATATTAATACATGTTCTTGTGCAACACTCAGAATTCTCAATGACTCCTACTAAAACTAATCAGCTATCAACCTTCAGTTGGCGTAACTTTAAGCGCTCTGTGGCCGTTTGTTGATCTCCAAAAAGTTGCGATCGTCAACGGTGGAGAGAGACGCCATTCCACCGAAAACATGCTCTTCGTTGTCTTGCCTAAAGTCTAATACCATTTCTAGAAACTCAGCTACTCTTGAGCCACACGATCGGAACGAGCTCAAACACACAGGCATTTGATTCAAGTACATCTCCATCACGGTACCAGTGTTGCTCGGACGAAGTCGAATCCACTCGAATTCGCTTGAATTTATTCCCTTGAGCGCGAATTCACCCTCGACAAATGCTCTCCACACAACCACCACATCTCCTTCTAAAACATAGCGACGGAGAACAAGACGGTGCTGAATTGACGCTGAACAAGAAGCAGGATGTTTTCTCGTGTAGAGGAGCTTGATGGCCTACGAGTTCTCCGAGTTGAAAACTTCGCTCACCTGGCGATAGCACAACTGACGGTATAGATGGGTACGTTCCCATAACGAGCGACAGACTTGAATGAACTGGAATGGGAATACGGTTTTACGTCGATACTGAAAATTCTTGACACGCCCGTCAATGAACTTCACGATCGATTTGATCACTCCTTCACGCATCGATTCCACGCCTTTTGCGGTTGATACACTTCTGATACTCAAGATATTTGAGTCCATCTCCGTCAAGTATACGTCGTAAAGCTCCAAGTCATTGTGCTAGTCCAATACATGAACGAGTTAGTAGTTTCAACTAAACGTTAACTAAGTGTTTTTTTACTCGTAAAGCTGACTATACCGTCAGTGTGCAGTGAGAAGTGCACCATAGCGGTGTTGACGTCATTGGGTTTGCCCTTTTGGCGTTCATACCTCACTGCAAGAACCGTAGAAAGTCACAGAGAACGACTGTTGAAGTTGCTTGTTTTATTGTGGTGAACGCCACAACGACGTAAAATATGTACACTACAGCTAGCCGATCGCTTCAGCACTTGCCACTTGTATCTCCGCATCGTTAGTAAGCCACAAGTGAGCGTTTGTATTCATTGTCTACTGCTTTGAAGATACCGTGAACAAAACAACGGCGAGTCCAGACATACTCCAAGGGCGAGCAGAATAAAAAAATCATAAGTAAAGCTGCTTAAAGCCAATTGGGTGCCGCAATCGATCCTTGACCCGCCCACTCGGACAGCTACTCAATAGCTTTGACTGCCACCCAAAGCCATCCTAGTTGGTACCACAGCTTCTTGCAGCAATAAATCCTCCACCATCGTGCTCAATGCAATCACATCGTCTTCGTAGGAATCAATCACCAGATTTGTGAGTAGTCCAATCTCGTTTGGTGGGATAGAAGCCGAATAGTCTACTCGTTTAGGCACAATGTGGACACAGTTGTGCATGACGCAGCCTGATAATCCAAGACCGGAGTCTGGAGGGATACGCTTGAGGACGCTCCAACCAGTTTCGTCCGTGTACATGCCAGAGAACTCATCTTCCCCACGTGATACAGACCTCCAGACGATAGCCAATCGATCCTTTTCCACGTATCGCCGCATGACCATAATGCCATCCAGCCACGTATCAACCCCACGTTTTTTGCATGGACTACGGTACTTCACTGCGATCGTATCATCGATCAGCTCCATCCTCTGGTAGGAATGATACCGATTCTTACTATACCGCCGCTTAACTGCATACCACATCGCAGTTGCCGCCTTCTCGAAGTGGAATGGTATAATATTCACGTCCTGTAGCTCAGCGTACAGTTCGTCCTGGTCCGTAGATCCCTTCCTCGTCCTTACGTAAGCTTTCCTTAGCGAGTCATCCACCGACATTTCCATCCCATTTTGATGGAAAATGCCATCTGTCTGTGCATATAGACCGTCTAGTTCACTCAAGAAGAGGTCATACATACTGGTAGAGTCTTCACTACCCAGACATAGTCTCTTCTTGGTCGAACTGGTCCTGGAATCTGTAAAAACCGACACATTTGGCCTCTTATGCAGCACTTGTTCCAGTCTCTGAGCCAGTTGAATCTGTCCTTGTAACACTGTCTTGAGTCTTCTATTCTCTGCTTCAGCTTCGTCTCGATTTTGAGCTTGTCGCTGGGCGATTCGCTGCCAAACGCGAGCACTGGCTCCATTTCCTCCCTCTTTTCTCGGATTTGACCCCGTTAAGCTCAAATTCGAGCGTTTTCCGAGATGTAGCACTCTTAATTCTCTCTCTAGCTCCACGACTTTCTTTCGGAGGTAAGCCAGTTCGTTCTGGAGACGCTCTCGTGATGGGTTTCTCATCTTTCCAGTGTTGGGATCGGTGACCTTCTTCCGACCTGCTTTTCTCCCTTGGTTCTGCTGTTTTGGAGACGAGTCTCGAGCTACAATGTCTTGAGATATTGCAGAATCTTGAACAGGAAGGTCGGAGCCTTCAGAGGCGTCTAAGGCCTTCAATAGCTCCGCCACTTCATCGGGTGTTAATCCAACAGATTCGTCAATGTTTGGTGGTATATAACTCGGGCTACAGGCGGCGCATTCAAGCGTGGAGGGGCTTGAAATGCTTGCAATCGTGTTGTCTATATCATCCACCTTCGATGAAGCTTGTTGGACGTCTACATCGTCCAAAACAGGCGTCCACGTCGACGCATTCAGCTGTTCGTATGCGTCTTCGTGCTCCATGTTCGAAAGTGCCAAATGTACCAAATTCTTGGTTCACGTAATTTTGGCGAATCAAAAGTGTGTTGAAGTTTTGAGATCTGATTACAATGTATGTAGCCATGTTTGAAACTGCAAAAAAAAAATATTCGGGCATATATATCTGGAGTAGTGCATGTTCCACAAATAGCACCGAAATGTCCACATCGTCCATATAAGTGAATGTCTACACAGTAAAGAAGTGTGTGCACGTCTTCAGTGGAATTCAGAGCACAGCAACAGAAATAATGATAGCGCCGAGCAGCGTCCGTGGCAACATCACAAGTAAACCAACATCCTTAATTTCTAAATCACTACGAAGTATTCGGACCGACATTAGTGGAGGAAAGATGAATCAAATTGTACCAACGGGGCCAACAGTTGAAGAACTGAAGCTCGAGAGCAAACGAATACTCGGTCGAAGACAAGATGGGGCGCTTTCTTTCGGACAGGCATTTGGTGTTTTTGGTGCTCCGATGTTATTTATCCTGCTTGTTTGCATCTGCTGGACGTCGTGGCTTGTTTTCTTGGCACTAATGCCAAACAAAGCAGCGAATCTACTCATGGACACAAGTTCGTATGATAATGGGCAGTTTTGGTTATTCAACGATGCGAACCCGCAGATGGTCCTTCTTGGAGCTGTCGGGTTAATTATTGTGGATATTTGCTATATGATTGTGACGCTAAGGATGCTCTTTTGGAGGGATAAACTATTTGGCTCTGCTTATCAGAGTTACCCAGCCAATCTCGACGTATCTTTCTCATGGATGAGATCGGATGGTCCGCTGTTCAAGCGCATTCGGCATTTATGGGACGAGCTTACTGCATTTGAAGGAAAAAATCGAAAGAAATGGGTAAGTACAAATATTTTTAATATATTACGTAGATGTCTAATTTTTTTTCGTAATTTATGCAGAACGCATTTCTAAAGCTTTTTGACTTGGCGATGGAGACAGCCATGCTACGTCAATTACTGCGGAGTGGAAGCCCTGCTAGTCTTACGTACGGTTTTGCTGGATTCCTATCTCTAAACGCGTTATCCTGCGTCACAAACGTCTTAACGGGTCGATTTACAGCATTAACCGAGATCTTCATCGACTCAGTGTACGTGCGTACTTTTGCTGTTAATGGTTTACTACTAAACTCTTCTCTGTCCGTCAGATTCGACTTATCCGCAGCCGTCCTGTTTCCAATTGTGACGCTAGTCTACTGCTACTACAACTTCGATTTCGATCGAGAAGTCTATCTCACATACTTGGAAAAGCTCCCACCCGGAAGTTTTGAGCACCTTGCTCGTTCGTTCGCTGACCAGTCAAAAATCGCCTTGTTTCGCGTAAATTTTGACTCTCTTCGCATCGATTCGCTACTGGATTTCGCACTCCGAATCAGTATGAACTTGACATTTTGCTATCGCTTTGAACGCCTCTTGCAGGCAATTGTGTGGATACGACATCGCGGATTGATTATCCAAAGACTAAAACGACCAAAAATTACGCCAGTAACACAAAATTCTGTACCCACAGGTATCTCCGCCGTTTTTGTGGTAATTTGTTTCACAGTATTCTTGGCGACACACAAAGCCATTGCAGACTCAAAAGCATTGTGTGCGCCACATGCTGAGTGTGTTGTGTATGCTCATCGATGGGAAACCAGTGACGAGCATTGTCCGTGCCTCATCCTGATAGATGTGGATACCGCGCCTAAGACGTACCAGGAGTGGATTAATCCCATAGACGCGTATGAAAAAGTGGAAACTCTCGCATATGCCGGTTTACTGACATCACTTCAAGTGATCAACCGACAACTTCTCGAGTGGCCGGATGAATTGCGCAAGTGTCGTAACCTGAAAGTCATGTACGTAATAATGCGTTAATGCGATTCTTTTAGTGTCTAAATGCTGTGCATTGTTAAATTTCAACCAGCCAACTGATGTATACGAGTACAGAGCACATTCCATCATGGACAACAGAGCTAAAAAGTCTTGAAACAATGTACGTATGTGTGTGTGTGCAGTTCTGGATGATGAAATGCTAACTTTTCGGATTTATTTTCAACTCAGTCAAGTTGAAGGAAAATACGGCAGTCCAAACCTGCTTGATCTTCCTGACGATCTTTTTGGCGACTTACCTCAATTATCGATGATTCACCTTGGTCTTCACGAGAATATCGACCATATTCCGCCGCTTATAGGTGTTCCGAATCTACGAAGCTTATCTCTCGCTTGGATTACTCGACTCCACACTTTACCAAGCTTTAAACACGTACCCAAGCTGGGTCGACTTATTCTATCCCTCTTGCCAAGTATGGAGCAGATCCCTGATATGGCTCCGCTGCAAAATCTCGTTGAATTTGTCGTGCTTCGACCAAACCACATGTGCTGCAATGGCTTCCTCGGGACGTGTAACTTGAGTCATATTTCATGCCAGAGTTACCCGTCGTCTCGAACACCAGCAGCGTCATGTATAATGAACGACACAGATCCGCACTTCCCTGTTACTCCGTATCTGGGAAATAACGGAACGCAAACAGCCTTTGAGAAATTTGCGCCGCTAATCTGCCAGTCATCACCATTCGATTCGCCAGACTATCTCAGCTTTCCTACCAAAGAGACAATAGAAATGTGTGACGGTAAGCCATATCGACAGTGCTTTCTGCCAGGTAACAGAACTGGACTGTGTTACAACACGCGGTTTCAAGTGTTATCGTGTCTCGCCGATGATAATTATGTTGCGTTACGACGGCTTCAGATTCAGAAAGAGGTTGGTCCGAGATGTGATCCAGTTGAAGAGAAATGGCTCGGATGTAGGGGATAGCACATCGTAATTTAAAAGTACTTCGTAATAGTCGCTACTCAAAATGATCTTAACTACTGTACAGTTGGCTTTGCATGCCGGTTTGTTGTAAGTCATACTACCCACTTCCTTCAAGTCAAATGTTTTAATTATGGAAGTTCCGATCAAAGTGTCTATCAATGCGTCGGTGGCTGGTAGTAAACTAACAAGTTATACCGCTATGGAATTTCGTGCCAAACGGAAAAAGATGGAACTACAGACGGAATTCGTAAATCTAATTCAACACTGGACAGAGCTATTACCAGAAGGAATGCCGTCAACAGGGTTTCCAAATGAGTTTGGGTGCTCACGAATTGATGCATGGCGATTACAATTTGTAATCGTCAGCGTTCTGGATGAGTCATGGTGACGTTTCAAAAATGAAGACCTCTACCAGTGTTCAGTACTTTACGTGACTCTGACGCAAAACGCACACCATGCAAAAAGTGGTATAATTCAGCGCAAGAGGTGGTAACTACAGGCAGTTGGGTGGTCGTATAAGTAAAGAGTACGGTGCAACCTGCAATACTGAAGCAAGCGCATCTCACCGTGTTAATACATGAATGAACACTAATTAACGACTTTAAGCGCTAGAATGAAAATCCAGCGTTGTTAAAACAAAAGTTTCAGCCTTTTGCCTGAGACAGTCATTCTGAGCAGGAAAACCATAGGTCTAGGTTTATCCGTTGCTAACGTCCACGTTTATTGGCCGTTATTATCACATCACTTGGATTCACCCTCACAGAGCTTCATTCCCATCGGCACATCTCTTCCTCGCTTCACCACGCGCACTACTCTCCTCGTTTCACGGTGCAACTCGGCTCAGCATCTCCGCCGCCGTCTTGCGCGTATTTCCATCCCTTATTCGTCCCCTTCCGCATTGTATAAGCCGATATATCGAGCATGGAAGGAGACCCACCAGTGATACCCACGGACTTTCTCCAAGACCTTGATTTGTGGCTCACACAGACCGGTACAGCGTCCTCAACCTCAAACAGACATAGCTTGGATGTAGGCGCAGCCAACGCCGCAATTGCGAGTCTCGAGGCTGCATTATTGACGCCTACAGCCCCAGTCACTGACACAGACAAGTCCGACACAGATTCCAGCTTTGTGGCAGCCTTAACGGACGATACGCTGCCCTGGATGGCTCTACCAGCAGCTTCCTCAGTGGACAGAGGATCGATGACGTTACCACCGCCAGCTCAGAGACCTCCGACGCCTCAAAGAGCTACAAAAACGCCTGGAACAAAACCTACACGGACGAGAAAAGGGAGGCCTCCTGCTGCCATTAAGGTGACAGAAGCATCGCCCTTGGAGCCACCGAAAAAGAAAGGAAAGACCAATAAAAGCACGAGTCAGAGACAGAAGGAGGAGCTCGCGTATTTGCGTGAGAAGGCAGAGCAGCTTGAGGCCGAACTGGAGACATTAAAGCAGCATAATCGACAGGAAATGGAGAGACAACAGAGAGAAGAGGAACACAAGCAAGAAGTGCAATTCGGAGACATGTGCACAGCGATGATAGCGCCGAATTTGGATGAATTCGAAGCCCCTACACAGCCTGAAGTCTCTCTATGGGAACGGATCGCCAAACGCCAGAGAGAGGAGAAGGCGAAAGCAGAAGTGGAGAACGTCAAGCTTCGTGAAATGGTACAGAGTCAAATGCGTCTAGTCAAGAGCTTTGAAAGGCTGTTACGGAAACGAAAGGTACGTTTACGAGTGTATTTAAGGGTCTGTAAGTGAACTTACCATTGCTATGTGTAGATTTGGGACCAGCTACAAGAGAACAGCAATCAGGAAAGAGGAGAAGGTCGGAATGAAGAAGAAATGTTTGAGACTATGCTTCGCGATGTGGACTCCAGATATCCCCACGTGGATGCTGTATTAGAAGAGCATGGTTTAGGTGAATCCGACCCCGCCGTGGACATTAGAGACGACGCCAACATGAAGTACTCACCTGACGACGGCATGTATCTTGAATACAAGGAGAAGAAGTACATGCCTTTCGACTATAAAGTCATGGATGGCGTCGTGTGGCGGTCGTTTGGAGAGGGAAAACTCAAGCTGGAAGACACTCAAGTGACAATTCTCAAGAACGTGGACAACGTCTTCTACTCCAGAGCAATTATGCCGTTAATCCGTAAAGGTTCGAGCTCCAACGAGAAGGAACCAGGGACTTCTAGTACCTTGTCAGTCATGAAACGATATGTAGAAGGCAACCGCGTGGTGTATCTCTGGTACGCCACCTCAAGGGTGAAGCGCCCGGAGAATGAAGAATTATCTCCTGTGGTTTTGGTCCAAAAAGGGTACGCGGTTTTGTCGTCTGCCACGCTCCCGGATGGGTCTCGAGGCTGCGTTATTCGCAGCTATACGAGCTCTGTGCCTACATTCCCAAGTAAACCATCAGAGGAGGATTCGGAACAACAACAAGCTCAATATCGGGAAGTAGGACTACTTACCGAAATGGTCTTTGCAGCGTATCAGCAGAGTCGCCAGAGTATCAACCAGACACTTGAGAACCTCGTATTGGACGAAATGATGGCCAAAAATGCAGCACCGACTCCTGCAACGTCAACAGCAGAGACCGATTTCAGCGTGTAAACATCGATAAAAGTCTCTACGTTCTTCCTCGTCCGAGTTAACATCAGTGGAGGCATCTAATTCGAGGAGACAGAACGTCCAAGTGCTATCCTGCTTGTACAAATGCGAGAAAGTTTCAGAAAATGCAGCTCCAAGGCTAGGCACTACATGTACCCACTAAGCAGGATGAGTATTGATCGCCGCAGACGAAGCAATGCTGGCGTTGTGCCGCGCTTTCTCTTCTTGCGGGGTGGCTCATAATCATCGCATTTATGAAGAAGAGACTACGCTCAAACTGTGCCGGTGTTCCGCATGGTCTTCCAAGGCCAGGGCCTAATGAAGCAAGCAAATGCTTACGCCAAATTGCGAAATTCTGAGCGACGATGCCACAACCTTGGTACTTATTCCCACCGAAAAAGAGCAAGGTCGGATCTCAAAAGCTCCGCTTTTTGAAGCCCATGGACACAATCGGACTGGTATGCCGCAACCATCTTGGCGTCATCGAGTAGGTAAAGCCTTCAAAGTTTCTGGTCCGCAAAGCTCGCGCTCGTTCTTGGAATTTTTGCTGATGGATTCGCCAGCAAGACAAAGATACACTACATGTACGCTCCACTAGTTTATATGCAAGTACAATCAACAGTATTGGAGACTCGACTACTCGAGTCGACTTCTGCCGACGCGGAGATTGTCTTCCTTCCGACAAAATTCTAGCTTGGTAGCGCGATCAATAATGACCCTAACTGAGTGGGTGCATGGAATCAAACGGCGACGACTTTCATCAAAATGATGTCGCCAGCATAAGTGTTGTACGAAAACCTACCAAGGATTGAATCCTACTTTTCCTATCTTTCAATTGTCTGCTTCAGAAAGTTAGTTGGACAAGCACTTACGACGACATTTTAGTTAGCTAGGACTCCCCAGTCGAATGCCGATTACTCGCGCTAGTACTGCGAGAGCACCCCCTGCAGTCATGAATACATGCAGAGAGCGGCATGGTTTGATTTGGGTGGAGATGGTCGATTTTCTTCTGGAACGTGACGACGGCAAAACTAGTAAATGCTGGTTACGTATGGGAGTACCCTCTCAACGATGCTGCATGTACGCATTGTGAGCCCCGAATACAAGCTGCAAACGTCGACGTACCGGTACAGTACTCATCAAATTCTCTGGTACCGTACATTCTCAGTGAATTACACCGGACCAACAATTCCGAGTCCATTTGCTGCTACACAGCAACCATGAATCGAGTCCCACAAAATCAGTTTTGAAGCTGTCGTCCGGCTGCCAGTCGCGACGGATACAACGGGGCGAACAAGATGCAACTTCAGATGTGCTTCATTTGATGTGTCCGTATATCGCGCGACTGTCCCAAGCAAAATGATGATGGGGGTACCAAGATGGTCCATTATAATCGACTCGATCACGTCATGTCAGGGTGAAACCAATGCGACGCTACAACAACATAATTTAAAGGACCATTTACGCAAGTGAGTTACAGAGAAAAATGATGAACAAAATGGTCTCTACCTGCAAATACTTCGTTACTTAAAACAAACAGGCCCCAGTGCCGGCGTTGGCGATGGTGTCAAGTAAAGTGCATGTATTTTGCTCTACAGTAGTGTACAAGACCAGAGCGACGAACGTTTCCGAAGCCGGGAAGAGAAGCTCGTACTGTAACAACATGCCGGAGGTGCCTCTGGCTGACCAGCGCGTTGATGGCCACTGCCCCTCTGAGCGTGGGGAACGGGGACCCTCTAAGCCGATTTGCCGCTCGTACTGTACTGGAGACAAACGATCCTGCACGCAGCATGAAGACGGCGGCATGCCGCCCTCCAGCTGGACTGTGGCAATTGCCGCCGCTATTAGCACATGTACTGATCAACTTGGCGACTGCATCACGCTGCTGCTGTTGCCTTGGAACAAAGGTTTCGCGTTTCTGTGCAGCTTCACCTTCTGCTGATGCTGGCATGGAGCATTTCTATAAAAGAAATCTATGAAGCCGTCCGTCAGACACGGTTGAGCGCTGAACAACCGATACCGTACATGTGCTGCATGGTCAGCTGAGACCAGTCACATTTCAATGAAGAGGTTTGGCACCACCACGAACACATGCTCTCCAACGGAGATGGAGGCTCCATCTCCTCGCCACTCCTTTTCAAAACCAATATTGATACATGGACTTAACTATTTGAATCGTGCTCGACTTGTTTGATCGAATCTACACTACTGTACTGCATTGTGACATCGCGCATGTATCCACATTTGCCGCAGCTGGTTTGCAAGTGTGCTAAAAAAAATGTAAGTGGGTATTTAAGAAATAGCAATTAGGTAAAGATTAATCCCGTAACTCAGAGTTTTTTTTTTTTGCCTCCACTTCACTGTGAATGGCGGCCAAAAACTATTCAAGTTTTGTTTGTGGCACGCTCAAACGCCCCTTTCGCAATCATGTGAGTCTCTGCCAGATGTGGGATAGCCCCAGCGCAGATTTTCGATCATTTTTAGTGTGCTGTCAAAATGAGATCGTGAACTTCTGGAGGGGTGGAGGAAGCCAAACGGGCTGAAAAGCGGTGGTGGCGATGAATCTGCGACTCGCTAATCGACTCCACGTAGCAGGAAGTTCACGACTGTCCACTATTATAATAGTGTTAAATTCTCGATAACTCCTCTCTTTGGTAGTTCGTACGACACAAAGGTAATGGTAATTGTGGTATTTTTTTGTTTGCATGTATACACCTACGTCTCCATCGACAAAGTGATCCATTAATTAATTTCAGCTGCGTGTTCAGCATTTGTCCGATGCTTTAAAGAACTCTCGATTCAAAACACGCCGATGCAAGCGATAATCGATTGTCGACTAGCCAGGGCATGCTAGCTTGAGCTGTTGCTTGTTGTTAGAGCTTGCCATTGTTACACATAGCAGTGCAGTTAACATTCTTGTCCAAGCCGGACGGATCATCACAACCGAACTGCAGCCTTGCAACAATCTTCAACGATGGGGGTGAGTCCGCCTCGCAATCGGGTTTTCGGACACGTCGATGTCCAGCATCCGACCATCTCGTGCTTAGGTTTCGCGTCCTTTCTCCCGGACAACCCCAACATGTGCTGCCCACGATTTCTCGGAGCCCTGCGCCAGTCACCTGTAAACCTGCCAGGCTGGATGCCAAGAGGGATCACCACAGTCTGCAATTCGCCTCGCTTCACCCAACCGGCAGAATCCAAAAACCAGAAAATGACCACGACGTTGTCGAGCGACAACAACGACCTGGTCTCGCTATTCGCCCATGACCAACACAACCTCACTCCCCGTTTCGCTTCTCGCCTCGACAACGTACTCACAGCTCGCTCCGAAGCCATGAGTCCTTCAAGCACCGAGCTGTCGGACGATTCGACGCTTACCAACGACGATCTAGTCGTTCTCAGCGACCTTTTTGGCTTCACAAATTCGGGATCAACCTCCTCCACTACTAAACCGAAACGAGCCACTCCCGCTCGTCCTCGAAGCCGCAAACGTCCTCGCAAGACCAAAAACGTTACGGAAGACGGCACGGTTCTTCCCAAGTCGCAGCAACAACGCCAGAAGCTCGAGATCGAGTACTTGAAGAGACAAGTCGTCGAGTTGCAAGCTACGATCGAAGATCTGCAATTGCGAAAGCTCGAGAGAGTACGTCGGGAGCAAAGGCGAGAGGAAATCAAGATTGAACGAAACAACGAGTGGGCGGCCGTCTCGATGAGTCAAATCTCCACTGTGCAGCAACTCGAGGAGCAGAACGAGAAGCTGCGATGCCAAGTGGCAACGCACCTCGGACAGCTCCAGCAGCTCGAGCAACTGGCTAGAACCCGTTACCTGGCGAACGCTATGCCCGAACCGATACCACACCCTACCTCGACCTACTACTCCTCATCTTGCTAACGAGAACATTTTCATTTAACGCCAATAGAGTCAGATTTACTTATCCATTTTTACGTGCACGGTTCGATGTTGGTTGGTGACTCTTTTTCACGTATTGATGCTCTACCGAGAACAATGGCAAGAGCTTAGACAGCCCTAGAAGACATCTCACACACATGCTCGTGGAGTCGACTGGTTCTTCAGTTTGTAGAGATCTTGTAATACTGGTGAGACCAGGCATGTTAACACCTGATGTGTCCTCTAGGCCACTACTGTTGCTTACATTTGCTTACATTTGTCAAAATGACGTAGCATGAACACCTTACTCACAAAGTGTTCACGATACATGATATTTAGAGCAACCGTTCCTATCAAGCGACTATTTGCGTTGGAGCCTCTTAGAAAATGGTGAAGCCGTGGCCTTCGAGATCGACGACGAAGAAGGACGTACCCAGCACAATAACGACTCGAATTGGCACTCGAGCGTTGAGGACGTCGGGTATTGGAACGGATCTCCTAGCAGCGCTACGTCGGAGGATCACACGGAGGCCCAAACCTCCTGCGATCACTGCAGAGCCTGAACACGAGATCTCAGCGCCTCCAGTCGTGGCTCAAATAGCACCAAAGCCTTCGGTTTCGACTATTAACGTGAGCCAACCAGTGGCGCCCAAGCCTCCGCCAGGATCTGATGAAGAAAGTGAAGAATCGGGCGATGACGATGAAGTGGAACTAACTGGAGTCGAAGGCGCTAAGAAATCGGAGAAGAAGAAGAGTCAACGACCGAGTCTCGGCTTGAATCGATGGGTGCCTAAGTTGCTGAATCCCGTGGAGAAACATCGTGATCGTGTGCACCATAAGAAGAAGAAGTTCGTTTTTTCAGCTCATAAACGTCCTCCAGTCATATTCACCGACTCGAGACGGCCAGTTGTCGAGCTGTTAGCTCGAATTCTAGAATTTCTAGACCCTTTCGAACCCGCACGAGTCATTGCGTACGTCAACAAGTCGACGGCTGTAAGTGTCAAAGCATATTATGATCTATACTGTCCTTTTCCTCGACCTCGGAGATATCTCGTCCATCGACTGTTTGAGAACCGCAACAGTATCTTTCCAACTAAAGTGATGGAACTACTGTCAATTAATGACCGAGTACGAGCCAGTGCAAGTTGCTGGTCATTCTACGAGGCATCGAACTCGCTGCCTCTAGAATTCAATGGCGCAAGAGCTGCTCAAGAGTTTCTTGCATGCTTCGAATACCCACGAACTTTCCGTGTCCACAAGCGCTTTAAGAAGACCCCGGCATTATTATTCAACGAAGCTACCGACGAGGACGTAGTGAATATCATTCAAATGATGGAGCGTGGAAATGATGATGATGATACCGACGATGATAGTGATTGTTTTGCTGCTGTCCGAGAGATCTCGCTGCGTAAAGTTAGTGAGTTGAGCCTGGCAAAGGGAAAATATTTCCAGCAGCTTTTACAGACGCTCTTCATGGATCACGTGAGCTCCCGATTAAGCACGTTAGAACTCGCCGGTAAAGGTTTATTATCTGTAGTTTTGATTAAGAGCGCTGCACTTAACTGTTCGTATGGGGTGAAACAGAGCTGAACCTTGAGGATCTGCAATTCAAACAACTCGCTGGGCTATGGCGAGGGGCACGATTCCCAAGTCTACAGCGTCTGAGCTTGGCTAATAACGCATTCAGCAGTCGATTCGTCAGAGACTGGAGTTGGGGCTTCGAAAACGACAGTTTTATCAATCTACAAGCGATCGACGTGTCCAGTACGTGATGATTCTTCTTCTTTTTTCTTTTTTTATATGCTGACAGTTTTTTTTACTGCTTGCAGACACTGAAATGACCAACCAAGACCTCCAGCGCTTCATTGCTTGTCTATTGACAACTCCAGCACTTCAGATTCTCACTTTATCTCACAATTTGTGCTCGTTTACTACAGTCCAAAAACTGCGCGAGCTGATCGAATCGAGAGCGTTGAAGAATCTCAAAGAACTGCATTGTGTGGCTATTACAGCCGACGAAACAGCGATGGGGTATTTGCTGGAGATATTCCAGATTAATCCACCGTGCTGCCCTCACCTGCACATGCTCGATGTGAGCGGTAACCCTCTCAGTAACCCCAAAGCAGCGACTCAACTTGCCCGAGTCTTCACCTCGAACCTTCAAGTATCGTCCAAACTAACGACACTCAACATTTCAAGTACGCAAGACTGCTTCGCAGTTGTATCTTGAAGGATATTTTAACTTTTTTTTAAATTTTTTGTCTGATTAGGTATGCATCTCGGAGACGAGGGCCTTCAAATAATCGCTGCAGCAATTTTACAAGGACCAGCAATACAGATCCAGTGCTTGGACGTCTCAGACAACGCTATTCGGTCATCTATTGATACGTTCGCTCAGGCATTGACAACTGGAAAGCTTCCACATCTTCGTTCCCTGATAGTTGCAGGTTATGTCACAACAACAAAAAACTTCGAAACATTCCGTACTAATGTTTGCTTGCCATCAGATAATGATCTAGGAGCATTGGAATTCGAAGCGTTGGGCTCAGCATTGGCAACTAATTGCTGTCCTCGACTACAAGATCTTGATTTATCAGGTGACCACGCAGAATTTTTCCTTATATACGTTTAAATTATCACTAATTCTTCTCGTTTATCTAGCAAACTTCGCGCGTGGGGAGGGCATTGCACGTTTCTGCTCATTTCTGCTGTCACCCCCAGCACGATACCTTTGGTCACTGGATCTCAGCGGTACGTTCTTGATGGAAATTTTAACTCCTGGTAAACTATTTTATTAATTATTGCCATTTAGACAATGAAATCCCACATCGCGGACTGCTTCTCCTCAACGAGACGTTGGCTCGTGGCAAGTGCAAACAACTGCACGAGCTCAATTTATCTCGCAATTCCGACTTGAAGGCCATTGTGTCGTTCTTGGATCTCATTCGAGGCGATGGTTTGCCATCTCTCACTATACTACAAGTGGGTTATGCACAGAGTCGCTCGGAGGGGTACAACCTCGTCCAAGACACTCTGAAACAACGGAGCGTTCAAGAACTTGTACGTTCTCATTCCCTTTATTTTTACTTACCGATACTGTAGCTTACAATATTCCACTTGCACAGAGGCGACTCAAGCAGCTTCGTTTTGAGGATAAATTACGCGCTATTCAGCTAAGAAATGACGATAAGGCAGAGCGAGATCAAATGCGATGTTACCGACAAACTCAACGGCTTCGTGAGGTCTACGATCACCTCGAAAGCGAAGCTGATCGAGCCCTACGACGCCGTAAGCAGGTCAAGAAATCCTCCCAACTGCACATTCATCAGGAGATCAAACGCCAAAAACAAGAACGTGCCAGTGCACAGCTCGGCAGAAAACTCGACCTTAACGTACATGCAGCCTAGCAAACCTCATTATGAAGTCAAGTTACGGGCACAAAAAAAATATTCACAGTGTTAATCCTGAGTCAGCTGAGCACTCAGAGCTCGGTAGGACCAGCAAACTTCTCCGCCAGCTTGAGCAACACGTTCGTTTGCGCGGCCATCATCTCCATTTGCTTCTCTGCTGTTTGTCGTTGCTGCTCGAACCTTTCCTCTTCCAACTTGATTCGTCGCTCCTCGAGTTTGATTCGTCTCTCTTCAATCTCCAACTCCCGTTGACGCAGCACCACTCTCGGGTCATTGAGCAACTGAGTCAAGTGCTCTCCCGTTGGTGTGACCGAATTTTCTGCTCTGGTCGCAGCTTCCTCTTCGGTCATGGCACTGAAGTCCGTTCTGCCATTATTGGACAGTCTAGCTGCATCTTGCAGTGCCAACTGGGCCACGGGAGGTTGTCGTTCCGATTCTTTAGCTGCCTTACGTCTTCTGTGGTCTTCATCCGTCTACAATATCACATTACGAAATGTTATTGTACAATATTGCAATAGAAATATTACCGCTTTTCGTACCATTAACTGGCATTGGGCCAATAACTTGGCGCGCTCGGCGTTCATGGCCGGAGTTCCGGCGCCCCGCAGCTTCTGAAGCTTCTCCGAACCGTAGGCCTCAATAAGCGCCAGGTAGCGGCGCTTGCATGCCCGCCCATCGTTCGTGGACCAGGGCACGATGCGCTTGAACGCCGCAGCCACAACTTCCCACGTCTTAGCCATGTCTCCATGCGAACTGGCCCATGGTTTGTGGTCTATCACCTCACGTAGCAGCGCAATGTCCGTCACAGTCGTAAAGCGGAAGGCCTTGGCGCGCTTATCGTGGATGCGCACGCTCCATGGGACGTTGGCTGTTCCTCCGCTCGATGGCGACGGAGGGGAGTCCGGTTCATTTTCTGCCATCTTGCAAATTTCACACTTGAATTGTGGCAATATGGTAATGAGTCGTGATCCACATTGTGTGGCGTACATTTTGTGGAAGTGCCACATAGAGTGTCGCGCAACAAAGTTAGTTGGTCAGTGGTTGTGGTTGTTTACGCTTCTTTGCGATGAACTAATATGAGACAGCGTCAAACAAAATAATACTAATGAACCTAAGTACGAATCGCAATATAAGTGCAATGTTTGCGATGAACGAGTGTCTCCTCTTTTGTTCTTTCAAAAATTTTATCTCCTGTCCCAGAGATAAAATACAAAAAGCATAATTGGCTGTATAGATGTAAAATTTCACTGCGGAGCCAATGGTGTTGTCTGTTTTGTTTTTCTAATTCGACACAGATCACCTTCAAAATGCGAATTTATTCTACAAATTCGCAATAGTGACCATTTGACCGTAAGTATCAATTGGTTTTCTCCTGGACATAAGTATCATACCACAAAGACACAGTCTGATTATAATTTGTGCGTTCTGCTTCACTTGCGAGACCGTTTTGGCACCGGAAAGCCTGCCTCAAAATCTTGTAGTCCACGCGGTCAAATGTTTCTCTTTGTGCTTGGGCCAGGAAAAATTTGATGACGTGGTTGTTCTTATTTTGCCCTGAACAATTATCTGCATACACCACGAGATATTTTTCCCTGCCGGCACTAGCACTGTCGGGATGAAGTGCTGAAGCAGTGCATTGATCTGGTCGCTTCCTTTTCCACTGGCAAACTCGCCGTAGACGTAGTTCGTCTGCGTCCCGTCATTCTCAAAGAAAATGCCGAATAGATTGGCGGCAAGCAGAGAGCAGAAGTACCACTGCGACGGTGTAAAGGTGACGGAGGGGATAGTTAGATTCTGCGAGAAATCCATGACGATAAGTGCCAAGTCGCTGCCAGGTTCCTGGCATGCAACTTTATCCCGCTTGTATTCACGTCTACATAAACGTATCAATCAATTTGTTACTAGTTTCCACGCTAAAAATACCGGATAGATCAAAATGATATCTATATCCACATACTCATTCGACGTGCTGATTCTGTGTGTTGCCCCAGTTCCTCGGTTTTATCAGCGGTGGCACCCTGGCGCATTCTAGTCTGGTAGATGATGCAGACATCACACACGTTCGACTGTGACGAGCGTATCTTGATGTTAGGACAGTGAAGTGACAGCAGCTTACGGAATGTGGATCGTGTCGGCTCGTACACACAAAGTCCCCTCTCCACGAATTTGCGCATATCTTCGTACAGAACGTCTCAAGTTAACGTAGCGGGCAATAGCGTGTAATCCTCTCGGCTATAATACTTTTTCACCATTCCGTCCTTTGTCTTTTGCATACGAACCCTTACTGGCACAACCTCATCCACTTCGAAGGCAAACCATTTGAGCCATTTCACAAGCCACGCTAGATTCACCTTGGTAGCATTCTTGTTGCTCTTGTTGCCGTGATCGTTAGGGGCAATGTTGCCGTCGTGGATTGCACAGGGAGGGGCTGAACTCCGAGGCACCGAGCGAAGGTGGGGCGGCCAACACGGCCCACAAAGGGCAAGTAGCAATGAAACTTCATTCGAACACCAGTTCCACGGTGTCTCTTTGCCGTGTCCGTCTGCATCAGTACTCCCAGTAGCGTCAAAATACAGGTAGTCCTTTTGGCAAATTGCAGAATGAACATGAAAACGAGCTACAGAGCTACTAGAATCCTCAGAACTAACAACCCAACCACTGGTTCCCAGTTGCCCGAGCAAAATAAATAGATTGTCGCCGTACACAAAATTCGGAAATACGTATCCGGCATGTGTGCCACACCGAAATAAATTATTTATTGCAAAAGTATAAATATATTTTCTAAAAATATATTTTTCGGGTTCCCTGAGTCGTACCCATGCCACGACATTTCGAAGATTGAAACGCAAAAAAAGTGCTGCAGTCACTTCCGGTCTCGCAGTTGGCCACAAAATCGCGGCACAAGGTACTTGCCAGTTGGGTCTCCTGGCGGGAAGAGAATGGTGTTACTACCACGGGGAGGCAATTTGAGTGAAGGCAGAGTGCTTCTCTGTGATCCTAAAGATCGAGTCTCCTTCAGAGTGGTCAAATGGATGCTTCATCGGGCGGGACATGGGCTTGGCAGAAAGAATGTTCTTGTGCAGCTATGGCTTTTTCCATTGTTAAGCCTCCCAGAACAGGAATGTTTGACTTCAAATGCTTTCCATTTTACAACTGAGGGGTGAGAGTGAATAATATCTTGGATTGTATGCTACTTGGCATCGGGAGCTGCTTAATTTATTGCTATTGAGGGAGAATTCCAACACTTGGGATTACTACCGAGGGAATCGTCTATATACCTTGTATTAACATAACTTAGATATATTAATAATAGCGTGGGGCCCTGGGTAATTGGCTCTCACTTCTGTTTTTATCAAGCAAGCCCTTCACAAGTCCAACATACAAGCTTCTCCTCCAAGATTTTCTACCTACCACCACGTACATACATTCTCGGTCTCCTCAGCTGCCCTAATACCTCTGCAAACCCCTTACTTTACCAGGACGTTGGGCCTCAACGTCCTGTCAATTTCGAAATGTTCAAGTGATACAACCAGCACGACTTTCCCAGATGTGGGATTACGAACCATTCGTGATTCGTAGCTATGCCACGCGTTGGCCAACGACTCACAAAAAAAGAAAGCGAGCCAAGCAACCATAAAAAAATGGCTGCTGAACGTGACCATTGCGTCGCTGCTAGATCAGCATCCTGGATTTGTTTTTGCAGAACACGAAAGCGAAGTACAAATGTACTACAGCATAAAGTTCAAGTATCCGGATATTTATTTAACTTTCGATGACGACTATAGCAGCTATCAGCTTGGAGGACAGTCCGTAGGAGCTCGCAGACACAGTTGGGTCATCCTAGTAGATTCATGCCAGCAGCAGTGTTAAAACTCCCATTTACTCCCAAAAAAAACACAAGAGTGATCAGGCATGCAGATACACCCGTACAGCTTTCGAGATTAGTAACTATTGGTACTATTATTGATTAAGCGTTCGAGAGCCGTAAAGAGTGGAATTAGATGATTGACTATAGTTAGTGCTGATACAAGGAATTAAATGAGAGCTCTACTTCTTAACTCAAATTGTTGGTCACAGTGGTTCTCTCTATGTTGCAGGCCCCGTTGGGTGGGATCGCACTTTTCACCATTCGTGCTAGTATCAGATCGGAATGTTGGTTGGTTGGACCGTCATCATTCGGTAGCGTCAACATTCTCATTCTTTCAAAATGCGTTACCCCCTCAGACCTCTAAAAACTCACTTTCGCATTGATCATCCGTGTGCGTCGACTAGTGAGCGAAGCGCTATGGAGGAAAGATTCAGCAATAGCGATACACTACCAGAAAGCGTGCAGTTGTTGGACATGTTCCTTGAGGACATGAACCAGCTTGATGCGTTGCAGTCAAAAGTCATTGCTCCGAAACTGCAGAGTCGAGCTGCAGCCAGCAACAGCACGCAAGATAAACCCTTCGATCTCGATGCCATTGGACAACAGCATTTAAGCGCGCACCGGGGCACTGCTGCAAAGTTGTTGCCGAAAAAGAAACGGCACTCGTGGCGGCGACGAAAAGAGGAACTGAGCAAACTTCGGCAACAAACAGAGGCGATGGAAACTCATGTAATATTTCTACAAATGAAGAAACGAGGACAGCGGGGATATGTACTTGGCTCGAAAGATACACTGTGGGAAGTTACATCTCTAGTGGAGCAGAGGCGTTTGCAAGGGGCCCTACACGAAAACGACATTTTAAAGGGTAAAGTTCGTGCTAATAGCCAGGTTTTAGCCGCGCTGCAAGCAGCGTTATCTGCTGTCAGCTTGCAGGAGAGTTTCGCAAACGTTACATCGACTACATGTCCTCCTCGTGCCGCGATGGAGGAGTCTCAGCGACTTCCGATTAACAACAACATCTTCGGTATGCTCGAGACCCGAGTGGATCAGCGATTTCAAGAATTCCACACTATTCTGCATCAACTACAGCACTTTCCGACTGCGGTAGATACTGTTGATGTACAGATGTGCAGCGAAGAGGACGGCGCAGATCCAGTGATGGAGTACAAAAGCGTTCAAATGTTGCCGTTTGATGACGAAGCTGTGTCGAGCGCAATGTGGAGTTTTATCGACCAACATAAAATGCCGCAAGGGAAGGTCTCGCACATTGTACGACGGTCAAAGAACACGTACGTGTTCAACTCGCGCGTTGTGTTACGTCTAGATAACGATACACATCTCCTTGCCTATTCCGACTCCGTCATGAAGCGCGACACAGTTTCTGAAGGTACAGTTATGCTTGGAGAGTCTTCTACGCGATGGTCAGCTTACCGTGGAGATTCAAAACTTTGGAGTTACAATTCCAGAGAATCTCTGTGGTTTGTCATTCGGAGACATTCGCTGGGTCCAAATGGGCTACCTCAGCAGTTTGGGTGTCAGTTTAATGCGCATGTACGAAGCCGAGCAGTGAAACAAGAAACGGCGGGCACTTCATCTTCCCGTCACGCGGTGGTGATGCCGCTCTACCGCGAAATTATTGACTCGCAACGCCAATTTCTCGAGAACTGGCTATGGGATTCGATGCGTGCCTCTGCTAGCTGAACTAAGAAGGATTTTGGTCAATTTTTGATGGATGGAAGAGAGCAGCAACAAGTAGAGACTAATGAGGTTTTAGTGATGTAGAATTCAATGGACTGATGGGAACCCTCTTGAAGAGACTAATGCCAAGGATGGACAGCTTACAGTCACTTGCTTAGAGCGGTTGTTTGATCAAGTACTCCTCGCTCTCACTAATCATTTCGCGTTCTACTTCACACGCAAATCGACAGCAACCTAACTAAGAAACTTGACGTTTAAGATGCGTTCTAGTATCCTATTGGTGGTCGGTCTGTGTGTCATTGTTTCCGTTCTGCAAGCGACCGATGGTTGCATCGCACCTGGAATGGCTCCGCGTTGACAGCTCGGCTCCTACAAGGACTACAAACGCCACTCGCACAAGCACGACCATGAACACAAGAAGCACCACGGTCATAAGAAAGGCAAAGATCAGTCGCACTACCGTCGCCGCCTCGAAGACATGGACGACAAGGTCAAGGCCATCGAGTCCTCCTACTACAGCTACAGCTACGGCTACGGCAAGTACGACTATGGTCTGTTGTGCTTCAAGCTGCAGTTCAGGTCCTTAGTGTTGCTCGAGTAGATCTTAAAGCTAGGAAGCGAGTAATGTAAACACAAACTCCTATTCCTACTTATCCACTCAGCTCGCTGTGTCCTTACGCGACTTGTTCTTCCTAATGCACTAGTTCGAGACTGAGGCTAAAATGCAGGGAGAGATCAACGGCACCAACCAATAGGATCCATCTTCGGGAGTTCAATGTTCTTGGCCCTTGTCTCTCATGTGGGACGCGCTTGCATCTTCACTTTGGTCGCACGCGCTGCTGCACTGCAACGTGATAACAACGCAGCCGAATTGCAACACGCCCCCACCGACGCTTGCGTCGGAACATTCAACTGCTGCCAGATGGTATCGTGTCTGACATGCCGATATGCTGGCAGTATCTTGCAAGAGTGTCCTTTGGCAGCGCCTTGGTAAACATGTCGGCGGGGTTGTCCTTCCCGTCGACCTTGTAGATGTTCATCAGGTCGCGCTTGACCTGATCACGAATAAAGTGCCATCGAAGCTCGATGTGCCGAGTCCTGCTATTGTACGTAGGCGCCTTGGCCAATGCAATTGCAGCATTGTTGTCGACACCCAGCTTCAATCTGGTCTTGACTTCAATTACTTGGAGAACTTCGTCCAACATGTTAACAATGCCGCGGCCTTCCATTGTGGCCTCACAGGCCGCAACGTACTCGGCCTCAGCGGTTGATAGTGCAGTGACGCTCTGCCGTCGGGCCGCCCATGCCACTGCGCCTCCAGCGATGGTAAGTACGTATCCGGTGACGCTCTTGCGGGTCTCTGGGTCATTGGCCCAGTCCGCATCGCTGTGTCCACTGACCACGATCTTGTCAGCAACCTCGTCACTTGCAGAATACATGATGCCTTTGCTTGAGCTTGTTACTAGGTACCGTAAGATGCGTTTTACAGCTCCACAGTGCTTCTTGGTCGGGTTACCGACAAAACGGCTCAGGTAACCGACTGGGAAGGCAATATCGGGACGCGTACTCGTAGCTAAGTACATTAAAGATCCAATAATAGCCCGATAGTCAAGTGAAGGTGTATCACCATCTTCCGCTCCGTTATTCGGTCGGAACTTGGCGTTCGTCTCCATCGGCGTAGCACTTCCATTGGCTTCACCAAAACCGAATCTGTCAAGTACTTCTTTACAGTACTTTTCTTGATTGATCCAGATACCTTTGTCGTTCTGCACCACTTGCACCCCTAAGAACTCGTGAGCGAGACCTCCGTCTTTGAAGCCATATTTCTTGTCAAACGCAGCAAATAGAGTCGTCTTGTATGCCTCCGAGTTCGTCGCGAGAACCACATCGTCAACGTAGAGCGGGATGAGTGCCAAAATACCGTCTCTGTAGTTGACATATAAACACGGTTCAGTTTCCGTGCTTGCATAGCCCAGCGTCTTAAGGAACTTGTCGACTTCTTCGAACCACTCGGCTCCAGATTGGTGTAGCCCGTACAGTGCTTGATCTACGCGGTAGACCTTCCCCTTCGGGCAGGGAAACCCGGGGATTCCTCGCACGTACTGCTTGATCTTGAGCTTGGCGTTCAGGTAAGCCGTGTCGATGTCTCCTTGATAGAGAGTCAGGTGCAGCTTAGCGGCCACTGCCATTATCACACGGAATGTGACCATCCTAGCGACTGGAGAAAAACTGATGACATAGTCAATGCCAAATTCTTGCGAATCTCCACGACCAACGAGACGAGCGCGCCATTTCTCGATGAACCCTTCTAAATCCGTTTTAGCTCGATATCTCCACATCGTATTCAGCAAGTGTGCCTCGCTCGGCATTTCCTTCTCGTCAATCAAAACAAACACGCCCTTTGAGAACATTGCATCGACTTCTCGCCGCATGCCCTCCAGCCACTCTTCACGCTGGGGTGAGCGTACAGCGTTACTGTAGCTCTTCGGAACTTGCACGTCCTTGATGTGCCATCTCTTCTTCTTAGTGCTGGCGTCTGCAGCCTGGTCTCTCGCGCAGTAACTGGCGTAAGTGTGATAATCATCGAGTCTCTTTGGCGAATGGCGTTCTGCCTCACTGCGGAGCGTCATCCTACGTGGCCGTCCGTCCAGATCACGTTGTCGCTTTAATTCTTGTACATCTTCCAGCTCTGCCTCCAGCGGCGACCGCTGGCAGCCCGTTATTGTTTCTGGCACCATACAGATGTCCATTTGGTTGCCTGCGTCCACAGCGACGATCTCGTGTTCACTAGGAGCTTCGTCCAATGTCATTGGCTCATCCGTAGAAACACTGCCCTGCTCAGGTAATTGACCAATCGTGTATGCGTCAACAATATCGAGTGTGTTCCACGGAGGACGCCGTGTCCAGTCATCGGCGTCTGACTCATTATCTTGACTCGAGTCTTCTCCGCTTGACTCACCTTGGGTTGCGGGCCCAGGGTGCTCCACAGAAGGGGGACTGGCTGGCTCAGGCTCTCGTTCGGGTTCTTCTTCATGTCCTACCTCTTCCACTGCTTCTTGTTCTTGCTCATGCTTACTTTCAGTAGTGGCTGAGTCGTCCTCAGCCTTCTCCTCCAGTTCGTCAGCGTCGTTCGCGGCCAGCAGGTCCGGACTAGGAGCGGCCTTCTCCTCCGACTCGTCGGCTTGGCTGGACACTATCTGGTCTGCTCCGCGCGCAACCGCTCTCTTTCTCTCTTGCTTTGGAGATGCCGCGTACATAGGCATGTTGGACCATTCTTCAATACTAATATCATGTTCACAAGGCTCTTCCTCCACGTCGATATTTGGAGTCTTTTCCGGCGAAATTTCTTCTAGGTCCTCGTAGTCTGGGAGCTCAGTGTCGTTCGGGTCGGCTGCTCTGGCAGGAGGCAGGTCATTCACGATCTCCATCTCTGCACAGTCGCTCTCCTCAGTGTCTCCAACAACATCGCAGCTCTGGTCAGTGTCGATGCCGCTCTCCACGGCGGACATCCACTTGGCCACTGTGTACGTATAGCCATCGCTATACCTGTCCTTGTACACTACATCTTCGTTGATGTGAGCATGTTCAACGTGCTGCACCACGTGTTCGACAGGGAAGTACACTTCATATCCAGCTTGCCCTTCCAGCAAACCAACGAAGAATCCGAGACGACAGTTGTCGTCCATCTTGCGACGTAACGGTCCAATTGGCTTGTACACGTATGCAATCGATCCGAACTTCTTGATGCGGTGCAAGTTTGGCTTCTTGCCTCTCATCAACTGGTACGGGACGTCCTTAATTGCCTGGTGGTATGTCCTGTTCCGAATGTACACTGCCATCTTCAATGCGTGAATGGCGAGAGAGGGTGGCAAACCCGCTGCACTCATCATGGTCTTCATCATGTGGGTCAGCGTCTGGTGTGCTCGTTCACACGGGTTGAGGTGGGAGCTGTGGGGCGGGTTCGGCAGGAACTCGATCCCTTTCTTCTTATAATACAGATCCATCTTGGAGTTAACAAACTCACCTCCCCCGTCGGTAACTACCATGCGCACTTTGTCATTAGGGAACTGACGATCACCCCACTCGATATATCTCTGCATCGCTGCGTTCACTTCGGACGCACTCTTTGACTTCAGTGGGTACACGGTGGTGAACCGTGAGTATCCATCAACAATAACCAGTACAGTAGCTTGATCTGGAAACAGTAGATCCGCGAAGATAGTCTCGTTCTTTCGCGTGATCTCGCGATCCATGTTCTTCTTGGACGGTGGCTTGCGCTCCTTTCCCATGTGACAAGCTTCGCAGTCAGTGAAGCGACGCTGGCGTAGCATCATGCCGCTCACGAGATCTCTGTCGACCATCACTTTTACGAATTGCGGGCAAAGGTGGCCGAGCCTCTCGTGCCATCTTTGAAGATCTGCAGCTCCGTCGGCTGCTGAGATGTTTGCTCTTGGTGTAGCAGACACCGGATCCGACGGCAGCATGTTGCCAGCATGCTCCGACAAGAATGCGTTCTTGACAGTGAACGTGAACAACCCGTACTTGTCACGTTCCACTTCAAGTAACTTCTCACTGCCCTTCCACAGCTCGTACTTGTTGGCACCGGTCCGTCCGTGGTACTCCACCGAGTAACCTTGGTCTTCGATCTGCGAGTGGGACAACAAGTTTCGGCTGTCCGGGACATGGAAGACGTCACGAAGCGTGATGACCAGGTCCAGTTCGCCTCGTTGCAGAACCAATTGTACAGTTCCGTGCCCAATCGGGTTCGTTGCAAACACTTTCTTAAATCCTCGCACACACTCTGCGTCCTTCTCGAACGGCACGTACTTGCTGAAGTATCTGCGATCTGCGGCCACATGCACGTTGGCTGCGTTGTCGAAGCACCACTCCGACACGGTGCAGGTCGAGTCACGTGAGTTAGCACTCACATGAACCGACAGGTCCTCACTTGGTGGCTTCACTTGGGAAGGGGCGTTCGCTGTGGTAGTCGCACGCTGTCGTGCTGCATCCACATCGCCCGTTTCCACCACTGGCGCGGACTCGGTCTGCTCGCTCTTCACAATCCGTCTCGTGTACGTTGCCTGCTTGCCACCAGGAGTAGATACCTGCGTGGGAGCCTTCTTGCTGCAGTCCTTCTCCAAGTGACCAGGACGGTGACAACGGAAACAGTTCCCCTGCTGCTTGTCCAGCTTCTTTGCTGCGACAGCAGCAGTCTTCTCGGGCGTCAGCTGCTTGGCTGCACTGTTGCATCTTGTGTTCTGGTGTTGCTGAGACTTCTGCTTGTTGCCGGACTGCTGAGTCTGCGCTGGAGCAGTACTCGCGCTCGTAGCGGTGAGCTCGCGGTCGCACTTGTTGTAGCTGTCCATCCTGAGAATCTGGTCTCTCAGCTTATTCGGGGTGTCGACCTCGCTCGCTCCGATCTCGACCAAGCCACGCAGCCGGTCGAACCGAGCGTTCGACGGCAACGACCTCATCAACATGTTAATGAAGATGGGGTCTCGCACGTCGGCGTTCAGCGCTGCAAGCTGTGCCTTGATGAGGAACATGCCGTTCACATGCTGGCGCACATCCCATCCAGGCTTACACTTCGCAGTCTGAAGCTTATTGAACAAGATGATCTCTTGGTTGGTACGTGTGGCGGCATTAGTCTTGCCCTCGTACGTATTCTCCGAATACTTCCACATCTTTGTTCCGTTCGTCTTGATCATGACTTGCTGTCCTAACTCCATGGACAACGAGGCCATGATGATATGCTCGACCTTCATCTGCGCGTTGTTGAACCTCTTCTTGTCCACATCGTTCGCGCCAGGTGCCAAGGTCGCGTCTCCTTTCGCGTACTCGAGAACTTCCTTCTCCGCGAAAGAGAACTCCATCATCTTCTTATAGTACGTCCAGCACTGGCCTTGCCAGTTGACCGGGCGACCATTCTTGTTGAGTTCGACTTTAGATGCCATCGTGGAAGCTTGTTCAGGCGTTTGCCAGCTTGGGCTCATAACCCTGTTGTGCTTCAAGCTGCAGTTCAGGTCCTTAGTGTTGCTCGAGTAGATCTTAAAGCTAGGAAGCGAGTAATGTAAACACAAACTCCTATTCCTACTTATCCACTCAGCTCGCTGTGTCCTTACGCGACTTGTTCTTCCTAATGCACTAGTTCGAGACTGAGGCTAAAATGCAGGGAGAGATCAACGGCACCAACCAATAGGATCCATCTTCGGGAGTTCAATGTTCTTGGCCCTTGTCTCTCATGTGGGACGCGCTTGCAGCTTCACTTTGGTCGCACGCGCTGCTGCACTGCAACGTGATAACAACGCAGCCGAATTGCAACATGGTCTCGATGACTATGGCCACAAGCACGATGACTGCAAGCACAAGGACTACGGCTATGACGATTGTGACTACAAGGGCTATGGCGGTGGATACACTTACGGCTTTAAGAGCTATGGCGGAGATCACGATGGCTACAGCGATTACTATGGTCTCGGCAACGACTACTATCCTGACTACTATTCGCCGTACGGCAAGGGCAATGGCTATGGTGGCGACTATAACTACGGATACTACCCGGACTACTACTCGTCCTTTGGCTATCCGAGCTACAGCTATAGTTACGGCAACGGCTATGGCTATCCTAACTATGGTTACCCTAGCTACTTCGACTACGAGTCTGCCGCATCGGCTGGTGGTTCTGGTGGAGGCAAGAAGGACTCTGAAAAGGATACCAACCGTACATCAGAGAAAAAGGAAGACAAGGTAAATGCTGAGAAGAAATCGAAAGAAGATAAGTCGGACGATGCGGACAAGGCCAAGGGAAAATGAGGAAGTTCAGAACAATTTGTTAGCAGTAAAAGAGTGTAGCTCGCTCATGTTACTTAAATCGTCGAGTAGGGTAGGTAACAGGTAATACTGGAGACATTGATGTTTACTACGTTCGTTGCACTAGCTTTTGTCCAGATGGGATCTATAGCATTGGCCTGCATGCTACATTGCATCATATTGTTGCTGTAAGTTGGACAAGCCTGCTTCAGTTCATCGAAACTGAAGCCGGCCTGGTTGCTTGCTCTGACAGATTATGCCAGCACTTCTGCCACTGTGTTTACTGCCGTTTTCATCTGGTAGCTAGGCTTGGGTTTGAAGCATTCCTAAAGCATAAACAAACTTCTACCTTAAGTAATAAGGAAGAGCTGATGGTCACTTTGCACCTTTACTTTGACCCGGAATTCTGATGCTTGCCACCAAGCTTAGACCCATCGAACATGTAGAGTAACGCCCCCCAAAAATGTATTAACTAAAACAGCATCAAACGACTTGCGAATTCTGCAAAGGTCTGTTTCAATTATGTAAGTCAACGAGGACTCTCGAAAAGCGTAATCCAGTGGAATTAGTAGGGATTGGTATGGTGTTTTGTAGGCCGACAGACAAGTCTGAACATCATTCGCACCTTTCGCATCCCCGAAACTAGAACCAGAAAAAAGATAGAAAATCCAGGATCCAAATGTGTGCTGTTCTTGACTTGGACCTCTTCTGGGACAAATTCGTTGCCTAGCTTCCCTTGCATACGTCGTCGACCAATTCCAGCTCGGAGTAGCAATCCTAACAACCCATCTTGTCCACTGGGAACTCGACTACCAATAGTGGATACCCTACAGCCATTTGTTGATGGTCCGCAGAGTGAAGCTGAATTCCTCGGTTGGTAATCGCACCGATAGGCAACGCTGGTGAACAGCTTGTTTACAGTTTGTTAGCATAGTTCCCAGCGCAGTGAGAATTTTGGACAATGATCCCACCGATAGCAGGCTCTCTCCGACAACAAGCGCTAATTGTGGCGACATCGACGCTGCAGTGCAGTAAGGGCCAGCTAAACTATAATATGTCAGAAGAGGTGGCCGCATACCAACTTCTGCCTGCATTGCCTCGGTGCGAGCAATAGCAACAGACGCTAGCCACAGCAATTGCATGCCATTTCTTGTCGGATAGCAATGCGAGTCGCACGCGCACGGCAATCCGTGCAACCACTGCCCTTGACTAGCGGCTGAGCGTAAGCAACATCATGTCGTCATCAAGGTTGCGACTTTCAAAGACTGCATCATCGATGTAGCCAGTGATGAACTAGCCAATCAGCGTGAGTGAACCCTCTCCATACTCAATCCAAGTGAGAGAGAGCAGGCACACAGACTTCTCAGACGCGACGGGCATTGGAAGGCGAGCGACAAAAGCTTCCCCGCCCCCGCCGCAGCCTGCTCTAGTGCTGCCCGGTCTGAGTCGGAGAAAGCAGGGCTCTACTGGCGCGAGACCCACATCGTCTCACGACACCCACTCCATACTAGACGATCAAACAGAGGCCAATTCCGTCGCACAATCAACCCTTCGAAACGTTGACTTGACAAAATTCCCAGCTGTGAGCGTAAATGATAAAACCATATCAGCAGACATCACATATTAAATCCATGTTGCAAACTGTTGTATTTGGCTCCATCATTTCAATACGGAATTTATCGGTTTTCACAGGGTCATAAGCCGTCCGGTTTACGGTACACTCTGGGAAAGGGCGCCGCGCGTCGGTTGGTCGACATCAGTGGCCAACATCAACAGTGTTTAGAGCACGTTTGATTAGACTGGAATTGGCGGTTGGGAAACGCCCATCCTCATTCGATATTACAGTCTTGATAACAAGCCTAAACACAAGTTGCCTGTCATACCCGATATCTATTCACGAAGGGAATCAAATGTAAGGGATTGAAAATTTCCGAAAAAGCCGCGTGATTATCCTTTTCTTTGCCGTGCACTTGTCGGCATCAACATTCGCCCAACATTTGCCAACACGCTCCAAGAACAAGACCAAGACGCCTGCCTGCCTTCCTCCCCCCTTTGTTCGCCACCGCCGTCACAAGACAAGCCATGGGGTCCCTGGCAGTTCAGCAATCGCAGTCTCCGAGACGCAAGGCCTCAGTCGCCTCCGCTTCTTCACCCGACTCGTCCCCCGGTGCACGCACAATGGCCAGCTCGGCCGTGTTCCCGCCTCTCAACTTGCGCTCCACGTCCACGGGCAGCACACGCAACAGCTTCATGCCGCACGCTGCCTTCCCTCAGAGCGACGACAGCAACGACGATGAGCGCCGCAATGCCACAGCGCTCACGATCGTGGAGCTACTGGCCCGCGCCGGAACGAACGGCAACAACAAGACCACACAGCAACAGACACAGCAGGCTCCACTGCCTTCTCTCCGACCGCAGAGCAACAGCTCGACAGGCAGCTCAGCGCTGCCGTCTCTGCCTAAGATGGTGATCCCGTCGCTTCGTGGCGACCAGCGCTTCTCCTTCCCGAGCAGCTCGGGTGGATACTCCAGTCAGACCCCAACGTCTAACGGAGGGAACCCGCACGGCCTGTCGCCAGCAGCGCGACCCATGCCGATGCCCTCAGCAACTCAATCGACTAATCCGAGCCCGCCCAAGAGAGGCCGAGCCGCCAGCGCCACGGGAGCTGTCAACAACTCGCGTAAACGACAGAAAGACGAGCTGACGCGACTGCGTGCACAGGTGCAGGAGTTGCAGCGCGAGCTGGAGCATGTGCGTTCCAGGATGCCTCGTAGTAAGATCCGAGCCATTCCGGCCGTCGTGAACGGCGGAATTAAGACGGAGCGGTCGCCACATTCCCCCGTAGCAGTGACTGCAGCACCTTTGATGGGATTGGAGTCTGCAGGAGACTCCACGAGTGGATTGATGGTCGTTCCTGTATGGGAACGCATGGCTCAACATCAGAAAGAGGAGAAAAGCAAGGCTGAGATGGAGAATCTACGTCTTAAGGGTCTCATCCAAGAGCAACTTAAGATCTCCAAGGGCCTAGAGAAGCTTCTACGTAAACGATGCAAGTCGTCTATGAGCTCAGGCTCCGACGCTGAGACCTCAGCCACTGTGCTTGGCGTCAAGCGACCACGCACAAGTGACGCTGAAGAGACAGCGGTCTTCGCCTCGCTGGCCTCTGGTCTAGAAGCTCGTCTTGCAGAGATGGAGGCTGTGTTTGACAAGGGCGGCCTCAATAGAGACAAACAGGAGCTGCAGGAGACTCAGATGATCCTGGACGAACGACGTGGGCCTGTAATGGAAGTCAAGGACGCCAGGATCCTGCCATTCGACGTACAAGCCTGTGCCACTGCCGTCTGGCAGTGCATGGAAGCCGAATCTGAGGCCACAGTCGTGGGTGGCTCGACTACTGATACGCTATGCTTTAAGAGCCCCATGCCTCTGCGCCAACACCGCGCGCCCGACGCCGAACTTACCGTCCGCTGCGTGATTCGCCGCGTGACGGACGTCACTACCGGCCGCGTTGTGTTCGTGTGGGAGTCGGTGGCCGACTGTCCGAACCGCTTGCCGCACGTCAGTGCAAGCGCCAAGGGCATCGAGATCCGCGACTGTGGCTGGGGCCTGCTGGAGCCGCTGCGTACTCGTACGGGTGAACACTCGAGCATCTTGCAGCTCTGTTCGTATCTGATGCCCCAGCTCTGTGGTGTTTCGGCCGAGCAGAGTCGGCAGCACATTCACGGCCTCGCCGAGCTGGTGGCGCCCTGCTACCGCGGGCTGTGGAACAAGCGGCAGCGCAGTGTTGAGAACATGCTCATGAACGGAGCCATCACTGCCAAGAACAACCAGCACGCGCCGCACAAGGTCGAGCTCAAGCAAGAAACGGAGCCGGCACGGTAAAATGAGCCACTCAAATGTAGAACAGTTTTGAGGCAAATAACTATGACTAGGATAATATATGGAAAGCTGTTAAAGCGAAGTTCTCGGGAAGCCGTTGGGATTGTTCGTGAACGACTGGCCATGGTATAGGGGTCGCGAATCTAGTGATTACGGTCAGCGCTTGATTACGGATGATTTGAAAAATGATCGGGCAGGCATCGAAGTTGACCTAATTTTTTGAAAGTAACGAACTGATATTTTTTAAAGTTCTCTCTCCCCCTCTCTCTCGACAAAATAGTAGTATCACACTGCCAAATGCAGCCAGTACACGTGTTGTTTGCGCGCCACACAGATCGTGCGCATGCTGGCTGCTCTGGCATGCGATCTGCGGCAGACTCTGCACAGATAGTGGGACGTGGCTACGGACCATCCATTCCGCAGCCGCGTCCCCCGACATTTAGCCAATGAGCTGACTGCCCCTGTTAGTGACGAGCAGTCAGCTCATTCAGCAATTTCCATTCTAAGCGTCAAGCAACTGGGCGACGTGCCTCGGCCGTGATTCCCGGCACGGCGGCGCCCGTGCGCCATGGACACCGAGCGGCTCGACATGCAGACTACTACTACGTACCTCGACAGGCAGTGCTTCATCGGGATTCGCCGGCAGCGTGCTGAGCTTGTGCGGGGCAAGTTGAAGGGTTTCGGCCCTGTACTGCTCTTGTGGATGGCTTGGTGTGTTGCTGTGCGGTTCAACGGTTGAAGTTTACACGAACAAGCGTTTTATTATTTATGAAGAAAATAAATGCTTTCTTGAGCCTGTTGGTACTTGTTTATTCTTCTGTAGCTTCAGCTTCCACGTAGGCGCGCTCCACTCGGCGCCGTTGGCGTCTTCTGTACATGCGTATTGCGTTTGAAGGGAGGTTCACCGCCGGCTCCCAGGTTGGCTCCCAGGAGGTTAGGAATTGAACGCGCCCATTCGACGATCCTCCAGGATGGTCCGCATTTGATACGTAGGTAGTCCCCGCAGGTCGGTACCAGTTGGTAGGACCCATTCCGCCTCACCAGCGTCGTCCCCCAAAGCAGCTGCCTCAATGAGGCGGGACTTAGTGATGCGAGATTTGAGCACAGCATCCAGCAGCCGCTTGATTGCCTCTGCGGTTGAGGCATTACCTTGTTGAACATGAACCCATGTTCTCCGGTAACGAACCGCAGCTTCATAGAGGTGCCCCCAACCGCGGGCGCGAAGGTGTGCTTGACACCACTTGAAGAAGGCTGGGAAGGCAGTAGGTAGGGCAGTGTCGGTGCTGGGGCGGCTTGCCATGGTGGAAGTGATAAGATGAATGAAAAGCAAATGAGCACATATAAAATTGAAGTTGAACATGAATTTATTAGTAATCAGAAAAAAAATATACAGGAAGTTCGATTTTCTTTTTTTTTTTTTAGCAAGACTGTACATGTAGCTACCGGTTTTCATTCCATATTTAATGCATGTCGGTTTGCCAATGGGCGACCAGCAAGATCTCGGGCACTGGTAGTACTAGGGTGGCGACGTTTCCTGGACACAGATCGATTAACTAGAGTCCGTTTGCCGTCCAAGCCTGTGTAGCTCTTAATCTGCAGAGCAAAAAGCACATGAATGCAGACAGCAAACTTGAAGTAGTACTTGAGTCCACATGAATTCGTACTCAAATCCACGTTTCAGCCACCCTCAGGCTTCCCAACCACTTCCATTCGCGCGTAATTAACTCCCATTTGCGCCGATACTGGACCCACCTCACGACTGCGCCCGAGCTTCGGGAGGTAAACAAGCGCGCAGCCACGTAACAGCACCCTAACCACGTCTGGGTTGGGGGAAACTAGTTGGAAGTCGATACTGGATCGGCTCGGAGTCATGTCCACAAGAAGATCGCGGCGGCGAAAATCCTTAACCCTTGCATTTAACTGCTGGGTGGCCTCAGGGGATTCCTTGAAGATTCTTGGAGTCACTGACTGATGTCCGCAACAATCCGCCAGCAACTGGATCAGCGTCCCGATCTTATGTTTGGTCCGCAGTGTGTAGTCACGCTAGATCAAACGGTTAAACTGTTCCACCGGATTGTTTGTGGTGGCGTATCCACTTGGTGTATGAAAGCATTGCCAACGCCAAAACGCGCTCGTCACCCACGTGCGTTCGAAATAGCCTCGGAACCATACCATCTGCTCTTCGTCCGACCGACTCGTTAGAATCGTGTTCACTTGTTCGTCATAGACATCTTGGCTAGCCGCAAAATGCAGGTCGTAAACGTCCACCACCACCTGGTAATCGATCGGGTACACTCTTCAGTTTTTCGTGAATTTTGGCCATCACGTGGTAAAAGCACATCAAGTAGACGAATTCGCAATCCGCACCGAAGACGCGTACCACTGCGTTCTGTTGAGCAGCTTCAGCGTCGGCCATGACGAACTTGACCACCAGTTGACGCCCACCCGACACTGAAGCAAAACTCCTGCGCAGTTCAGTCAGCACTGTCACGTAAATGTCCTCCAAGCGTTGCGACGTAATGAAAAGTGTCATGAGGTTAAATGAGCGACACTTGTCAGAGATCCCACACACGATGACAGGATACCCGACTTGGTTCAACTTGAAGGTGGCATCCATGTGGAAAACGAACGTCTCCGGGTCGCGAGCCGCATTCAGCAAAAGTCTTTTAGTTGTCAGCCCAACTAAAAAATGGTTTTTCGTCAGAGCCGTTCCCCACATCTGGTTTGCCGCGGCCGTCACGTTTCCAACCAAACGAAAATGGAGACGGTCGGACCATACGCCAGCTGATCGATTTGGCTCAGGATTTGGTCATAGTCGTCATTGCGGTGGAGGTTCTTCTTCGAATAGCTGCTGACGAACCATTGCACCTGACGCAGCGTCGGCAACTCCGACTCAGTAAGTCCAAAACGTCGAGCCATTCCATTGCGAATTCGAGAGGGCTTGAGGCCTTGCGTCACCATTTCACGGCCGTAATCCTTCAGCCGTGGAGTCAACTTGACCTTTTGGGGCTCCTTCACCAGCGTCTAATGAGCACCAGTCTCCATGATCGTCACGCGGTTAAGTCCTTGACACGTGAGAACCTTCCCCTTCCATGGGCACGCGTCATACGGTGCTGCTGCCTTGCATGTTTCCGAGGAATATCTTAACAGTTGGTAACGCATCTTGTGTGGCTTGGTCAGCGCACACACGACGCATGGAACCAGCTGACTCTTGACGATGATGAACACCTTCATGTCTTCCATGAGCAGTTGGGAGTCCTCTCGAGCCATGTCGCTATAGACAGTCGTCCACTTGGTCGTCGTGGGCATCTTCGAGGTGGGCGACGAGAGGGGTGGGAGTTCAGATTTCTGTGCTCTTTCTGTATGAAAAAAGATCCTTGCTACGATATAAACGGCTTTGATTGGTTCAGCGACTGTCAAAGCACAGGTCGTGATTCGCTAATATTAAGTGGTGTGTAGACACACGAGTTTGATGTATTTTGGCCAATGCAATTGTGCCACACGTATATATTGTGTGGTGTAATGTGACATTGATGTGTATCACCCACATTGTATGTGTTGTCACATTTTCTGTGTGTAAAACCTTGGTTCTGTGTGATTTACCAGCTCTGTCCTCTCTCTCTCTCTCTCTCTCTCTCTCTCTCTCTCTCTGAATATTGCAGTACAAAAAACACAACATTGGATTTGATTACCAAGTACTGTTCATCTTACAATGTATCTACACTGCCAATTTATCAAATCTAGTTCAGACTTCTTTACTGTATTGGCTCTTGAGACCAGGGTGCCGACAAACAGCTTTTGGTGTGAAAACAAAACGAAATGGACTTTAACTGAATACACCATTTCCCGCCTACGTTACAAACAGTACTTCTTAAAAATATATGACATTTCCAGATATGGCCATATTCTGAGGCGCATAATGTATTTTCGCAAACGATGATTGTCCTCCAAAAATGTATGTTGGCACGCAAACTGAAAACATTATTTATGGCGGGGAATACTTCTCTCTATTTCCACCAATGAATTCCGGATAATTCTTTATTGCCAATCAAACCAACGCATGTAAGCTAATGTGCGGCTTTCATGTCTTTTTTATTTCTAATGTGTTGGTTTTCACACAGTTATCCGATGGTTCAGTACATTCCGCCGACATCGAATGTCGTCGCGAGACTGTTCAGCCAAGCGAAGGTGGTGCTCTCCCCGCTACGTCAGTCGATGTCGTCGGTGCAGCTTGAGCGAGTACTCTTCCTCAAGATTAATCGCCGTTTCTGGTCCGTTAAGACCGTGGTTTGTGCATCTAAGCAGTACTAACCAACCAAGGGACATTATGGATGCCTTGATGCTCGATATAGGCATAATGTATTTTAGCGTTTTTGCGATTGCTTCGCTATAATGTATGTTGTACGTACACTCCCATCCATATACATATTATGTTAGGAAGCACTGGTTATAAAGCTTAGCAACCAAGGTGCAAATTGTGAAAAATGGTCTTTTGAGTAATATCACAAAAAGTGCATTTTCATGTTTTACATAACGTGTGGCTACACTATTCAAACAAGATGCAAACCCCCTCACCTCCAGTCATTTTGGCACGGTCTACCACCGCGTTTCGCGTCAACCAACCCTCGTAGTCCTCTTGGTGCTCACTCTCGCAAATACCGTCTGCACCACAGCCTAGCAAGAAGATCGTCGCCTTCGAGCGAGCCCAAGCCAAGGCTCGCGTGGTCCGGACATTTCAGGAAAGAACAGGCGAGATGCGGCCGAAGCCAACGATGTCAATTACTTTACTGCACGGCGGGCTGTCATAGCCGCCAGACAGGAACCCAAGCAGCACGACGGAGTGAGAGCAACCTCTATTACGATGACAGTGGAAGGTATGAGCAAGCCTAACGAGCTCATCGACGAGCACTGCCGTATGACGCTGAGTCAGCTATGCGATTGTCTGCACAGCGATATCGCTGTGGTCGTCAGCAAAACGCCCGCGCATCGCGCGCTACAAAGTATGCTGTACTCGATAAAGCAGCTTCGCATCGAAAAGGCCACCATGAATCCAAACGCCAACAAGGAGAAGCACATGGAGCAATGCTGACACGCAAGCCGAGCCTTACCAATATTCTCGGTTAAAACGTGAGCATTTACATTACTTCCAATTGCGCTGGCGAGGCTTTCAGCAGTTCGTTCATTTGATGTTTTACGAGGTTCTGCCCGTTTGAGTCGCGTCGGTTCGGGCAGTGCCTCAACGACCTTGGGTTTGAATTCTTGTGGTGTTAGTTTTACACTTTGGCTCTCGTTGATGGATTTCAACAATGCAAACGCGTTGTTTACACACATATCACGCATCCAAGTTAAAATCGTCAGAGGCAGCCGAGGTTCCTTTTGTTGCGTTGGGTTTGTACTTCGAAGCGGATCAACCCGATCCACAGCGTTCATGGATTTAGTATACACAGCGATGATACTTGGTATTTGTAATTTGGTTCTGTGCATGGACTCGTCTTCCAGTCACCTGGAAATTGGGTGTAGACCATGGACACCCCACAAGGCTTCTTTAGACTCGGTGGTGGGCTTATTTGACTCCTAGTTCCCAACAAGTCATTCGTATAAAAAACGACTTTTGTTCGAGTCTTTGAAACCTACGTAGCTCGAATTCGGAGAGATCGGCACAAAACATTTAAACCTCGTCTTATCACCTTTCTTCTTTTTTGGGGTATTTTTTGTTGATCTCCTCCGGTTTTTGCCACCAATCGACAGGATCGACCGCCGCAACAAGCTCCCATGATCGTCGGCTCATCTCTGCGACTCGTGCCTTGTCCTTTACAACACCAATTCGATTTCACCCACCCAAAAAGTTTGTTTTCACAGCTCTAAATATTCTGATATCACCTCCAGAGAACGACAATGTTGCCTTGGTTAGAGTATGTCTGGCGTAGAAATTGTCACCCACCCCCTATGCGCGTTTGACTGTCTAGAGAGGGAAACAACTTTGTCTGATGCCCAGCCATTGCAATCCGAACTGATGAAGGCGATCTAACGTCTAATTATAAAATGGGCTACACGCTGAAGACGCAGTAAACGCTCTCGCAACACGGGAAACATCAACATATCGCTCAGGCGCCTGGTGAAAGTTGCGATATCAGTCCGGATCCATTATCCCAAATGGAATGGACGTAGAGAAATGACCTGCAACCGTAGCATAGAACCGGAAAGCGCATTTTTCAGGCTGAAGTAGTGTGAAGCTGGAAGCTTTAGTACGCGTTCGTGTTCGCACTGAGCATTCAACAAACGACGACAAACTCAATGGTACAGCAATATCTTGGAATTACTTCTGTATATGGGCCAGCAGGTCGCGACTATGCCAAAACGGGTCGTTGCTTTTATCTGTTAGGGACGGTTCCTCCACCGTAAAATCTGCACGTGGCTCCGAATTACTTGAAACTGGATCCTGGACATTGTTTGAGGAAAAGCGGCTTGACCTAGCCGATACTCGCTTCAGTATTCACCTCGTTTTTCCGTGTGATGCTCCTTGCCAGTTCCAGCCCAAGATAGACACCAAATTCGGCAAGTTTGATCATTTCCAGATCGTCCGTTTCGAGCATTCCATTTATCCTGAAGACGATGGCTCCCCTAAAAATGTTAGTGAAGCAAAGCGAAAACAGTTCAATTTCACCGTTTTCTTTGTAGACCTTGTTCACGAGGACTGGCCGGTGCAAATGAAGATCGCTACGAGCTATCCGCTCTTGAGTATAATATTGAAGACCAACTGCCAACGACTCCCTATCTTGAGAATTCAACATAGTGCTTGTTAGACTGTCAGGTTCATCTTCCCACTAAGAGGAGTACCAACCGTCCACTTCCTCCTCGTTATCTTCTCTAGAGTCTTGACCGATCGTATGCCTGGTGCCACTTGGGCTGTCATCTCTGCAAATGGCAAGTGTTTGTCATTAGGGAGATGTACTATGAGTATTTACCCAGCTGAGGGGAAGTTCTTTTATTGGTGAGATTCAGTCTCTATGGCTCCCGAAACTCCCTCACAACATCTCAACCACAGCCTATCAGGGCTCGTGTCTGTGGATCCTATTGCGTATCCTACTAGCTTTCTGTACAGTAGTTTTTTGTGTCACCAATCAGACTGCCTGAGTTGGCATGTCACAGCAGCACCCCCCCCCCCTCCTCCCCAGTTTATTGGTAGTTTGGGCGTAGCGTGCAAGCGGTCATCAGCGATCAGCAGTCTCTGCAGAACCACTTCGCCACCCCGCGGCCATGGCTCGCAGCAGGAACTCGATTTTGGCAGCCTTGCATTAAGAGCCGCTCTTCCAATGTTCAACTCACCGCAGGCCTAACACTTCGATGTCTTCTTTTCAGCAATTGTCTTTCACTCCGATCAAAAGCTGTCGACCAACAAGATATCTCCCACAATAAGAACACATATATAGCGTGTTTTGTTATTACTGTTGACGAAGTGTAAATAGACCACTAGTATTTTCATATTAGAATATGGCGCTATATTTATCCGATTATTCTGGAATTATTGCTGTGGGCCTCTGTCTACAGGTATACTTCTCTGGTCCACGATAATATGCGCGTTTCGGTGTTTTTGGGTGTAAAATCGGCCTTAGAGCGAATTAGACAACAAAAAACTATCGTCAGACAGCTTTGCTCTTGCTGCATTCGGGGGATTTTTGCTGGAAAAAACTGTTTCGAAATGAGCACTAGGACATCGTTATTACGCTCGGTTTTCCGGGGCCCATTAGGTTTTTATTCGTAAAACTTAGGCAAGTTAGCGATATTCACGCTGAAATATACTGCTGGATCTTCTCGATACTGGCTATTGCATGAATCCTGTTTTATCTCTAAAACACTGCTTTTACGGAAGAGACAGCACGGAAATAAATTGAGGTTTTTCTTAATGAAATTTGCATTCACTCAGAGATTTATCCAATAACAGGCAAGTAACGATTTATTTGAAAAGTTATGGTCAATTTTACATAAGATTTAAGCGACACTTTAGGTAAAACCGTACTTGTATTTGGCTTCTAGCAAGCCAAGCGGCGAGACGTTGCGCTGTCTCGCCTCGGCTACTGGCATTCCTAAGACGACGCTGATGCGCCACTTGGCTGCAGGTGTCTTTCGTCGTGCTACGACTCGTGTTAAGCCGAAGCTGACAGACGTGCACAAGGCAAACGAGGTGCATACAGACAACGGCGACATTTTGGAGCAGTTATTACAACTTAAGGAGGCCACAGCAGCTTAGAACCAGAACAAGATGAAGCTTCTAAGGCCCAAGAACGGGTGGGCAGCGACTCATGATGGCAGCAGAGAAAAGGTAAAAGCGATTCTCTTTCAGCTGTGGTTTAATTATTTAACGAATGCATTTATGTGTTTAAAAGGTTGCAGACAGACAGAAGGGTGATAAAGGAAAGTCAAGTAAAGTAAGCGCCGCCGCCTTTCGACATTGCTCGATAACGAGCTGGACGAGTCAGCAAACACGATCCAGCTCGCCTCCTTGGTTGTAAATAGCTTCAATGAACGTTTGCAGTCTCTAACTAGCATATCCTAAATTTCCCAGTAGTATTTGATCACACATCTCACTAATCCATCAAAGTAGAAAATGCTTGTTAGAGCACTTGGCCACCTCCCGTAGATTATAGCCATATCCATCCATCTTGTATGGTACACTAGGCGGTGACGTCTGATACAGAGGCCTTCCAGCCCACTACAGCATGCACGCCTGTGAGGACCTGTCGAGATCACGTTTGGTCACTCAAACGAAGCTTGTATAGGCTTAGAACTGGTTTGGTGGCTTTAGCTCTTTCGACACGATCTGACGCAACCTGGATCCCTTGTCGAGCTTTCTTACTGACGCTTACACCCGACCGGGCAATATAGCTCCCTCGCATGCGACTCTCCGACCCACCGGATGGCTTATGGGGGGGGGGGGGTGCTGACGGTGAGCCGCAGTAGGCGCTGCTTTGTGATCTGGTACTGCTGGTGAGCTGCTGTCGGCTTTGCTGCTATCAAGAAACTTGCGATTGCAACGGGGGTGGACATAACCAGGCTTTTTCTCAAATAACCATACTTCTTTCCCTGGTGCAATAACAAACAACCAAAATAAAAATATTTTCGTCCAATCAGAGAACCACTTAAATAGACATATATATTGATCAATCAAATTTAGCACTCGTTTATAATTCACATTTCCAAAGATGACTGCAAAGAGAACTAAGGCGCCGTACGAGAGCGCGCCGAAGAAGACATGCAAGAAGTGCGACAGGAAGATCTCCTGTACTAACATCTCCAAGCATGTCAAGGTATGCAAGGGCATAAAGCTGCCAGAGACGCGCAGCAAGATCCGGAAGAAGACATGGGAAAAAATCGCGCTAAACGCGTAGGCTTCCAGCGCGACCAGCGCGCAGCCAAGTTTTTCGAGGAATTACAAGGTACCTAAATTAAAATTCAATATGTTTGAGATAATTATGATATCTAATACTTTGCCGTTGATTAGATATTCGCGCACAGCTACGGGAAGCAGAAGGAGCGCCAGCTTTACCACAACCAAAGCCGAAAGGGATGTCAGGCCATCCCCTCGAGGTGCTCAGCTTTCATCCAGGTCTCTTTGAGCACGCGTTTGTCAAGGTACACGCCAATAATATTTATAAATGCAGGTATCCATCGGTAATGCTATGATGTTCTAGGCTGAAAAGCACGAATTGTTGTCGAAGAAAGGGTTTCATGCGCTGCTGCTGTTCTTGCATTCGGACAAAAGCCATCATCTTCCCCAAGAGTGGCAAAATGCACAGAACTACACTGCGGTTCGGAAGAGCTTTAAGCTTCTCCCACAATATAATATAAGGAGGACATGGAAGAAGCGAGTACACGCACGGTTTACGAAGAGCGGGTTCGTATCGAGACATATCGACTCTATCTTCAGACGAAGTTCAAGCAACGGTTCAACAACTGGGAAGCAAAATGTAAGGAAATACGCGATGCTAAAATGTCGGAGGCGAAGGAAGAACCGGTCAAGTTTGCAGAATATGCGGATTGTGTTTCATTTGATGACTTCTAAGTCATTTACTATGCTCGCTTCTTGGAGAAGGACAAGGCGTACGAAATCAAGGAGAAGGCCAAGCTGGAGCAAGCGGCAACCGACATCCGATTCCTCGAAACCTTTGGTGCGGAATCGGAAAGTGACGAAGAGTAAAAATTAAAAACTTTTATATTTTTTTTTGCTATGAAGAGTATAAAAAGTGCGAGCTTAAACTACGCGATAAAACGAATGCAAGTACTAAGACAAGATCGTAACCACTAGTACATACGGCAAGATCGAACTACTATAAACAACAACACTAAAGTACTACTATGACAAGACCATAGGTACTATGACAAGACCGTATGTACTATGATAAGATTTATAGTACGATTACAAAATCGATTGGCGCTGAATCTCTTGGGGCTCACAATCCATTTGGTTGGAGAAGACGAACTTGCTGAGCACCGTCCTTCTTAAGAAGCATGACTAGGCAATCTTTGACGTTCCAATAACTATTACAAGGTGGTATTGACACAGCAACTCACGTGATCAAACAGGAGACAAGAAACGTGTATGTATCTTATTTTAAGAAGTTCTGTGAATTCTGTATCGCCAACGAGTATCCTGATCCAGCCGTGACGCGTCATCACGAACTGCCTTCGCTTTTGGTTGCGTTTATGGAGGGTGTATCCGCGTCCAGTACCGTTTCCAATCAAACTGCGGAGATGATCAGAGCTGCGGTCGCGAACTTTTATGGTAGTTACGAGCGCAGAGACGCCGCAGGACCGGACAAACAGGTGGTAATGACAGACGACAGGGGCAACAAATTTGACCTTGGTAATCCTGCAAAGGATGCGTTTGTTCGCCAATTCATGCGGGGCCTCAAGAAACGAAAGAACAAGGAATTCACGCAGCGCCAAGCTACGCCTATTTCTTTGGGTATGCTCCGTGTGCTTCACTTTCACTTGACACACACGTCAGGATTCACAGCGGCAAGCTGTTTGTGGTTTTTGGCGGTATCGGCTTTCGCTTTCTATGGAATGTGTCGAATCAACGAGGTGCTAAGTTTGCAGTGGAAGAATATCACCCTGGACCTGGCTCGTCCAAGTGCGTCTGATTCGAATTCGACAATTGGCTACGGTGTCTACAAACTGGAAGGGAGAAAGACGGAGACCGCTGAAGGTCGCTGCTACAACCTTCATTGTTTAGATGAATGCGAGAGTCCAATGGATGTTTTAACTCACTTAAAGAAATGGATTGGGTACGTTATAACGAAGACGGACCACAAGTGGAGCGATAACGACTACGTTTTCCCAGCATTGTCCAAAATTGCGAAGAGTGCTATCAAGACTGATGACCCTCATACAGGGTGCGAGAACGCACGTGTGGAATGGGGCAAGAAAATGTCTGAGCAGTCTTTCATCACGCTATTGAATTGCGTCGTGAGAGATCTCAACCGCAATGGGGAACATCTGTGTCCGGATACGTTCGCCAACAATGGCGTGACATTTGGTTCACTTCACACACGTTTTGCCGCGCTGGAGCACAGTATCGATTTATGTTCGCACCGCCTGAGCGGAGGTGGTCGCTCCGAATGGTGAAATCATGGGCCGGATGGACTCCAAATGATTCGGCAGAGACCCTTGTGCGTTATCTTCTTGATCAAGCAGCAACCGATGAGGACGCGCAACTAGCAGACTGTCTTGCACCAGTTCGTGGAGCAAATGTGGGCTGTCCTTCTACTTTTACAGGACGAAAACGGAAAATGGCGGGACATGGTAGCCAACGATCCTCAACCTCCTCATCCGATACAACCTCTCACTTCGAAAAACGTCTGAAAACTGTTGAGTGTTCGGTTAAAGCTCTTGAAGACAAGATCGACTTACTCATCTCGGTACTTCGGCCATCAGAAATCTCAACACCATCTGCAACAGCTTCACACAGCAGCATCGACGAATTGGAGCAGATATCTATTCTGCCGCCAGCTAAAGACTGGCGGGCTTTGTATCGAATGTACTGGAAAGCTGACCCAGCTCGTCATCTATTCAAGCCGATTTGTGAATGGACACCACAGGAAAGAAAGAAAAGCGGATCCCTTCCCAGTCGCCTCAGTGTTGCAAAGCTGATAGCAGAAGATGTTGTTGATTTTGCTCTTCAAAAGAGAATTCCGATTCCAAGGGACGTCTCAGAGGCCACATTATCGATGTATGCAGCTTACTACGTCGATAATTTGATGAAATATGCAGCGAATACAAACCTGAATGCGCTCACTATCGACACGCTGGCACGATATATCAGACTTGATAAGAAACGCCGGCTCGTGAAAGCTCAGTATGCTTACATGAACAGATAATGCTAGTATAGTAAGATAGTATTCCGAGTCTTGTTTTGGTATATTGTGTCTTGGTATAGTACATTGAGTCTTGTATTAGTATTATTAATCTTGTCACGTACATCCAGTCTTGTTGTAGTATCTATTATCTTGTCATGTTTTCCTAGTATTTAAGTCTTGCTGTAGATTTTGTCTTGCCGAGAGTCCTTTAATAATGTATCACCATTACTTAAGTTGTGATCGAAAATTAATACACGGCTCTTCATTTTATTGGACAATATTTACTCTAAGACTATCTTTTCATTGGTAGACTTTGCATCAATTGTTATTTGGGAAGCCTGAAGTAGCTTCCGACACAGAAAGCATACAATCTCTAATATGAGCTGAAGCTGCTTCCATTTTATCACAATCACAGCTCAAACAGACGTATGGATAGGGTTAGGTATACTATACTAACATGTAGAAAGCATCATAAACCTACCCCTTCATTATACGAATGGAAGCGCTACTTCAAACTTTTACCATGCTCATTTTCGAAAACCCTTTATTATAATAAACCATTGCTCACGTATGAATTTCCGAAATAAGACAGCTACAAATATTGGTGAATACAGTGCAATGGTTAATGTAGTTTTCGGAGGCCCTGATGGGCTTAGCTACTGCTCCCAAGTCGTTGGCTCGAAAGTCTAGTCAATGGAAGGTCGTGAGTGGAATATCTACAAGCACCATTTAACGGCGTAGCAAGCCGAATGACATACGCGACGAGGCTATTGTATCGGTGGAGGCATTTCGTGTGCGAAGCAGTTATTTAGACTAAAAAGCTCGATTTTAAATAACCGATTTCGTTTATCACACTTGCGGGTATCCAGAAGTGGTAGTGTCGTGATTGTGGCACGAGCTAGTTCAAAATCTTGACTCCGATGCTTGTAAGCGTATCTGTTTACCTACACATAATACCATGAAATACAGGATGTCTGCTCCGCATAGAATCTTGCTCGTTGTAATCTAGGCAAGCGACATCAGGTCCATGGTATACATGCAGTATACCGCAAAAGTCGTAACGATAGAGCACTCATCGAAACATACATGCATACTTGGAGCTAATATTTAGACTTATGAAGGATTAGAATAAAAGCTAAACATACCGAAAATACGTGCTATTGTTGGTGACAGGAAGGTGATTTGTTGTTACGACTTTGCCGTTGTATGGTATGTACAGCCCAGTTCGATCTTTCAGTAACTTCAACTACATCATGTAAGTAAGCGATTCATGTAATATAAGTGAAAGAGACCTCTATTTTCCTTTGTGTCTTGAGAAAAGGACAAAATATCGTGGCTCTGGTCAAGTTCCGAACATCACGATAAGCAACATAATATATTATAAGCAGAATACAGAACAAAGTTAAGCCATGCCGTTCAAATGTCCGCGGTTGCACGTGCTGGATATTTTGTATCCATGCTTCAGGTGTTCACAATCGCAGGAGAAATTCAAGTGCAGTGACGTTTTGGCATAATCTTCTGCCTGATGGTGCCGCGATACAAAACGTAAAAAAATCTGGACGGGGCGCTATCACTGCTCGTCATACAGCACAACTACCGCAAACTTTGTCAGTCTATCCACGCAAACAGCGTTAATCACTATCCGACTTGCGGGACAACGCCAACCGCCATGATCCAGCAACTCGCCACCCCGTTCTCATCCGTGGATGCATTTGAAAGCGACTTCAATTTATCCGAATTCCTGCACGAAATGGACGAGCTGGATCACCTACATGACGTTCACTTAGAGAGCACCAACGCCAAGCGGCAACACCCCGCGGATGTTGACGCGGAGCCAGAACTCAAGAAAATGAAACCCGCGACGCCAGTTGAGACACCGATACCCCCAAAGCCAGCACCGAGAAAAAGACGAAGTACGTCGTGGTTGCGTCGAAAGCAAGAGCTCAACGCCTTGCGCTGCGAATCGGAAGAGCTGGAAACGCGCGTGACCTTCCTACGGATGGAGATCGACCGTCGAAATGCGATTCAGAAGACGCTACCCGCAGTACACGAGGAGCCAGGAATGTGGAAATCAGTGGCAGCCATCGCACGCCAAGAGTGCGAAAGCGCACAAAACGAGAATGCGCGGCTGAAGAACGAGGTGGAGCTGTACGCGCGTGCGTCGGGGATGCTGCAAACGCAGCTCTTCGCGGCCGAGACTCAACGAAGACAACTACTTAATAGTACGTTGGTCTTCACGGACGCCTTTCGAGTCGGAATGATACGAAGCCGTCAGCTATGCTTTGACAACGACGGAGTCTTGGACATGTTAGAAACAAGGATTAACGCGCGGTACCATGAAATCGATTTGATCATGAACGAAGCTCGTCGACCTGCAGAAGGAGGCACCACTGAGAAGGTGCAGGTTTGTCGTGATGGCGGCCAGGATGCAGCAGCTGCGGTGGAGTTCAAACATGTTCGTTTGCTACCTTTCGGAGAAGATATCATGGCTAAGTCCGTGTGGGAGATCATCGAGCTGGGTGGAGTGGTAACCAAGTCCGATACTCTTGTGGCCAGGAGCACTTCGGATATGGTTGGCCTCGTGTCTCGTCATACCGTGCCACTCGGGAAGAATGCGAGTGTGAGTGCAGACGTGCACACTGTGATCAAGCGCTTTAATGCCAATGCCGGTTTAGTTGCTTTGATTGAATCTCATTCCGAATGGTCCATCAAATACCCCGCATCGGGTGTTGCTCGGTCCACGACGGAGGAAGGAGGTTGGTTCATGGTGCACGAATGCCCATTGAAAGCACGCGGCTCGACACAGCGAGTATCCCAACTCCAAACAATGGTCAAGCTCCGACCAAACGAGTCCAAGACAGAGGGCAAAACGAATGCGTTGACAAGTACTATGGTCGACGTCGTCATCCCGTCGTTCCGTGATATCTTGAGTTCACATCATCAAAAGGTAGAAAACTTTTTGCTAGACTCGAAATGTAAATAACAAACATTTAGTAAAGCGACAAAATGATAATAAGACTCCGTCGATTTCTAATTCAGTTGAAGGTTAATCAGTTCTTAGACGTACTTCTTATTCATGTTTATTTTCTTGTGTTTCTCATTCTACGTAGTACGCTCTAAGTAATCGTGATTGCACTGACTTACATCCACTTTTAGTCGTAAAGCGATTCCAACATGCATGCACTTTTAGCGTGATATACGTATCTCATTGCTAGTCGCGTCTAAGCCTTTCCAGCAGAAAACCTCTCATTTGACAGACATATTCTACTGCTAGATATCGCAGGGAATCCAAAACTTTGAAGCAACTTGTCCATTACGCGGGGTGGATATTTTTATTTTATTTTTTGTAGCTTGCTGGGTCGTTTCTCAAATCGTTGGGTTAAGTAGTTGTATGGTTCCATCATACAACTACCATGTGTACTGTGTCCAGGACATTCGGACTAGAAGCAGGTTTGAGCAGCCTGATGGTCAAAGTACGGTTCAAAGCAGACGCCAAGATTGCATCGGAGACTCCGATTCCGAGTGCTCGTTGCAGCCTGCAGGCGCTAGCAACTAATCAGTATCCACCCCAAAGCGATTGCGTCCAGAAGTCCGCAATTGCCATCTGAGCAACCAAAAAGTTTTGCGGTATAGCCTACGTCGTCATCGTTGACGTGGTGCTATCCTTGCACTTCTAACAGTATAAGTTTATTTTTTTTGCCAGTAATCTCTCGAAGTCTGGTCCGCTTTTTTCGATCGCTGTAAAGCAATTGCTGGATATTGCTCAAACGCATGTTGTATCCATCCTATCGCAAATTGCGCGTTGACGTCACGCCATAATCACTTGGCTTTTGGGCGCCATCAGCATTGCTGATTCAGCAGTCAAGGCCACACCACAGTACATGCAACAATTCATGTAGCACGTTCTCATTTACCACTTTCCGACTTGCGGGACAACGCGGATCCCTTGCTGACCAACAATTATGGCGTCTCAACTCGAGGCTCTCACACTACCTCCGTGTCCAGCTCTGGACACATTCGACGGTGACTTTGTTCTGTCCGAATTCCTACTCGAGATGGAAGAATTAGATCGAGCACAAGCCTCGCCGTCCCAATCTATCGCCAATTCCAAGAGAAGACGAGAACCTGAAATCAACATGGAGCCTGAGGCGAAGAAGATCAAACACACCAAGTCGGAAATTTCAACCAATCCGCTTCCGAGGAAAAGAAGAAATTCGTCGTGGCTTCGACGAAAACAAGAACTACTCGCACTACGCAACGAATCGGAGACGCTGGAAACTACATTGGCTCTACTTGAGGCACAGCAAGCTGAATCTGTTCTAGAACCACAGTCGAAGAGTTTGACTGAAAATCAAGAGCTGTGGAAGTCCGTGGCAGCGATCGCGCGACAGGAATGTCGGAATTCCCAGGAGGAGAATGCTCGTCTAAAGAGCAAGCTCCAGACGTGCACATACGCTTTAAAAATGCTGCAAACTCAAGTGATCCAAGCCCATTCGCGGCAACAGGAACAGCAGTATAGTAAGACTGCGTTCGAGAATGCTGTGCGAGTCGGGATCATCATGAGTCGACGTCTGTACTCGGATGACAGTGGGATCTTCGACATGCTCGAAAGCAAACTTGAGGCTCGACTCTTCGAGCTCGACGTGATTGCCAGGACCGCTCATCAGCCACTACTCCAAGGTGCTTCTGAGCGTGTTCAAGTGTGTCGAGAAGACGGCAGAGACGCTGCCGCCGCGGTGGAATTCAAACACACTCGTCTACTACCATTCGGACATGACACGACTGCGAAGACTATTTGGGAGATCATCGAACTGGGCGGACTAATCACCGACCGACACTTTCGCGTTGCTAGACGTTCGAACGATATGGTCGGAATGGCGTCACGGTTCACGATTCCCCTCGATAGAGGCAATTGCAACACAGTAAACGTGGATGTCCACGCTGTAGCCAAGCGCTTTGCTGGACCCGTTGGGATGGTAGTTTTGGTAGAGTCGCGCTCCGAATGGTCCATGAATCATCCTAATGCGTCCGGGTGGAAGCAGGTTACCGAAGAGGCTGGTTGGGTGGCTGTGAACGAACACCCTCAGCAGTCTGAAGGAGCCATGCAACATGCCTGCCAGTTGCAAACTTCGATGAAGCTGCGACCGGATGCTTCTGACGTTGGTGGATGCGGTAGTACTCGTCCAACATTTACTGGCCATATCGGAGATGTTGTGATCCCGTCGTTCCGCGAGATCCTGAGCTCACACCATCAATCTGTAGAGAACTTCTTGCTGGACTCGTCAAGGGCAATTAAAGCATGAACAAGCAATTGATTACTAGTATGAGGCGGATGCAACAAAGTACTAAGCATTAATTATGAATGACTCCAATAAGTAAAGGTTAACCTGATACGTGTGCCAAAGCGCTGAGTTCAGGTCACCTTCCGATACTTTAAAGTGTATTGCATCCAAGGTCTGGAGCACCACTTTAAGAACGCATTGAACGATATCCACTAAAGTCTTACTGTACTGTAGCAACACCCGATACGACTGAAAATGAACCCCCCAGTTGCGTAAGGCTTGCGAAAAATGAGGTCAGGCAATCCCGTCATCAACGATGTACTAGTCAAGTCACCCTGGTGGAGTTCACGTCTTCTGAATGCCTTGTTCAACGCTATCCGGAATGTTGTCGAGTAGGGATGGTTGTTCGGGGCACCGTTCCCTGGTGTCACCCAGGGAAACGGCGCCCCGAACAACCATCCCTACTCAGTCTGAGTCTTGGCCCAAGACGTGATAAATCGAGTGGTAGGCCCAGACAACCAGTGCTTCATACACATGACAGATTCAGAGATTCTAACGACTTGGTGGAGCATTGTCTCCACGCACGTAGCTCAGCTATGGACCTCGCAGTGGTCAAACTACTATCTGGCACCAGCCTGAAGCGGATACCGCTCTGCCAAATCTGGGCTGCAGGAGGCGGGGGTCTGGGAAGTCATCGATGATTGTCAACGGTGGGCTCATGTCAAGTTTACTCCAGTGCGCCGTTCGTCGGCACCGATTGCTATCAAACATGAAGCGCTGGTCACGGCTCCAAGCCGGAAACTGAAGCCGCTGACCATCTGAAGCTGCCATCTGAGAAACATGACGCCCCCACTTCGTCCTCAACGCTCTGATCACGCCCAAATCGAAGTTTCCGCCCATGTTTAACACAACTGCGGGGTTACAACGCTCGACAAGAACGTCGAAGCGTTTGACGTTTACGATGCCCGATCCAAGCGCTCTCTTTAACATCCGGCGTCGCCCCGTTGTGGAGATCATTTTAAGACAGCCGGAGCCTTTAGCCCGTGTTGTGCACAACCTGCCGGGCGTCCAACTCACGGGCTTACGGTGACACTGGTGACGGCGCAATCATCTTCGATAGCGCACAGATCCGGCTTTGAATCACACCGCCCGATGATACGTTCGGTGAGATTCGCCGGTCTGTGGTTGAACGCGGCACAGTCACGCGGAGCGGCACCATATCGATGATGGCATGTGGGCCTCTCCACGAAGATAAGATCGTGTGGCAATTGTCGTCATGAATTATAATCCAGATAAATGAACAAGGTCCAAGGGATGAAAGCACTTGATGCCCATCAAGGTTCAACAGCACTGTCATACGTTCCAGGACTGGATTGCCAATATTTTGGAAATCTTGTTTGGAGTCTGAAAATCAACAAAACTTGGAATCAGAACGTCTTCGATGACGGCCGTAATCGGTACCTTGGATTCAGTAATTAAAGACAAGCATCAAATATCTGATACCGTCTCTGATTGGATATAAAATGCTCTAGCCAATGGTCGAGCGTCATTATCAGCTACTGAAACGCCACAATTTGTTGAAGCGCAGCGACTTTGCACAGGTTGATTCGACGCATTTCAAGCGTAAATGGTTAAAGCCGGGCGCCGCCGCAATCCGCCACCCTTCGCGCAACATAGGCCAAATTTCTGTTTCACTTGCTTTTTAAAAGAAGCGTTTCAAATCCAAATCGCCGAAGTTGCTCTATTTGTTGTTGCGCAACTCTTCTTTGCTGCAATCCCCTCCTTTTTTACTGCTTGGAGAACTCGAGCAACTTAACCCTGTCAGTCCCTCCAGTGTGAAACATTTTTCTGGTTTTGGCCGGCACCTCAGTTCCAGTTTTGCTAGCTCAAGGACAATCGATGCACTGCACGTCTCGTAATGGCGCTGGCGCTGCCGTGTTCACGGACATTCCGCCTCTAAAAGCCCAGCGCGACGCCTTCTTGGCCTCGATTTTAGCGCAGAACATGAAGAAATACGCAACCAACAAGAAACGGAGCTGCCCATTCGCAGCACCAGCCAAACGACAGCGTCCTCGGTCGGACGACGACATCAAGTCGCTGCAACAGGACGTGGAGGAGCTGGAGGCGAGACTCGCAGCCGCCAGGAGGCGGAGGAGTCCGCAACCAAAGAAACAGGTCGACTCCGAGCGCCTTCGAGCCATGTTACAGGCCTGTCGCAAACAGGCACAACAGGACGCGAACGCCACTTTTGGCTTTCACCCGGCCATGCCGAGCTGCGGCCAGCTCGAATACGAACCTACGGTGGACGCTCCTGTCTTCAAGCAAATGGAGAAGAGCGTTACGGACAACTACAACCAACTAGCTGAGGTTTTCAGTGACGCTGGACTGCACGACAACAGGACGGACTTCTATGACGCTCGGGTGGTCACAGGCGCTAAACAGGGCACGTTCGTGCGATTCACGACGGCTAAAGTCGCTCCGTTCGCGCTGGACGCTATCAATGGCGCCATGTGGAACGGAGCCAAGAAGAACTCGGTGCTGAACATGGGAGCTGACTTTGCCATTGAAGGCGGGGACAGCGACGTCATGTACCTCAAGAGGGAGTGCATGCTTCAGGGCGAGTCGAGCAGCATCCCTGTACTGCTCCGTGGTGTGTGTCGTCGCTTTGTGGAGCCCCACCGCATCGTGGTGGTCTGGGAGGGCACCGGAGATTGGCCCAAAGACTACCTACGCACCCACCCAAGCAGCGTCCCGATCCGGGAACGTGGCTACTGTGTGGTTCAGACGTTCCACAGTGGCAACAAGGGTGGGCGAGCCATGCCACTTAGTTTATTGCAGAGCTGTGTCTGCATGACGCCAGGTCTGTCAACGGGTATCGATATGAACCAACCGGAGTGTCTGCAAATGCTCTCGGACGTCGTGATCCCGTCCTACCGCAAGATTCTCGACGCTCGCGAGCAGATGCTCGAGAACGCCATCCTCGACGAGATGATTCACTCCAAGATGCGTGGCACCAGCACGAGGATATAGTACTCTAGCGAACGAAGCAGTTCGACCAAAACATTATAAGAATTTTTCAACATGTGCCATATATTTTTGAGATATCCAGCAGTTCTACAAATAATATCTTTTCACTTCAAATAGAAAAGAAAAAAAAAGAAAATAGTTAACGTTTGTGTATTTATTAGATAGCGGATATGGAAGAATTTCCATGTAAGAACGCAGCGTCCATGAGTCGATTGTCTACGCATTGCTGCCGGTTGCGAATAAGTGTCCTAAAGGAGGGGATGACGACGTCGCTCACGGCCGGACTGCCGAGTAGTTTCCGACTCGTGTCGCTGTCAAGCCCAGACGGCACACAAGTCATGTGCACCACGAACTTTGACACGGACGCAGGTGAGGAGGATGATGAGTCACGTGCATCCGATCCATTCCCGTTGGCTGGGTATGAGTGTACCAGGCCCCATCCGCTTTCTCTCGTCACGCGGGACCAGGCCCCAGACGCAGCCAAATGAGCAGGCCACTCGGTGGAAGACTCTGCAATGACCACAAAACCTTGTTGCACCTTGAAGCGCTTGGCAACGGAACGAACTCGGATCTCCACCGTCTCGCCCTTGTCGAGCTGAACAGGGAAGCACCAGTCGGATGAAACAACGTCTTGTGCTCGTCTAACAACACGAGCTCCTCGATTTTTCCAGCCGTGCTCTGCTACTCGCCAGCAAACACTAGATACCGTCTCCACATCAAACGGTAGCACGCGCATTGTTTTGAACTCCACTGCAGCGTGCGCTTCGTCCTTGCGACAGATGCAGACATGCTCGGTATTTGCAGTCACCACAGGCTGTGACACCTCTCTGGTTATGGCTTGGATCTCGCTGACTCGGGCGTTTACGCTCCTTTCGAGCATGTCGAAGATGTGAGCGTCATCAGCCCAGAAGTGCTGGTCCATCATCATTTCCACTTTTAAAGCTCTCGCCGCAACGGAATTTCGACCGAGTTGCTCTCTGCGCAACGTTAGAGCGGTGTTCAACGCCGTCTGCAGTCTGCCAGAGTCCTGCACACAGGCCTGAATTTTCTCTTTCAGCTCCTGATTCTCCTGTTGTGAGGCTTGACAACGGCGGATTTCTCGGATCGCAGCGGCCTGCCAGCCTCCTGTCTGCAACTTAACGAGTTGTTCAAGCTGAGGGGGTAAGTGAATGGAGCCTTGCAGCAGCATACCAGGCACACGACATGCCTGGAGGAAAGTCACGTAGTTGGCTAGTGTTTCCGCCTGCTCCTTAAGCGTCTCGAGCTCCAGTTTGCGACGCTGCCACCTCGTCATCGTCGTGTTGGTCTGGATTTGAGTCTCTAGTGGCTGAAACTTGTCAGGAGGCTGGGTTTCTGTCCTCTTTGCCTTCTTGGCGGGTCGAGGAGGCGTGTCTATCGCCTCACGCTTGCGAGTTTTTGGCTCGGGAGTCTTGGGCGCGTTCAGACGATCGAGCTCCGCCATTTCTTGCAGAAAATCGCGCAGCACCTCGTCGCTGTCAGGCGGAGGCGTCTGAGACAAGGGAAACGGCTGTGGCACGAGGATCCCCATTAGCTCTCGGTGTATCCAGCGGACAAGTTGACTGCGCTAGCCGCTACAGCAACGCAGGAACGTAAATGCACACGACTGGCCAAAAACAAAATGTGTGGACTAAAAGTAAAATGTCCGCAATCATTAGTGTATTACGCCCAAATATAAGGCCGTGACGGGAGTAAGCAGGTGAGACATGTCAAAATACAAAGAGCTTTCGCAATTAGTAAGAGTATTTTAAATACTCAATTTATCTAACTTATTATATATTAAAGGAACATGCTGCTCAAATCTCATCAACAGTGTATTAAATATTGTAATTGTATGCAATCTGACGGACACTACAAATTGAAACGCTCGCTTCACTTTGCGTGAACTTAGGTTACCATGTTGATGTTGTTCGTGTCGAGTCTAGCAGTGCGTTCTCTACGAGCTGGTGTCGAGAGCTCAAAACCTCTCCAAACGACGGTATCACCACGTCGCAAACAACCGGAGTGAGTAGTGTCGGTCCATTCTGCTCCGTGTCCTCCGTCCGTAGACGCACTGCTAGTTGAACTTGACACGTACCGGGTCTTTCTTCATTTGGATGCACTAGAGCCCAGCCAGAGTCTCGTGTCACGTGTGTCCAGGCTTTTGCCTGAGCAGGACGAGCTTGCCATTCGGTTGTCGACTCGATAAGCATGATAAAGCCGCCCGGGACGAGGACCCGCTTCATTAAACAACTCACCACGAGATCGACAGTGCCTCCACCTGCCAACGCCTGGGTCTCGCAGCCTTGAGAGAGCAGCGTGTCATGTGATTGTTTAATAACGCGAGCACAATGTTCGTCAGGAATGACGCCCAGATGCATCACGTCCCAGATCACTCGAGACGTGTTGTCGGCGTCGAACGGCATCATTCGATTCCGCTTGAACTCTACGCTGGCTGAGGTTCCCTCGTCGCCTTCACGATGAACGTTAACCTGGTCAACATCGGGGCCAAACATGGAAGCCCGAATGTTTTCAATAATATAGTCCAGCTCCGTGAGTCTGTCGTTCACGCGGTTAGCCAGACTTGTCAGCACATCGGAGCTTAACTGCAAAAGACGCTGGCTGCGTTGTTCAGCTTGAAGCGCCTTGGCCGCGAAAGTATTCGCTACGATGAGGTTGTGCTGCTTGATGCCTGCTACGGACAATACCGTCTGCAGGTCGTGACAAGCCTTGTAGCATCGCTCTAGCCTGCCCTTCAGCTGTGTATTCTCTTCTCGAGCTGATTGACACTGCTGCTTTTCATTCGCTGCGGCTTCTCTCAATAGTTTCTGCTCTTCGGAGAGCCCCACGCCGGCCTTCCACAGCGTGTCTTGAGTCTTCTGCAACTTTAAAAAGATCACACGAGTCTCCAATGCCTGTGCTTCGGCTCTCAGGCGATGCAGCTCATCCTTCCGGCGCTTCCAGGAGAGATTGGGCTTCTTCGCTGTCATTGCTGGTGGCTGCTTGGCCGTTGAGATGCTTGATAGTATCGGCGAGTCTGCCTCCACGTACATTGCTGTGTTGGCACGTTTTAATAATGCGCTGCTCGACCGAGGTCGGAATCATTTCAGTGCCGTCTCATTACTTGTTTTACGCCGTTTGCCGCTGAGATGTTCGCTAGGCCATAATCAAACATGCGATAACAGCAGACAAGAAATGTGGATAGGATCACAGGACGAACCATGCATCTTACGGGTTGCCATCATACACTTTTAATAAATGTTCATGCATTCAATCGCAGTGATAGACACTACCAACATGCTCGACAGCAAGCGAGAGCTTTAGTACTTCATTGCATCTTTCGACCTTAACCTTCTACGTGAGACCCAGCGACACATTTGCAGATTATTTCTCCTTTTCGGCCTCCTGCGCTGGTGGTAGCAACGGTATCACCCTTGCTTAATGTGGTGTTACATGTAAGTTTGCGCTGGAATCCTTCGAGATCGCAGGTGTTGAGCCTCAACTTGAGGCCATACGCGAACAGGGATTGAAACCCAATCTATATGATCAATCCTGGCCCATGCATTATCACGTGGCAAGGAGGTGATTCTGTCACGTCCAACACGGTCACAATGGCAGTTGATCAGATACTGCACTGCATTTGGTTCTCTAGCCAGCTACATGCTGCGTAGTTCGTGTGTCTAACAGTGCATTATCAATAAGTTGGTGGCGCGAATTGAGAACATTGCGCACCGAAGCCACCATGACGTCGCTGACGCCGCGTGCGAGCAACAACGAATCGCGTTTGCTCTGAGTTGTCGATACCTTGACGCTCTCGTTGGTTTGAAGACGCATTTCCAACTTAAGCTGACAGAGCTGAGCAGTTGATGCAACTGGTCGAACGGCTACCCAGCCAGAGTCACGCGTCATGTGCTTCCACTCTCTCGAGTTCGAGAGACGTACTACCCACTCGGTTATGGACTCGATCAGGACCGTGCAGCCTTCCGGTCCCTCGATACGCTTCATTAGACAACAAATTCGAACATCCACTCTACCTACATCGTCGAGTTCATGAGTGAAGCATCCTTGCGACGTCAGGAGATCCTCTGAGCGGATGGAGACGCGAGCACAGCGTTCGCTCGAGATGACCCCCAACTTCATCACATCCCACACCGATTTTGATGCCACATTGGTCGTGAACGGTAGTAAATGTATACGCTTCAATTCCAACGCTGTGGCTCCCGGGACTTCACCGCCACGATGCACTTGAATTTGATCGAAGTCGGTACGAACTTCGCTAGCTCTAGACGCCATGTAAACGTCACGTATGTCTTGGATCCTCTTGTTCAGTCGGTTTTCAAGCAGGTTAAACATCGTGGGGCCAGCGGCGTCGATGTGCCGGCACTCAATTTTAAGGTCGTGCAACACGGGATTGACACTACCATTCGTTACCATTGTCTTCAGTCTATCGCAAACAAGCATGTAAAGCTGAAGGTTCCTCTTCAAGCGTACATTCTCTTCTTTCGCTTGCTGGTACCGCTGTTTCTCGATGGTTGCCGCATCTCTCCGTCGCCTACTCTCTGCAAGCCTCCGTTAACTCGATGCAACTCCAAATGCGTTATGTGTGCATTCAACGCTTTCACCTCCGATCTTAGACTCTGCAGCTGCCCATTGCGGCACTCCCACGGCCATTTTGCTTTCTTCGTGCACGGGTGTGCTCGTCCGCTTTGCGCTTGGTACTCGCCCGTTTTTCGCGATTCTGCGCGTCTGGAGCGAAATCCGACACGTTCATTTCAAGTAGAAAGCTTGCGAGGACGCGCTGCCCCGCAGACGATGGTGACATTGGTCGTGGAACCGCGATGCCGTTAGCATGAGCTGACGTCATTTGGGCGGAAGTTAAAGAGTGAAAACTGGATCCCTACTTTTCTGAGATTGGCACGCAGCACCACAGCGGTGGTAAGATTGCTGTGTGAACAGACTTGTGGCACATGAAACTTGTAGTCTTTACCGATACATTTAGGAGTTTATGAACGTGCTGCATGCATCACTACGAATTCCTTCAAGGTTCGGTGGACAAGCACATGACTGAGCTCAACTTTGTTATTATCAACATAATATCGTACATACTCATGACTAGCTACCCCGACAATGTGCACGCAGCGGATGTACGCGACGAATCCAGCAGCGCGTTTTCCAAAAGCTGGTGTCTTGACTGTATCATTTCGCGAAAAGATGTGATCACGACTTCACCGACAGAGGTGGTTAGTTGGGTCTGAGCTATGTGCTGGTTGCCAGTAACAGCTTCATTTGAGTCTGCCGTAGTAAGCCGTAGAAGCGTTTGCACCCGACACATACTCGTAGATCCGTTCGTATCCAGTGGATAAACAAAAGCCCAACCTGTATCTCTCGTCACATACCTCCAAGGCGCAGAAGACGTCGGATACGCCGACCATTCCGAGATCGCCTCCACTAGAACCGCGAAGCCTCCAGGAATAGCGACACGCTTCTTTAAACAGTGTGATCGGAGCATTGCTGTACCCCCACATTTCAGTGGCTGGTTGTACCAACCTTCCGATGCCATATCATCTTCCGAGGGCGTAGAGATCAATTTCTCGTTCAGGAAGTCTCCAAGCTTCATGATATCCCACACGCTTGTCGACGTTTTTTCGGCACTAAATGGCATCAAGCGGTTGCGTGTGAACTCCACTACGGAGACTGGGTGGAGACTTTCTTGCTGATAAATCCGGATTTGATCTGCATCGCCTGCTTCTGTTGTAGTCCGATTGTCGTGGAGAAAGGTGTCAAGTTCCTGGAGTCGAGCCTGCACACGACACTCCAGCCTGTTGAAAACTGTTGTACCAAGCAATCGAAGTCCATGTACGATCCGCATCTCGCCTTGCAACGAACTCGCGTTGTTCTCCACGTTCTCTAAGGCCGCCTGCAGCGTATCAGATATTTTCTTGTAGCGTTTGATCGACTGTTTAAGATGCGAGTTCTCAGCTTGAGCTTGCTGGTATCCTTCTCGCTCTCTCTTTGCGGCAGCTTTCCATAGCTCCTGCCCCTTAGTGGTGCCCATACACTCATCAAACAACTTGGCGTGGGTGTCCCGCAGCCTCAGAAACGCCACTTGAGTTTCCAACTCCTTTGTTTCGATTCGTAGATTTCGCAGTTCTTCTTTACGGCGCTTCCATACCGGATTCGGATTCTTGTAGGGCTGCTTTGATCTCTTAGTGGAGCGTTTGGAACAGCCCTTCCGAGCCGGAGTTGACGTGGCTGGCTGGCAGTCGAACGCCTTCATTTCTTCCAAGAATTCCTCAAGAACGTCGAAGTCGCAGGTGATAGTCGCATTTGTGCTTAGTTGGTCTGTGGGCGGCATTCCGACCTGTAGTTCTACCGGGTTATCAGCGATCATGAGCTCGATGTGGATAGCACAAGAAGGAGACTGAGGGCCGGAGACGAAATGAGCACGAAAAGTACCGACGAGATTTGATGCTGCGATTTGAGGTGATCATTCCTAGCCTTTGTCCTTGACATCACCGATGGCGATAATGTTTTTGCCAATCATCCGATGATTCATTGTGAGCTCTATGCCCTGAAGCCAACAGTTGTACAAAAGTTGTTTTTCTTTACAGTTTGCAAGTTGCAGCACAGAAGACTGAACGCTGATTGCGGCAAGCATATGCGAAGCCAAGCATCGAGCGAGGAACTGCAGCTGGACAGGAGAGGACACTGTGTCAGTGTTCGGGGAGTAGAATACTGCTGGAGACACGCTATCGCAGTGGTAAGCAACAGCACGAGCAGATCGGACGCCAGCGTGTCCGATATATTTGTCGGAGCATCGCGCATTTTTTTCACCTTGTTTGGGATGAAAGGGTAGAGCTGAACATGATGAACACTTTTTATTGTCCGGGTTTCAGAAGGCTCGGTGAAAGTCGCCAATAGGATTGAGATGATGCAAATTTGGCCAGCATCAACTCTGTGAAGCGTGGTGAAGTCCTTTCATTTGAAAGAGTTAAGATACCAGCACAAAAAGACTCGCAACCCACGACTGTGAAATAGCCAGAGACAGTATGAGTTTCCTTTTGCTTGCATGACAGCTAAAAAAAAACAAGTTAACTAAACGATATCCCCAAAGCAGCAAGCAGACCAGTTCGTAGCCGCATCAGACGACTTTGTTCTTTTTCTTGCCGAACCGGTGAATTATTTGAGAAGGCTAAAGGGCATGCTTCTCCGAATCGATAAATAAAACAAAATCTTGCTTTATGTAAATACACTGGGTCACAACAGAAAATGGATGTTGCTCTTAATTTAAATTAAAACTGTAAGGTAAAAATTGTTTTGACAATAATTGGAATCAGTACCGTTTAAATGTCTGCGTTGGCATCATTTTGACGCATTCAGCGACCACCTTCAGCCTTGCAGCAACTCACGGCGACAAATGCGTGAAGCTGAGCTACATAACCCCTCGAGTTCAGCAAGTGTTGCGACTGCTGAATGCAATGATATTCTCGAGGCTTTTCTCCAGGACATGAGCGCTCTTGATCAACGCGAGCTCAGACTGACGGCGACTGCATCAACGGCCAAAGTATCACGTCCATCGTCCGTATCAGCTCCAAGGAGTAGACAACTAACGCGAGCTCAAGATCGAAATACTCTCGAGACTGCAGCCACGAGGACAGTCAAGAAGAAGCGATTAAATCCGTCGTGGATTAAGCGTAAGCGGGAACTGGAGGCTCTACGGGAAGAAACGGAAGCATTAAAGACTCGAGTGGAATTTCTGCGGATGAAGGGCATCCCGGCTACAACGCCGAGAGTCAATGGACCTGTGACTTTGGAGCTGAAAGAATCTCTTGAGAAAGAGAGGCAGCATTGCCAAGCTGCTCTGGAAGAAAATTATTTGCTGAAAAACAGACTACAAGACTACGTGAATCTTTCAGGACACTTACAGACTGTCCTTACTGCTGCTGCACAACAGAAGAACCAACTAATCACTATGAGCTTCTCAGCTGCAAGGAATCTTCGCATGGAACCCGGAGCAGGATATCAACTACGCCTCGCGAGTCCAAGCGTCTTTGATATGCTAGAAGAGCGAGTAAACACGCGATTCCGAGAGCTTGAGGCCTCTCTCAATGACACTTCGCAACACGTATCATCAGTCGATACAGAACTCATTCAAGTCTACAACAAAAATGGGGATAGAAATATGGGAACAGTGGAGTTTAAGCGTGCCCAATTGCTACCATTCCAAGAGACTGCGATCTCTGGTATTATCTGGTCGATTGTCGAGATGGGCGGGTTTCCTGACGGCCATGATTCGCGTATTATTCGACGCTCCGAGGACGTTTACGCGATGGACTCACGGTTGACCGTTTGTCTAGATAACGGGGACTCTGTGAGTATGAACACGCATAGTGTGATGAAGCGCTTCCTGACTACAACCGGGACAGTCTTGTTGCTAGAGTCGAATTCCGACTGGACGGCTGACCTCGAAGACTCCGGCTCGTGGGTGCAAACTACAGATGAAGGAGGCTGCTTCGTTATACGCAGTTATGGCATCAATGGGAGTCGTGATCCCAGCGATATCTCGCAGCTTCACTCTGAGCTGACCCTGAGGCCCAGTGATCCATCAGAAAATGCTAGACGCACGGTGAATGACGTTGTGATTCCTTCTTTTCGTGAGATTGTCGAGTCTCGCCACCAGTTCGTAGAAAACGCCTTGTTCGATTGCTTAAGAACCACCAGGGTTGCTTGAAATGCCAGTTGCGAGTGCTGGTAGAGTGTTCATTAAAGTGTTTGGCTGTTGGCCGCATCTCGCGATAAGCTGGACATGTGAGCTGAAAACTTGAAAAACTCGCCGTAAGTGTTGTTTTCCATGCAGCTATTATGTCCAGAAGCCCAGATTTGCACCAAGTTTGATGACGTTCCACGCGATGCTCTTCAGCGCTAGGTGGGCTTAAGCGAATGTACGTGAACTCTACTACAGAAGTAGAACTCGGTCTTGCTGGAAAACATGAACTTGATCGATGTTGGCCTTGAAAGTCTGACTGTCGCGGAGAACAGTGCCCAATTTAATGAAGCCTACGGCACTCAAATTTGACAATAACAAAAATCGGATCAGCTAACTCAAATTTGTTGAATTGTAGCTGATCCGATTTTTGTAATTGTCAGGCCCTGCACCAGTAATATGACTTGAGTGTGAAGTGATCCATCTGGTTATGTCCGTTTTGTAAACACCCTTCCAATCGTTGGTTAATTGAGACCTTGGAAATGGGCGATTCCACGTCCATGCCCGACTGCGCCATACTAGATGAAGACGCCCTGCTGGACATTATAGAGGATGTATGGGGTGATCAGACTCTCCCTGGCAGCCCTCTCGCCTATGTTGCGGTGCCCGACGAACAGCTCACTACCATGGGGAAGAATGCCATAACCTTTTCGTCAACAGACCAAGAACAGGAACCAAAACCCGACAAGCCCAAGAAGAAGCGACGACGCGACCGTAATCGCCCATGGCACGAAATTGCTCGATTGGAATCGGAAAGTAGCGAACTAGAGCGAGAGCTACAGACCCTAATGGCCAGTGCCAGTAAACGAGCTCGAGGAGCTCTGCACAGTCGCAACATCAATGCTCAACTCAAGACAATGCTGAAAGAAAATATCGAGGACATTCGTCACCTTGAGCAATATTTATTGCATCAACTAGACGAGCTAGGAAGAGACTTTCCAAACCCTCTGATGATGACGCGTGTTCTCCCGTTCGACGTTCAAGACAACTCGATATTTTGGGATATGGCTCGCAGCGTGGACGACCAGTACAAGGACATGGATCGTGTCATTCGACGGGCAGAACTGGGTGACATGACTTCAGAAATGGTGGAGAGTTACGTCAGTCGCACGAAGTCTGTGTATACGGGTGGCCAATTGGCTGATATGCTCAAATTTCGAGCTCAACTCTTGACGCCATTTAAGAGAAATACACTGGAGAAAGCCTTATGGGGAGGAGTTGAGAGCGGAGGAGGAGTCACGCTTCGACAGGATCAAAATAATTGTGATATTGTAAGTTTTGTACTTGTTTGGTGCATTCGATGGAGAAATTTAATATTAACAACATTTTTTATTGTAGGTACTACCGGTTGATGTATCCTCTCGAGTTGCTGTTCAGAAGTACGAAATTTCAATTGACAATTACACGTGCACTATGCGGATGGTGATGAAAGAATTCATTGAGAATCATCGAGTTGTTCAAGTGTGGAAGATGCTGGCAGAGTGGCAAAAAGTGGGGGCGGTGCACAACGTGAAGACGCACGAATACGGATGGGGATACCTCCAACCTGTTGGAGAGAAAACTACCCTCAGCGTGGGCTGTATCCTAGTTACTCCGACTATTGACGGATTGTTTCCACGCGACAATTGTGAGAGTATCAAGTCTCTCACTAACACGTATCAGAAAATGGTGTTATCGCGGCTTCAACAGCTAGAGAACCAAACGATGGATCAACTCGTACGAGAGAAGAGCAGCGCAGCATTCGGAGGGAGCTCCTATCAGGTGCTAAGTTGATAAATCTGCCTCATGAACGAATGGTGTCGAACAAAGCATTCTGCACAAACTGGTGGCGAGACTTAATGAGTTGACTGTAGGACGAGATCACCACTTCCCTGATTGAGTTCTCTTCTGACCGCAAATAGCTCTGTGTCGTGTCATAATTTTCGTCCGGGTACAGACACAACAGTGATCGAGCCTGGCAGATTCCAGATGAAGTGCCACTTTCAACAGAGTAATCCCTCATCACAAAGCAGCCTCCTTCTCTTGTTGTATGGTGCCACATTCCTGACGCTGGACTATCGACAGTCCACTCAGAGTAACCTTCCATCAAGACAGCGTACCCTTCACCTGTCATAAAGCGCTTAACCACGCCGTGGGTATCAATAGTGACCATACTACCACAATCAATCTGCACTGCGACCCGGGTGTTGACGGCCAGGATATCATCAGAACGTCGACTGACAATAGACTGCTCCCCATCAGGGAATCTCCCTTCCTCGATAAACGACCACATTGTAGAAGAAATGGCTTCTTCCTCAAATGGCAGTAGTTCCAACCTCGTAAATTCCACAGCCCCACGCTCGTTTCTCGTTTGTATAGTTTCTGTATCTGTAGAGATCATAGGCTGCTGCATAGCTCTGTAAGCATACTCCAGTTCGTGGAATCTGGTGTCTAATCTCCTCTCCATCATGTCAAAGACTTGAGTTCCGCAAGCACGTAGTTGTCTCCCTGCCCCCATTTCGACTCTCAGAGCTCCCGACGTGATACTTTGAAGCTCCTTTAGCTGATATTCTCCAGACGCGATAGCCATCTGGAACGCTTCGTACTGTCTTGTATAGAACTGTAGCATGGCTCGAAGCTGCATGTTCTCGTTCTGAGCAGCAATGCACCGCTGCTTCTCCACTAAAGCTGAGCTTTTTGCTTTTTGTACGTTAAAGGCGTTTAAATTCTTGTTTGGAGATGATTGTTTCATTTCCAGATACACCACACGGGTTTCCATGGCTTGAGTTTGTTGACGTAGCGCTTCGAGCTCCTGTTTGCGCTTCAACCACGACGGCTGCTTCTTCTTGACTTCAGTTCTGTTCTGACTCGGGTGGGCCGCTAATGCTTCTTGTTTGCGCTTCTTGGACGCTGACAAAAGATTACTGGTGGCTGGCTTCGATAGGCAGTGGTCGAGGGTGTCCATGTCGTGCAGGAAGCTCTCCAGGAGGTCATCGCACGCGCCTGGAGACGGTGACAAGGACGGCATAACGTAATTCGTTATCTCGTTCTGAAATTATGATACTCTTTCGTACTTAATTGGAAATCAAATTGAACTTCAAGTTCAGCAGAAATTTTTTTTTTATTATTTTTCGAATAATTGAGGTATTGTTCAATTTTCTCTTCATGCACGAGCAGAATCTACGAAAGCATTCTCCACAAATTGCTGCCGTGCTTGGACGAGTCCACGAAATGACGAGACCACGACCTCCCGTACCATGCATGGATTAACCATTGGATGTTTTCTCTCATGCCCTGCAAACTCACTAGGACGTAGACGCAGCTCGGAACGATTTTGGCACAGCTCTCCACTTAGATCCTCACGTATCGCAAAGCAGCCCTCCTCTTGCATCGCGTACGTCCAAGTACCTGAATTTGGTAGCTGGAGGGTCCATTCGGAGCACGTTTCAGTGAGCAGCGCGCAACCTTTTGGTCTGTCGAATCGCTTCAGTATTTTGTGTCCGCTAATTTCGATACTCCCGCCGGAATTAAGGTGTATCGTGGAGACAACAGTTATCGCAACCACATCTTCCGAGAGTATTTCCGCCTGCACTTGCTCTCCGTCTGGAAACTTTCCACTCTTTGCCAGAGCCAATATCATCGAAGCAATGGTGTGGTTGTCAAACGGCAGCAGCTCGACCCACAAGAATGCCACTGCCCCATTTTGAGCATTTGTGTTGCACGTACGAAATTCGGACCTTGCTGGAGCTGTTTCGGTCTCCATCTTAATAAATACTGCATCCAATTCGCTGATTCTTGCGTCTATTCTCCTCTCCAGCAGGTTCCAAATGCTCAAGTGACTAAATCGAAGTTGCTTCCCCGTTCCCAGCTCCACTCCAAGAGCGCTAGAGACTGCCATTGTCCGGTACAATTGGTCTACATCGCACATTGCCAGTGCTGTCTGAAGCTCCTCACGCTTCCTTAAACAATTGCGCAACTGCTCCTTTAGCACCGCGTTCTCGTGCTGCGCCTCGCGACGTCGTCGCTCTTCGACGATCGCCACTGTTTGAGCTCGCACTTCACCCAGGCGTCCTTGTCCCATCCACGCGTTTCAGCTGCATAAACAGGAGAAAGTCCTCGAGCTCCTCGCCGCAAGCTCGTTCTTACGCCGCAAGCTCGTTCTTACGCCGCAGCCATGTCGATTTCTTCTTTCTCATCGTTCTTGTGTTATTCTCCCGAAATTAAGCATGAAAGGAATACGAAATTAAATACGAAATTAGTTTCCATGTCTCATCCCCTCTATCGAGATAGAGACGAACCAATATCACTATAGACAGGAAAAGGAAGGCCGCATTTTGACTCGAACAATGACCAAAGCTTCTCATGTGGCTAAGGAGGCCGCGTCAGTCTCCTCGGGCACCAACGACTGCTTATCGCACTTCCTGGCAATACCAGACAATGACCAACACATTGTAGACCAGGAAAACTCATGTTTGCAGCAGTCTCCGGTCGTTTCTGCGTCCCCAGCAGCCTCGAAATCAAGTTCCTCTGTTGGCCCGTCCTTTTGGCCTGCCAACGCTACGATAGCGACGAGTAAAGGGCCCAGTACTAAGCCCAAGAAGAAGCGGCGACGAGACCGCAATCGTCCAATCCACGAGATCCACCGCCTTCAATTACAAGTGAAAGAAATGGAGAAAAAACTCAAGACCTTGAAACCTGAAAATTCGACGGAGTTGCACGCTCTGAAGGAGAAGAACAAGACTCTAAGGGAGAAAGTGAAGAAGAGCGTTGAAAACACGACAGCAGTAGCGCAATTGCTACAGATTCAAGCAGATCAACTGCTACAGGCTCTGCCAAAGTCGCTCACAGTCTCGGGTGATAATTTAGTGTACGATTTAGTGGAAGACGACGCGATTTTTCAGGCTCTGGCAAGGACAGTGGACGAGCATTATCTGGGTATGGATAGAATACTGCTAGATGCTGGCGTGAAGGGAGCAACCACCGAAATATTTGACGCTCGAGTGTCCAGACCGACCTCTATGACTGACTCGGATTGCGTCTTAAAGACGAGAACTTGTGCTTTTCTACCGTACGCGATGGAGTGTGTAGAGACGGCCATGTGGCGTCGACTGGAGAGCGAGTCAGCTATTCTACCGGAGACTGTACAGTCCAGCAAAGACCTGGTACGATATTTTATTTTTTATGTTATTTAAAAAAATTCTAACTTTTTTTATTTAACAGGGTCTGCCTCTTGGAATTGCGTCAAATTTGATCGTCTCGAAGCGGGAAGTGCGTCTGGATAACGTGTCGTTTACTATTCGGTTGGCTCTGAAGGAATTCGCAGAACCAGATCGATTAGTCTACGTCTGGGACGCTGTAGGCGATTGGCCGCAGCCTAATACTGCACTTCATGTGTCCACTCGAGAGTACGGTTGGAGCTACTATGAGCCGACAGACTCACCCGATCTCAGTATCCTTCGAAGTCTTGTGCTAGTGCGTTCGACCACTACACCGACGATTGACATGGAGATTCTGGAGCGCGTGATGCAGCTGTATCGACAAACCATCGAGGCAAGATACCAAAAACTAGAGAATACGCTAGTGGATGCGTCGATATGCTCCAAGAAGGCCTCATGCGTGGACGATGGTTCAGTTGTGAAAGATGTCTGCTGCATTGGCGACGGCAATACTTCCAAGTAAGTAAAATTCTTTGAGTATTTTTTTACTTCGGGAATTTATGAAATCGTCACGTATTAGCCGTGCGTATCGAATCCCACAATCTGTTTTCCCAACACTGGCGCTGTGATTCGATGAGCTGACGAAACGTAGCCATAGTAGCGTCCTGTGTGAAGCCCGACGAAGCACTTAACGTATTGCTAATCGTGTGCTTTGGAACGGCTTCGCTGCGTGCAACAGCATTCACTTGGCAACCAGCTTCATGACAGCTAAGAGAAAATCTACGGATCACACACCAGATCGACTCTCGAGACTCGTTACTCCATACAATCGACGAGTCACGGCGAACTGTCCACTCTGAAGTTGCCTCTGCTAGTATCACACACCCATCGGGTAAAATAAATCTCTTGGCAACACCATGGATGTCCACAGTCGCGATTTCGTGTTCGTGTAGTGGCAACGCAAAGCGAGTATCCACGGCATGCACGTCTCTCGACAGCTTCGTTACATTGGACGCTTGCTTTTGTGTAGCTCCTCCCTCTTCGACTATTGTCCACGCAGCGCTCGATGTCGCACGCTCATCAAAGGGCCATACTCGTGTGCATTTGTACTCTAACGTATTTCCTGCTTCGCTTTGAACGTGATCACTATCCATTGGTATCGCAGTATGGCGGATTTCGTCCAGAATCGATTGAAAGCCTTCGAAGCGCTCGTTAACTCTGTCTTCCAGTGAATTAAAAGTGCTGGGGCTGCTGATCTGCAACTGCGGTAGTGTCCTTGCGTTTAATTCAGCGCAAATTACGCTGGCAGGCGCCACGACGTTTAGTTTGCTTTGTTCTCTTCTGATTCCCGTCGCTAGAGCCACTTGAAATGCCCTCGAGACCTGGAGACAATTCTTCAAATGCTTTTTCAGATTTTCATTTTCCTGCTGAGCCGCGTGGCGTCGTTGCTGCTCGTTATCGGCCCGTAGTTTGGTCTTGTGGAGCTGGTCAAGGCGCTTTCTCGAGATCCCGAGCTGGCGCGTCCTTTTCACCTGCTGGAGCTGGAGAAAAACAACTCGAGTTTCCAGCTCTTCTCTCTCTTGTCGAAGAGCTTCTAACTCGCGTTTGGATCGGAGCCACGAGGGAATCTTCTTGGAGAGTCTCGGGGTCCGAGGACGTCTTGCCACGTTGGCAGTGCGATCTGGCGCATTCTGTTGTCTGTCAAGTTCGTCCATGTCCTTCAGGAACAAATCCACGGTGTCGATAAGCTCCATCCTGTCCACCTCGGTCTCTGATAGAAAAAAAAAAAGCTGAAGTGAGACCACTATGGATCTCACTCTGTAGTACCGTGATGATGGCAAGGATATCATGGGGTAATCCTTGTTTTGGGAGTCGCCTACGCAGCGAAAACTAAAGCTAAAGGGCCTACTGGAGCGAGTTTCTCGTAGCTGAGTCGTGACTCATGACTAGTATTACTAGCGGCTTGGTCATTATCGGAGAAGAGTAGTGATGTCCTGTCCACGTGTATCACTATCATACTATCAAGGACCAGACCTGCCGGTACGATGCCGGTGTCGCCCTACCTCGATGAAGAGAGTCTCATGGCAGTGGTCGACGACGTCTGGAGTTTGCTGAGTCCATCAAGTAGTCCAATTCATCACTTGAAGTCCGTGGCAGGCGATGCAGCAGTGACAGACACGGCAAATGTCGTGGCAGCGCAGACCGCAGTGAAGAAACGCAAGAAGCGGCGGCCTGACCGCAATAGACCTCACCACGAAATAGCGCGATTGCGAGCTCAAGCCGCTGAACTGGAGAGCCAACTGCAGAAACAAACCACAAAAGACACTCGGTACTACACCAACGTTGGGCTGAAGGCGATGCTATGCGAGAGTTTCGATGACATCTATGCACTCGAGCAGAATTTAAACACTCAGATAGAGGAGCTCCTTCGAGGCATGCCCCGTGTGCTCGCTGCGATGTCTCGAAATCTTCCGTATGACATAACGCAGGACGATGGAATGTTCGCAATGATGGCGCGAAGTCTGGATGATCAATACACGAACATGGATCAAGTTCTTCGCGTCGCTGGGCTTGACAAAATTACTTCGGAAGTAGCAGACGCTTCAATTTGCCACTCTAACGACGCAATTGGGAACTATGGAGTTACTCTCAAGTCTCGGACGTGCATTTCTTCTCCGTTTAGAAGCGACTGCAGCGTTGGAGCATTGTGGAGGCATTTTGAGCGCTGCCAACGTGCAACGATGGACTCGACTCAATTTAGAAATCTGGTAAGTTCAAATTTTAGAGATTTTCTGATAAATTACTTACCAGCGGTCATTTTAGGATCTCCCACTTGGAATCTCGTCTCGCGTTGCTATTCAGAAATTCGAGGTCACGTTGGGCGACTATGTCTGTGCCATGCGGATGGTAGTGAAGCAGTTTGTCGAGAGGGATCGTATCGTTCACGTATGGAACGTACACGCCGACGTTGGAGCACTATTCAATGTGGAAACCTGCGAAACAGGGTGGGGCTTTATCCGGCCAATGAACAACGACAAGACCAGTGTGTGTGTGAGCTACAGCCTCGTGAATGTGACCGCGCAATGTTTTTCATCCAAGGAGACTTGCGGGACAATTAATTCTCTGATCAAGTTGTACCACACTTTCATAATCTCCCGCCTCCAAGCTTTAGAAAACCAAACACTTGATCGACTCATTCTAGATCGAAACGCAGTGGTTTCTTAAAAATGCAACACATCAGTAACTTGATGCAACAACAAAAACTCGGCACAAGACAAACCGAATGTTATTAAGACAGTAGGCGTCTGGAAACCTACCATTATTCATTAGGAAATGGTCGTAGTCCAGCGCTCCAAACGTACTTGTAGCCATTCTGTTCTCACCGTCACATTCCACTCCACAATCGCTCTGTACAACATCATCTCTTCTAGCCTCCAAAGTTAAAGTGGAAAGTGCGTCCTCCTTGCTGGAAAAAGTGTGCATTGCTGAACGGGTTTCCACGCTGCTGCTGCTGTTGCGGGTTGCCAGTGACATCTTCGCCACGGTCGTACTTAGCACGGGTCTCCTCGTTCGACAAGATCTCATAAGCCTCAGCGATATCGTGGAAGCGCTTCTCCACCTCCTCCCGCTCTGCCTCATCCTTGTCCGTGTGCTTATCCGGATGCCATTCCAGCGCCTGTTTGCGATACGCCTTCTTGATCTCCTTGGCTTCCGAGTTGCGAGCCACGCCCAGAATTTTATAGTAATTCTTGGTCTTGCTCTGCTTCAACGCGGCCTCTGCCTGAGCCACTTTTTCCTTAAATTCGCGGCTATCATCCAGTTCAGCAGCTCGTTTTGCCGACCGAACGGCGTCCTCGTACAGCTCCAGTCCGATCTGTGCCTCGCTCAGCTTGGCAAAGGCCAGAGCGTAGCCATTATCGATTGCCACTGTCTTCTCACAGGCATCACGAGCTTCTTTAAAGTGTTTCAAGTGCAGCTCACTCGTGCACAATTGGAGAAAGAACTCCTTGTTCATTGCAGAGTGGTCCGGGTCCACTTCTAGAGCCGATTGCCACTCTTCCACCGCCTCAGCGTGTGCTCCACGTTGCATGGCGTCTTCAGCTCGATTCACATATTTCAGTACCTTTTTGAGTCGTCTGTACAATGACTTGATGCCTTTGTGCTCGGGATCTGAGTGCAAACCCTGTCGGTAGTGCGACTGAGCCGCCTCCAGCGACTGTTTGTCGCCCAGAGAGTACAACACCTCGCCACGCATCTGTAACGCGATCAAATTAGACGCATCCAGTTTTAGAATTGATCCCAGATCGGCAATTGCGTCGTAAGGGTTTTGCAGTGACACACTCAGTTGCGCACGTTCCAGAAGCAGTGGCACACTCGAGATGGCTGAGCCTTCCAGCACTTGTGACAAGTAATTGTAGGCCGATTGGTAGTCTCCGCGACTGTGAGCACGCTCCGCTTCGTCGATATACGAGGCACATTCCTTGCTTTTATCCAGTTGCTCAGCACTGGCCGAATCTTTCGGGTACAACCTAAATTTTTTTGAAAATTTACAAAAAGTGGGTTAAACGTAATGAAAACAAAATGAAAAATAACGAAAACATTTGCCAAACTCACTCAACAACCGTCTGGAAATCCTGAGAGGCTTCGGCACACTGCCCCAGCATCATAAGCAGCTTGCCACGCTGTAGTCGACCCTGTTTGTACTTGGGATTTACGTCTAGCGACGATGAAAGGTCCGACAACGCGTGCGAGTACTTGCGCTCGCTCAAATAGGCCCGGAAGCGCTTGTAGAAGTTGCGCTCGTTCTTGGGTTCCAGCTCGATGAGCTTGGATAGCAGAGAAATTGCTGTCTTCATGTCCCCACCGGCGAACGCATTGTCAGCGGCAACGCGAACTTTTGCCACTGAGTCGGGATTTGCCTCTGCGAACTGAAAATGACAAGTATTTTTAGACATGTTAGCGGAATGATGGTCCGGCAATGTGGCAAAACTGCGAAAACTCGAGATGTAGGAGGAACTAAGCTCCGAGCGTTGGCAGAGAGATGAAACGCGAGGTGGTACGTACGTTGGTCGAGCAGAGTGCGCAGAGGACGCCAGCGACGAGAGCGAACACGCGCATGATGCCGCTTATCCGCCGATTCAGATTTGTTGCGTCGCGTTGAAATCCCAAATGAATCGGCACCTTTTTACACTCGCGATTTGTAGCTATCCGATTAAGTACGATTATGGATTTTCACATTTTGTCAAAAATGGACACGTGGCTTCAACTACGAGCTTGTTGTCAGCCAGTGCTTTGCCAATGTGGATCACGAAAAGGCATGTGGCAAATTTCATCCCGAAAGTTCCGCAAACGATAAATGTGAAACGAAATGGAAAACTGTGTATTACCATAATGAAGCAGTGAGGATCAACTGCCCCCAGTTACTCGATGGTGGGCACAACGGCGTTTGTGAAGCGGTCGCGGTCGTGAGGACGGGTAAAGTCGACGTTCGGACCAGCCGGGACAATTCCGAACGGATTCAAGTGCGTGTGTGAAGCGTAGTAGTGCGTTTTAATATGCGGCATCACCACCGTTTCCGCCATACGAGGCAACTGGTAGATGTCGCGAGCGTACTGTGTACCAGAAGAGAAAAAGATAAATTAGATTTGCTACAATGACCAAAGCTCCCGATGCAATACGTACGTTGCTGAGGTTCGGATACTGCTGGATGAGTTTCCTGCTGGCCTTGAAGTGCACGGCATAGACCTCGTCGAACCGCACGAGAGTCGGGAAGAGCTTCAGATCCGCTTCCGTGAGTCTGTCGCCGACCAAAAAGCGATGCTCCGACAAGATTTTCTCGGCGCGGTCAAGGCCGGCAAAGACTTTTTCGACAGCGGCGTCGTACAGTTCCTGCGTCCCGGCAAAGCCGCACTTGTAGACGCCGTGGCTGACGTCATTGTAGATCCAGTCGTTGATCTCGTCAATCTCCGATCGGAGCTCTTCAGGGTACAGATCGATTTTCGAAGGCACCAGATCCGCGAACCCGCTGTTGAACATGCGCACGATATCTGCGGAATCGTTCGACACGATGGTGTTCTTCTTCTTGTCCCACAGTAATGGCACGGAGTAGGGGGTTTTCTCGGTCGTACATTTTTCGTACAGATCGCGGACGAACTGCGCGTTGTTTACAGTGTCGGGGATGCAGCCTTCGGACGAGTACGAGCCGAGACCTGTAGGCCCAACAAGTGAAGGCGTTGTGGCTGGGTCCACAAATGTCCACCCGGTGTGGGTGTCGTCCTTATCGTCCGGCCGCGTACGCTGCATCACCGGGTGCGCGATTGACAGCTCGATGATACTGTCCAGCCCTTTCAGGTACAACGTGCTCAGACAGCGAGATGCCCATGGACATGCGTAGGACACGTACAAGTGGTACCGATCCTTCTCTAGAATAATAGCAGAGTTTAGATTCTTGCTATGTATCTAAAGCTTTTGGTGTCGTACCAGCAGGAAAAGCTGCGTCGCTGCTACGCTCGATGAAGTTGCGGAACTTGCTCGCTGGCTTGTTTTGCGCCTTGGCTGTCTTGAACACAAAACCTTTAGCTGCCATGGTTTACGCCGCTGGGATGCTTGAGTTGTTGGTTAATTGTAGAATGAACAACGAATTCCCCTTTTTGACTGCAACTTCCACTGACGCACGTGGTCAACAAAACCCCGTGCGTCAACATCAAAAAGTAGGATAGTACTAGTATTACCTATTGTTAAAATACCAATTCATGGTCAACATGTTTTGATATCTTAGGATTACGAGTTTGGGTAACCAAGAGAATACCCTCGTATTATGCAACAAAGAGAAAGCTCATCAAAGAGTATCGAGGATTCTGGAAGCTTAGAAACTCGGCAGTGTGGCGTTGCTGAAGCGGTTCCGGTCGTGCGGGCGAGTGAAGTCAACACTGGGACCAGCAGGAACAATGCCGAACGTGTTCAAGTGCGTGTGGGATGCGTAGTAATGCAGTTTGATCTGCTGCATGTTCACACTTTTAGTGATCGGTGGCATCTGATAGATGTCTCGGATGTACTGGGCAAATAACAATTAGTTAACCGCCAGCTTTCTCACTAAGTAAACACCACACGTACATTGCTGAGGTTCGGATACTGAGCAATGAGCTTCTTGTTGGCCTTGAAGTGCACCGCGTACACTTCGTCAAAGCGGATCAGCGTCGTAAAAAGCCGCAGATCAGCTTCAGTGAAGCGATCTCCAACCAAGAAACGATGAGCAGCCAGGATCTCTTCAGCACGGTTCAAACCGCCAAATAACTTGTCCACAGCTTCTTCATACGCTTCCTGCGACGTCGCAAAGCCACATTTGTAAACGCCGTTGCTGACGTCGTCATGTACCCATTCGTTGAGTTCATCAATCTCCGACTGCAACTCTTCTGGATACAAGTCCACTTTGGACGGCACCAAGGCCTTAAATGCACTGTTAAGCATACGAACGATGTCCCCGGACTCGTTCGACACGATCGTCTTGTCTTTCTTGTCCCACAACAACGGCACAGTGTACCGAGTTGGCTCAGACGTGCACATGTCGTACAAGTCTCGGATGAATTTGGCGTTGTTTACCGTATCTGGGATGCATCCTTTGGACGAGTAAGACCCAAGACCCGAAGGTCCTGGTAGCGTTGGCGTCGTCTCTGGGTCGGCAAATGCCCAGCCACAGTGCGCGTCGTTGTCGTCATTGGGTCGAGTCCGTTGGAAGACCGGGTGCACCACTGAAAGTCCAATGATATCGTCCAGTTTCTTGACATACAATGCCCCGAGACAACGTGAAGCCCACGGGCAAGCCAATGAGACGTACAGGTGGTAGCGGTTCCTCTCTGCGAATACAGCATCGCATTAGGCGAAATTTTCACAGTTTTCACTACTAACGGACTATCGGTTGAATTTTTTTTTTGTTGTTGTGAATATTTTGGAGATGCACAAACCGGCTGGGAAGGTGGCGCTGCTGTTGCCCTCAATCCAGTTGCGGAACTTCGAGGCCTCGCGCTGGAACGCGCCCTTGGTCGACGTGGCAACGAACGCCTTGGTGGTCATACGCTTTGAGGACAAAATTTCTTTTGACAACATGAAGGGAGGGCAACAAAAACGTCTAATTGGCCAAAATAGATTTATCCAGCGTACCAAACTTTGATACCCAACACTTATCAAGAAGTTTATTGATGCACAACTGTAGAGCCTTCGTTGCTGATGTAGGCAGGAGATTAATAAAGTCACTGTACGAGGTTACAACCAACTGAAGGCTCCATCTTAGTCTAACCGATGGGTTGGATGGTAGGATGTCTGTCAGATAGCGAAAATTAAGGGGATCATAAAAAAAAAAACGGTCGCCGTTGCCGACACTAAAGTCCGCTTCGTCGCATCAAGCAGCCGCGTTGAAGTTATCTCCATGCGTCAGATGACTCTTTAGCCCCGTGAGTCGACATCCCAGGGAGCAAACACGTTCTTTCCTCGTTCCGTGCTGGCGTCGACGCTAAGAAATGGCTCATAGAATATTTGACATAAAGGACGCCATGGGTATGTACAGCCGGCCTGTGAACACGGGATCTCAAATATGAACAATTGCATACGACTTCGAGCTCAGGTAAACGGGGATGCCAGCTAAGACGTCATGGACCACCGTTCAAAGGACACACACGTCAATATCTTTCAAGACTGTGCAGGAGCGTAACGCCAACGCTCAAAGTACGCAGCCGCCTTGACTAGGAGGAGGATAGGCCGTGCGGAAAAGCAGGTACCAGGTCGGACCGAATGAAAGCTGAGGCCTTTCGTTTCGTCTTTCGGCATACTTGAAGTTGCCTTTTTTCCGTTACATAACCTGATTACGCGTATAGTTGTCATTATTTGATATCCGGATTGTGAAATTTATAATACTCGGCTTAAGTCAAGAGATGTATACACATTTACCCAAATACAAATATACATATACAGTACTGCACCCATTTTCGTGCCCTCGGACATATGATAAACCTCCGGATATAATGTTCCTTTTGCAAAAAATCCTCTGTGTTTTATTCTGAAACCTGATGTGTTTGCAAATACGATATGTTCCATACCAGCGAAAACGGGGTTCATTACTATACGCATGTATCGAGCTATACAATGTTGTCGTGTGTTAACTACCAGTTGCATCTCCTCATGAATCGTTTCAAAACGACTTTAGTTTGTTCCTGCACTGGACTGAGAAGTGCCGGGCAAAGTGCTTCCTTCCAGGCATTTTTTTTCGAGATCAGAGGTTTTGACTGACGCACATCAACCGAGCGTTTGTGTCTTTTGCGGCGCCAATGAGCTCGCACACAAGTGTCAGTGGCAAGTCGAACATGCTGGATTCTGTACCGACCGAGCCGCCTGTCACGCCACTGCGGAGCTATTCCAGTGTTGACTCCGCTTGATATGCATTGTGTGGCACCAGAAATGGACAGATGTGACAAGGGGCCACACGCAGCGTCTTTCTTGTTCTGGCCTTTAGAGCAAGCGTTGCTCTACTTGCACCTTTCGCCAGCCATCATGGGCTCCGAACGCTAGTGTGGCGGCGGCGTTAATGGCCGTTGCAACTTTTCTTTTGTCTACATGAACGTCTATCTTGAGCAAACTGCAGACCAGGCGTTCTGCTCAGCGTTTCAGCATCAAAACCCACAGCTTGCCTCTGTCCCAACTCCTTCGCTCCGCTCCATTCGAGAATTGACCTTACACGGCTCAGCAACAAGAAGTCTGGCTTAATGCGTATCCACCACCGCCCAGCGAAGTCACCGGACTTCAAGAGCCCGTTTGCTCCGCTCCAGCTAGCAGTCGAGGACGAGGCGCAACTGGAAGCGGTAGCGCGGATGTTCGTACAGAACACCGTCGTGCAGTACGAGAAGTACATCGAGCAGGATCGTCGGAAAGTAGACGGGAACTACTGGAAGTGCATCAAGCACGAACGAGACCTGCGCGTATTCCTACAGCGTCGACGGAAGGACGTGGAGCGTCGTATGCGCCGACACGAGCGTCTCCGGAGCTTCCGGCATCGCAGCTCCGTAATCGCCGAGTTTTCCGACCTTGAGTCCTTCAAGTCGAGTCTTGGTAGCCGCGACAGCAATTGCAGTAGTATCTCGAGCTTTTTCAGCCGACGTACAGGCAGCTTTGCGAGCAATCATAGCAATACAAATAGTTCCGACAGCAGGTCAACGGCGTACAGTAACGATTCCGACGTCGCCCCCGGGGCGACTACACTCGCGGGTGTCGAGCTGCCGGTATTACAGCTCGTCGGGTCTGTGCCAGGCTCGATGGACGACGCCATGTACGGTGCTCTTGGCGCTACGGCTGACGCTATGCGTGTGAAAAGCGCTTACGAGCGCGACAACACCACGGACGGCGCCGTGCTCGCTACAATTACCGCTCCTAGCATTGCCGAACCGTTCCGATCCTTGACGGTCAAGTGGGTCGAGCTGGAAGGTCCGACCATCGACCACCATCGCTACCATCCGCTACACTACCCCGTAACTCTACCGGGCGCAAGTTCTCGAGAAGATCTGATCTTCTTGGAGGCTACGGGTACAACGCAACTGGCATCGGGTGAACGGGTTGGTTTCCAACTGCGTCACTCTGTGCACTTCCCTCAAACGCACATCCGACACAACGTACGGCGAGGAAACATGTCAATGTGCACATTATTCCGCGACGGAGACGCCACCACTGGTGCCGTCTCTGAGGGCCCGTGCCGTGGATCCGTCGAAGTGTTCGCGCGTGCCTGTCTGAGCGGCGGCAATGCCGCTGTTCGATCCACGACCGCCCAAATGGCAGCAACCGGCACGGTCGTGTTGTGCGGACGGATGAAGAAGCTCGCGTGGATGCTGGCACAGCGTCAGCCGCCGGCGCAGCAAATGATGGGATTCATTGCCCACCAGACCAGTCTGGCAAGTCTTACGCGTTCAATGCCACCGCAAAAGGCTCGGCACGGATCGCTCACCGTCACGGTGCCGGCGGCCGCGGCGGCCGCCACGACGGCTACTGACGCTAAGTTATGCGTGACCTGCAAGAAGCGTGGCACGTGGTTCAGTACGCACGGCAAGAAGAAGAAGCCGGCCACCACGTGCCAGTTATGCTGGCGGTACGTGTGCTCGTCCTGCCGCTTGAAGAAGACGGTCATGAACTGCGTCACCGATCCGAGACGCGACGACCGTCTCGCAACTCACGTCGTGCAGCGTGAAGTGACGCTCTGTAACGTGTGCGTGCACCAATCTATGGTTGCAACCAGCGCTCGCGACGTCGCCCGAGAAGAGATCGAAGCCGACCCGAAGCGCTGGCGATTCCCGTCCCCAACGCACGGCCGCGACCGCTCCTCGGACGGATATTTACAAGCGCATCTCCTAGCTCAACTAAACGCTTCCACGCACGGCACGAGTGCGCTCCGTCCTGTACCCGTCGTCTCGCTGCGCTCCGATCACGTAGCGAGCGACCTTTTCCAACGCTGTGCATGATCACAGCTAGCTAGTATTCAATATTGTCTCGACGGCCGAACTGTAGGTCCATCGATCATCCTGACCAAGTTACGAAGTCGAAGTAACAAGAAAATAGTCCCAGTTTAACTGTTTTTGGTGGTCCAGACCTTGAAGTTCATGTTGGTCATGCTCATCAAATCTTTGCCCATTGTCCTGCTTGGCGTCTCAACACTTTTATTTGGCATTCTCTAGTGCACCATGGCCTCCATGGCCTTCCAACTGCTCGAAGAAGACGACGAGACGTTCACGGAGGTTCTAGCGCTGTTGGATGAATACAACGCCGCAGTCGAAGAGCCTGTACCTCTTCATAGCTGTACCAAACACTCGTCCCCTTTTAGTCGCGTGTCCGGGAGCGCAGCGTGGGCGGCGTTCGAAGCTGCACACCCGATCACCAGAACTGCCAGTAAACATCGCAATGGAGCGCGCGAAATGCGACGTCGAGAAGTGCAATTCCTTCGCACTTGTGCCAAAGGACTCGAAAGGCAGTTGAATGCGTTGAAAGAGGGGGCGGAGCAGCGCGCACAGATGAGAATCGCCACTGCTGGAACGGACGGGTCCTCGGCGCTCACGGGTATGTGGAAGGACCTGGCGACGCGCCAATTAGAGCTGAGATTGGTCTCCGAAAGGGAGAATAGTCGGCTTCAAACTGCTCTGGAAGACCAGAAAAAGCTGCGTGAAATGCTCGAGCGAGCACTAAACACCCGAGTCGCGAAACGGGTACGAGCTGTGCATTCGAGGTGGTAAAGTAGGAGCTTTGGTTGACTTGCTATTGAAATTGTAGGTGATGGAGACGAGCTTAACACCAGAGAAGAGGACAACACGAGTGCATGGAGTGGCGTTAGATGCATCGGATCAAGAGATTTTCCAGGAGTTGGAACTTGGCGTGGATTCTGTGTATCACGAGGCGGCTCGAGTGTTTCTTCAAGCGGATTCAGGGGATGGTTCCACTTTGGGAGGTGTATTTGGAGAGAAGACACTGCCATTCAACCTTCGGACTACGGCAGACGCTGCGTGGCGATGTTTGGCACAGGCTTTTCACCACGAGAAGTACAATTTCTCCTACAGTCGTGAAAGGAGGAAAAACGACTCAGGAGATGTGGCACACGACGACACGGTTGGCGAGAGCTTTGGTGTTGAGATCAAAGCTCCAGAACGGATGGCAGATTTTAGAATCAAGCAGATTTTCCGTCGTTTTGAAGAATCTGACCGAGTCGTGATCGCGTGGAGATCGTACATCGACCCAGCGGAGTTCAAAGGCCAGAAGCTGGACGGTTTCCGCTTCCAGGAGAAAGGTTCATGTGTCGTTCGGCATCCGACGATGTTGCCAAATGATCAACTAACTGTGCTGCGTATCTGGCACATCATCACTCCAGAGAGTCAAACTAACTCGGAAATGGGCTCGGAGTTTGTCCAGGACCTTACGGATTTTGTGCTCAGTGGATCATCATCGGCAAACACAGTGCAAATGATCGAAAACGCGCTCATTGACGCGCAATCTCCTCGAAGTTGCAGCAATTTTGGGTACGAAGAACTTGTTTGACAGATTTTTTTTTTTTTCCAATTTGTTAAACACGATGTTGAAGCATAAGTTCGGTTTCCATTTTCCAACTTTAATTGTCCCTGAACCGTCGGAAAACGAGGCGTCATCATGTTTTTCATTTTGTTTTTCTATCGACTCAGAATCAGATTTTTCTTCTGGGACTTGTTAAACTGGACACTAATCGACATTTGCCACGAATTGCCAGAGTCCAAGCACCATGGCGTTCCCGTTGCTAGACGACGAGACCTTCACGGAGGTTCTAGCGCTTCTGGACGAGTACAACACGGCAGTTGAAGAGCCTCTCGTTCCCATCTGCAAAAATCCTCCGTCGGCTTTCAGTCGCGTCTCCGAGAGCGCCGCATGGGCCGCATTCGAAGCTGCACACCCCATCACGAAAAATGCCAGTAAGCACCGCAATGGAGCGCGCGAAATGCGACGCAGAGAGGTGCAATTCCTCCGCACATGTGTCGACGGCTTAGAAAAGCAGCTAACCGCGTTGAGAGAAGAAGTGGAGCAACGCGCACAGCTGAGAAATGCCACATTGGCGTCAGAAGACGCGGCTTTGATGAGCATGTGGCGAGATTTAGCCACACGCCAATTGGACCGGAGATTGGCGTCTGAAAGAGAGAACAGCAGACTCAAATGTGCATTGGAAGCTCACAACAAACTGCGAGAAATACTGCAACAAGCGTTAAACACGAAAGTTGCGCGAGAGGTACACAATAATTGGATTTTTTGGTTGGGAAAAAGTGATAATCATAATTTGTTTTAAATTTAATAGGCAATGGAAACGAGCTTGATACACGAAAAGAGGACGCGACGTGTGCATAGCGTACCGTTGGAAGCTGCAGATCGAGAAGTTTTCCAAGAGCTGGAAGTTGAGGTTGATAATGTGTACCGAGAAGCGGCAAATGTGTTTGACACTGGCGGAGGAACAAGTTTAGGTGTGTTTGGAGAGAAGATGTTGCCGTTTGATGTTCACACGACAGCGGAGGCTGCGTGGAGGTGTCTGGCACACGCGTTTCAGCACGAGAAGTGCCGCTTTTCCTACATGAGAGAGAGGCGGAAGGAGAATGATGAAATATTACATGATGATACAGTGGGGGAGAGCTTTGGTGTGGAGATTAAAGCGCCCGAACGAATGGCAGCCTTCCGGATTAAACAGGTTTTCCGTCGATATGTGGAGTCGGAGCAAACTGTGATCGCGTGGAGATCTTTTATCGACACGACAGAGTTTAAAGGCCAAAGTTTGCAGAGTGTTCGCTTTCTCGAGAAAGGATCGTGTGTCATTCGACAGCCGTCAAAGTTGCAAACTCCCAGTGACGAGTTCACTCTTTTGCGTATCTGGCATGTCATCACTCCGGAGAGTCAAACACGACCGGAAAATATGAGCTCAGAATTCGTACAAGGCCTTACAGACTTCGTACTGGGCGTATCATCGTCTGCGAGTACAGTGCAGACGATCGAAGACATGCTGATTGATGGACAGTGTACTGCGCGTCACAGCAATTACGAAGAACATGTGTGAGGCATAGTAAATGTAGTCATAGTAACAGTGAATACTAAAAAAAAATGTTTTGGTCTCAAAAATTCATGCATCTTGTCACCATCTGTCCGTCTTCATCTGCCCCCAAACTATCAAAAGGGATATCATTTCTCCTCTTTTCTCACTCGACTCAGAATCAGATGTTGCCTTCTGTGACGTATTGCTTCGGACGCCATTCAACAAAGTCACAATACCCCGCAGCATGTCGTTCCCTCTGCTGGAAGACGATGACGAGGCCTTCACGGAGGTCCTGGCGCTGCTGGACGAGTACAATGCGGCAGTTGAAGAGTCCCCGCGTGCGCACAGCCGGTCCAAGCATGCGTCGCCCTTCAGTTCGTTGGCTGAGAGCTCGGCATGGACCGCGTTCGAGGCCGCTCACCCCATCACGAAAACCACGAGTAAACATCGCAATGGAGCGCGCGAAATGCGGCGCCGAGAGGTGCAATTCCTACGCACATGTGTCAAAGGGTTGGAAACGCAGTTAACCGCGTTGAAAGAGGGCGCGCAACAGCGCGCACAGCTGAGAAATGCCACTACACATTCCGGTGGCCAGTCATCCGCCCTAATGAGCGTATGGAAGGACCTGGCGACGCGGCAATTGGACCAACGACTGGCGTCTGAAAGAGAAAATAGCAGACTCAAATGTGCAATGGAAGATCAGAAAAAAGTGCGCGAAATGCTACAACGAGCGCTGAATACAAGAGTGGCACGACGGGTAAGGAGACTCTGAGGTTGGATGAGAATTTTGAGTAATAACGCTTAACTTATTGATGATGCAGGTGATGGAAACGAACTTAACACAAGAAAAACGAACCAGACGAGTGCACGGAGTGCCACTGGAGCTGTCGGATCAGGAGGTTTTCCAGGAACTAGAGATGGGGGTGGACTCTGTGTATCATGAAGCAGCGAGGGTTTTCTTCCAAGCAGATACTGGAGATGGAACGTGTTTAGGAGTGTTTGGAGAGAAGACACTGCCATTTGATCTCCACACGACCGCAGAGGCTGCGTGGCGGTGTCTGGCTCATGCGTTCCAGCACGAAAAGTATCATTTTTCATACAGTCGCGAGCGTCGGAAGGATGAGTCTGGAGAGGTGGCACATGATGATACAGTGTGTGAAAGTTTCGGGGTGGAGATTAAAGCACCGGAACGGATGGCAGATTTCAGGATTAAACAGGTTTTCCGTCGATATCGAGAAGCGGATCGGATTGTGATCGCGTGGAGGTCATATATTGATCCGGCCGAGTTTAAGGGACAGAAACTCGAGGGCATTCGCTTCCAGGAGAAAGGGTCGTGTGTCATTCGACACCCACACCCGACGAAGCTTCATACTGCTAGTAACGAGGTCACATTATTGCGTATCTGGCACGTTATTACTCCGGAGACACTGGCAAACACAAATGGGACTATAAATAGTTCCCAATTTGTTCAAGATCTGACCGATTTTGTATTGGGTGGATCATCGTCTGCTAGTACAGTGCAGATGATTGAGAACATGCTGATTGAACAGTCTAGAAGAAACAATGCGGATTGTGTAGTGTAAAATGTTCAAAGAGCAATAGAATTTTTGGTTTCTATTAGATTTATTGTACCACTGGCATCATTGTTGCCTCCATCTGCATCGACTGTGCACGTAAAGCTCGCTCCAAACTCTCCACCGCTCGTTCTGGTCTACAGCCTTGAAGTAAAAACTCAGTCATGTCTTGTACCAACTTGGTTCGACCGCTTTTTGTTGCGTTGTCAGTGATATCTGGAGTGATCATTTGCCATGTATGAACGACGCAAGCACTATTACTATCGGTTTGAAAGGGCTCAATTACAAGAGCACCCTTCTCTTCGAATTGAATGCCGCTGAGACTCTCGCCTTTAAATGCTTCCGGGCTTAAAAGTGCTCGCCAAGCGATCACGACTCGACCAGCAGCCACATAACGACGAACGATCTGCTTGACTTTAAAGTCGAACAGAACTTTACCAAAGCGATGCTCCTCCCCAAAGCTTTCTACGATTGTATCGTCATGTACGAGGCCTGAAGACTAGGAGTAAGTGTAGAATAAGTGTAAGTGCACAATATCCGACCAGATTATTACTAGCTAAACAAACCTGATTCGTCTCGGTGTGGTAATAGAACCGAGTTGTTGGTCGTCTAAAGGAGTGTGCAAAGTACTGCCACGCCACGTCTCCTGTGAGTTCGACGCTATATGGCAAAATCTTGTCTGCAAATAATCGGGGGTGCGCGTTCTTGGCCGACGGGAAGAGAGTCACATCCGTCTCGGTTCCAGAGTTCGTATCGAGTGCAAGCACTCGAAGCACTTGACGCTGCACAAAGTCGATAGTTCCAGCCATATCTTTGAAGAGATAATTATCGTTACTGCCCAATGGAACAGGGTACTGTCGTCTGCATGGCCAAGGGTCTGGCAAGCGCTCGATCGTCTAGAATCAGGAAAATAGCGTTAAAATAAATACTATCTTTTAAAATAATAGTAACTCGTACCTCCACATGCCCCTGTTTACTACTCAAAATATGTTGAATACTTCGATTTGTCACTTCATTGTGTTCACGAATGAGTTCACGCAGTCGCTTGTTTTCCTCCTCTGCGCTCAGTCGCGTTTGGCGTTGATACAGAGCCATTTTCCTCCATAAATTTATTGTCTCTTGTTTGCCCACTGACATCGCTCTGATATTCATATTTTCCATCTCTAGGTGCAACATTTTGAGACGCTTTTCCAATGCTGGCAATTCTTCACGCAGCGCCAGTAGTTCTTTGCGCTGCTCCTCTCGTGCTCGATTCGGATTGTAGTTCCGTTTCTTCTTGGCTGTCTTCTTCGCAACTGTTACTGGTTGCTTCGCACTGACTTCTCCTTGCTCCCACGCTTCCACGAGGGATAGCGCTGCCTCCAGCACCTGATCGTCTTCCACGAGGTCCATCTCGTCCTACGCCCGAATCGTTTAAATAAAACTACGAAATGTCATAGACGATATCGTATGATTAGCTGGGATAGGAGGAATTCCATTTGGCAAATATTTTTCTTTAAATAAAACTGCGTATACAGTATACAAAGTACGTACCGCTTCTTCCCTCTTCAAGCGAAAGACGTGTGGAGCATACAGATAGCTCACTTGGAATTTTGAACTTCAGAGTGCAGACAACCATAACGACGAGGTCGGAACCTGAATGTACACGGCTGCAAACCGAAGCTCTGAATCTGGGTTCGATCACATGACGCGTGCTAGCATCAGAGCACGCATTACTCAGTGAGCTGAACCTTTCAACTTGAAAGCTTTAATAGTTAACAAACCGCACATGCGCTCGAGCAGAACGTGAACACACAGATCCGGTAACTCGATTGGTAAGCATGGCCTCAAAATGTATTCTACCGACAGCGGAATGCTCATCGCACGTAGTAAGTCCGATTGTATTGAAGTGACTTGAATTTTTTGTCAATCCCATCACATGCAAATTTACACGTAATCCATAATACTCATCAACCGTATTAACTGCATCAGGTGTAAAAAATTTTTTACATGTATATGATAGTGCTAATTGACTCAGTTTTACGGGGTAAAAATACGTCCGACCAGATTTGAAAGAAATCTGTAGCAATTTGCTTACAAATGTTATACTTAAGATGGGGTGTCATCACCGCAAAAACTGCCATCACCCTTTTCTTTCTAGATGCGAACCTTTTTCATTATTGCCGTTGCCGTGAGGCCGTCATTTACAGTACTGCTAGATACAGTTTTGCTGTCCAGACGGCTGTGAGTTTCCCTACAGTTTGTGATTTGACCACAAACACACACGCACCAAAAATGAACTACCAGAGAATATGGCTGCTACTTGTTGCTGTCTTCTTACCAAGTCTTTTCGCACAAACACCCATTGGCCAGGTCCATAAGACGAAGGTGAACGATCTTGATGCAGTCGTCAAGACGAACTCTATCACAAGCAAAACTCCGACATCCTCTAACCGAATGTTGAGATTGCGCGACGCATCCGTCCGGGATACGGTCGGTGGTGACAATGGAAGTGGCGAGGAGAGGGTGAACACACATGCGTTATCGAGGATCGACGATCTAATACACAAACTTTTCAAGTCCAATCCGGAGAAAGCGCAAATCAAAGCATGGGTGAATTCCGATGTGCATCCTAAAATGCTTTTTGACGTTTTGCGTCTCGGAAAGGGTACAGCGAAGCTGGATGATGATCCAAACATCCTCGCTTGGCTCCAGCTTGTAGCGGCATTCAGAGCTAAGAATGGGGAGCAGGCTTTTTCGGATCTGGACATCTATTACTTGTTGCTGAAGACGAAAAGTGCAGAAGAACTGTCCAATCTTCTCGAATCTCTACAAAAGGTTCCAGCCTTCAAGAAGCTTGCCGCGAGTATGCAGAAGTCTTTGTCTGGAACGTGGATACCCAAAACCTTAGAGCACGAAACGAACCCAAGCATCCTATTCGATACACTACGCCTGAGAGATGCTGGTGCAAAACTGGGTGACTCGCCAATCTTTCACCAGTGGCTGTATTACGTAGAGAAGTATCGCGCAAAGAGAGGGGATCACTGGTTCGGCGACATCGAAATGCTCGCCGTGTTTCGAAAGACAATGCCGGAAGATGAAGTAGTTCTTCTGATTCACAAGATTCGAAACATCCCGGGTATGAAGAACCACGGCGATATGATGCAGAGATTTCTGTTCTTAACGTCCAAAACCAGCCAAAAAACAATGAATGAGGTGTGGTTAAAGTTCCAAGTGCCCCCAGAAGAAGTTTTCCGGATTTTAGCTCTATCTAAGGCTAGGATGGATGGTCTCGACGATAACACAATGTTGATCCATTGGCTCAGGTACATCAAATTGTACAGGGGTCACACAAAGACGAACGTGTTCACCAGCGAGCAAACCGTGCTTTTCCTGACGAAGGCTAAACCATTTCAATCAGAATGGGAGTTTGCAACACTATTCCAATCGCTAAAGGACGTCCCAGATTTGAAACCATTCGCCGAAAACATGCAATCTTCCCTGTTTCTAAAATGGTTACGAATGGAGTTTGACCCGAATCAAGTTTCGCATTTCTTGACTCTTCCCTATCCTACGAACGCTGTGAGACTGCCGAAGAGCCATCCCGTATACAGGACTTGGGAGAGTTACACACTTTATTTCACTAAAAGGAAGGGTGGCAAACCTCTGCTGAAGAAAGTGAAGGCACTATTCGACAACGACAACCCGACTGGTGCGCTTACTGCAGTTATGAAGGCACAGTAATCTGATCATTCGATGAGTAAGAATATCGAGCAATGCTTTAGAGAGTAAGGTAGATTCTTTGATGTTCGTCACTGCCTTCCTCTCTCACGCTACTACAACCTCTATGGTGATCATAAAGTACAAGTTGGACACTATAAACCATCTAAACTCTTTCTGACGAGCAACTGTAGGAATCATTGATTTCACAGTTGCAGCGTTTTTCCATTGCCCAAATCTTAATTTTAAGTGGCGTTACAGATGATTAATGGGCCAAGCGTGCAAGACTTGATGGAGTGGCTTCGCAAAGGGAAATAGTTACTTAACTAGTAGCATTGTCATTGTAGAAAAGCGATATATTTTTTTTGCTTGAGTTTGTAAATGATACCGATTTTTTTTTGTTTTGCATATTTGAACGCCGAGTTACGCACTAAATCAGTTGCGCATAGTTCGGGACTCATCGAACAAACTCTACTATACGTAATGCGCAATAACATCACTTGAATTCTTTAAAGATAATTGGTTGCATCAACAACGAAGTTTTCTGCCAGCACTTACCAACCCTTGTGAGCGAACCAGAACCCAACTGCAATTTTCTTTAGACAACCCTTACACTCCTACGGCTTCCACCTGGACAAGAGTAGCGGTCATACTAGCCAGACTTGGGTCCTTTTGAGCTTCTTGAACCTGCATCTGGGCAGCAATGAATCGCGCGATCTTCTCCTGTTGCAGTTGTCGCAAGAGCGCGTTCAACGCGTAGATTTCCGCACGTCGACGTTGTTTGGCATGCGCAGCGTGGTTCAGTCGGCGCTTTTCTTGCTCTTGTTTGGCTTGTCGAGCACGCTCTTCCTCACCTCGCCGCTCCTGCTCCGATTTCTTCCAAACACTGACACGTTGGGCTGCCTTTCTTGCCAAATCGGTACCGTTGGATACTCTACGCGCAGCTTCGTTGTTAGTGGAGGCTGTGCATCCCGACACAGAGGGGGCGTCTTCATTGGTGTTAGTAGAGTTGCCGTCTGCGGGCTCGTTGGGAAATGGAGCAGCTCGAGCAGCGTCTTTGGTGATCGGCGTTCTTGCAGCATTCAGTGCCGTCCCTCGTGGTAGCTGCTCGATCGTTGCCACATGCAGTGACAAGCTCGTCTTGCTTGACACCATCTCCGAGTCGGGAGCGAGAAGTAGAAATGATTAAGAGAGAGCTGCATTGGTTAAGTCTAGGGATGAAGTTCATTCGAGGATGAGGGACATCCTCACACTGGTCGTTGTACCATGTGGAAGATTTTCGGTTCTGAGGAAGCTTGATGTCCTTAGCAGGTACCGGTAGTATATTTTTGAACAAACTCTACTAAAAAGTAGTCTGATGCTCAGGTTTGGTGGTGCCGTTATTGTTGAGGCTTTTGCTGACGCATCACTTGAGACGGGAGCAGTAGCTGCGGTCCACTCTTTGGCTTAGTGTCACCCTTCGGCACCCACTTCTTCTGAGTGTTTGGTGACGTTTGTTTCTGTGCGGCGTTGCTTTCGTTTGATGCATTGGTCTTCTTGTGTTTTCCACGGTTGTGGTGTTTCTTTGGCTCGGCCGCAGGCGTATTGGGTTTCTTGTCATCGTTGGAAGGTGTAGCTCCAAGAGGAGGGTATTCTTCTTCACTAGGTGGCATGGGAGTTTGTGTCTGCGGTGCGTAAGATCCTGGAGGTGGCGAAGCGTACATCGGTGCGTACGAACCATCAGGCATGAGGAAGAGCTGCGGCTGCTGTCCAGGCATCGGCGGCTGCGTAGGGTAGTACGCAGGAGGTGGAGCCATGTACTGTGGCGTCGGAGCACCATTCGGCAACGGAGGTGTAAGCAGAGATGCACTAGTAGAAGAGTGTTTATACTGGTGAGGGAACAAGCCCATCAATGGGTCCGCTGGAGGCGTAGGAGCTGCAGCCTCAGCGACCGAGAAGAACGCAGCGACAGACGGAGTTAGCTTCTCCTCTGGCTTGGATGCTGTAGGATTTGCTGGTGCCTTCGCACCGTTGCCTTGCTGAGATGTAGTAGTCTTCACGCTTACTTGAGTAGCGACTTCACCGTCAAAACTCCACTTTTGAATAAGTTGCTGGATCTTCTCCGGAGGTGGTGGAGGTGGCATAGCACTAGGAATTGGTGGGGGCGGTGGCACCAACGGCGTCGGGGTCGTCACAGTCTTGTCATTTGGCTTGAGAAGTTTCTTGGGCCCTCGAGTGTTGGTGCTGATGACTGGCATTCCGCCAGACGTGCGACGTTGACTAGCATTGTTGTTCTGCGCATTTCTATTCTGTGCCTGCTTCGAGCGAGTATTGTGGTTCTGCTTCTTCGTTCCAGGAGGAACTGACACACACAGCAAGTTGTTCCAAGCCACGATCTTGCCGCGGTCTAGACTCGTCGTTCCGTAAAGAGCCTCTCCACCTGTGAAGCTCTCGTCGAATAGCACCTCGACGCATCTACTGCTCACATGCGTAGCAACAACAGTGCCACGATGACCGAAGGGCACTCCACGCGCACTAATGTTAATCACTCGGTCGCCTAGATTCGGTGCTCCACGGTTCACTGATGATCGCTGCGATACTTCCTGTCCCGTAAGGTCCTGGTTCACCAGTGGGTTGGGACGGAATAGATCCGCAGCGTTGACTGTTGCAACAACAGGAGCACGACGTTGTTCATCAGCAGCCTTAGCTCGCTCCTTCGCACGCAACGTTCCAGCGGCTTCCATAGCGCGAACAGCATTGAGAGCGATATACTCGGACGTGATCGGAATGTGTTTCGAGTGTTCGCTGGCACCTAAGCGTTGCTGCTCAATCCACTGCTTGACCGCTTCTGCCTTCACCTCCACGCGCTCGGTATCATCGATTCCAAACACGTCCTTACCTTGATACGTCGTGGCAAACGGTAGACGACTCAGGTTGCGAACAACTTCTGGGAATTCCTTCTGGTAGTTCGCGATCAACTGCACCGCACGCTCAGTGTACTCCCACGCAGTGCTGCTACCATTTTTCGTCGGAGAAGAACCCGAGTTCGAGTTATCAGTGGAGTTGTTGCCGCTGCTTCCAACGATCTTGACAATATCACCTTTCCTCCAAACATTGGTATCATCGCTTGGGTTGGAGCTGCTATTGTCGCGATTCACGAGTCTACAGTAGCCAGGGAGCAGCAGCTCCTTGCGGTAACGAATGTTCAGTCCGATATCAGCACTAATTGGCTTGATAATCACACTTCCAGTGATCAAACCCAACGTAGACGCCGAGATACCCAACTTCTGGGCCACCAAGTAGCCCGGGAAGAATCGATCTGTGATTTTCTGCGCGATAACGTAACCAAACGGCGGCTCCTGGTCGATCGTGTTCACATGGACAGTAACAGTGTGCTGCTCTTCGTCCTGAGAACGCACAATAGCGGTACAACCCAGCCACTTCCCACGCGTGATCAGTGCCTTTGAGTCGACAGGGAAGCGCTCACTCAACGGCAACGTGTCGGTTTCCTCAAACCTCGCATCCAGCAGCTTACGATTACGAACCGTGAGTTGAGCAGGCACGAATGCCTCGGTCTCTCCGAACTTCTTCTCGATAGCACCTGTAAGCGGGTTGGACACCATACCTTGAAGCGGCAAGACGTGCAACACGGTCGTAATTCCAGTCCTGCCTAGATCGATACCTCCGCTGCCAGGGATGCCACGACCAGACAACAACTTGACCACTTCTGTCTGCGCATAGTACGCCCACGCACTCTTCTCGTCCGGTCCATACGGCGTGAAGACAACCTCGGTCTGCTTCCGTCTGTTGTTGTTGTGCTTGCGACTGGACTGCTCGAGACGGTATTCTCCCGATAACATACTGATACCAACAACAAGCACCTCGTGAAGGTTCGGCCAATTCGCTAATACTGTAGTGCCCAGTAGTTCGCGCGGGTTGATCTCGTCAGCAGTAGCATTGTCGCTGTCGTTCAAATTTCCTGAGACAGGAAGCTGAAGGATGAGACTAGACTTGCGTGAGCTCATACCGAAGCAGTTCAAGCCGACACTAGCAATTCGCGTACTCTCTAGAGTCACAGTGTAAAGCGACGGGAAGCCAGCAAGCGGAAGAACAACACCATCCATCAGTTTGCTCTGGAACTCGCCACCAGGGATTGGCGGAAGATCGTAGTCTTCTACACGAGTATTGCAGTAGAGCACATCCGGGAAACCAACAACTCCAGGCAAGGTGGACTTCAACGTGTCCAGGACTGTCAAGTCTCGAACAATTCGGATAGGCAAGCGCTGCAGCTTGTTACGCTGCATCTCGGCCTCCGTGAGTTGAGAATCAGGACAGTACTGCGCGATGGCCTGCTTCAGCAATGCTACATCAATAAACGGCAGCAGATTCACACCTTCCCACGCGTTACGCTTGCCTTCCATATCAATTGCAAACGTCTCTGGGTAGAAATGTTTGATCGGCGACAACGGCGAGATCATGAGGAATCGGTATGGTTCCGGCACGAGATTGGCGCTTGAAGCTGGCAGATTCGACATTAGCTGCTCAAACGGCAGCAACGGGCCAGCGACTGACGGATCTTCGTCGAATTTGACATTCGTAATCATGTCTTCAATATCCGTAAGATCAGAAACCATCGGTGCGTAGTGGTAAGGGTAGTACCATGACCAGGACTGGGGGCCTTGGAAGTAGTAGGCGAGACACCAGACTAACGCCTCCATGTACGACTTCTTCACTTGCTCCAGCTCCTTGTTGCCTGCATCGCCATTGCCTCGCTTGATGCCATATTTCCGCTCATAGTAATTCCACTTGGTGTCCTGGAAACTCTCACTTCCAACCAGCAAAAGTACCTCACGGTCACTTCGTTCGAGTTCAAAAGACATCCTAGTCTCTTCAGGGCCGTCCAGCGCCTCTAGCAACGCACGCTCGGCTTCTTCCTCGTCCTCTTCGTCGTCAAGTAAAGGTGGCGGGATGTCATCGTCGTCATCTCGAAGCGCCATGATCGCTCTCTGCACCTCCGCTGCGTCAACATCATGTTGCTTGGACTGTTGTCGTCCACCACGACGTCCTGAGCGTCTCTGCTCCTCCATAGCTCGATTGATCAGGATCTCTTCTTCTTGGTTACCAATAACTTGGAACAGTTCCTGCAGCAACTTAACGTTCGTGATCTTACCGTTCAGCGTAAGATAACTTCCCTTATGAGTCTCCAGTAGTTCCCGATACACCTTCAGCAGCAATGGGATGGCATCCTCACTGATCTCCAGCGTCGGGCTGTGTGGGATAAAGTCATTTCCTAGCAAGAAAGTCAGCAAAATGAAGTCATCCAGCATGCGTTCTCCATCGAGTGGCGGCTGTACCCTCATCTCCATCATCAGATACTCTCGGAACAGACTCAGATGCACCAGTTGCCACTGCTGTTCTTCGATCTGCTTGGCTGCGACCTTCTTGTGGTGACTGCCCCACACTACCGTCTCTCTCACGAGTGTAAAGTGCGGCTCGTGAGTCATGAGTCCCAGTAGCATCAGATCTGCGTCACTGCCGTACATACAGTGGCGCATATTGGCCTCATAGTCCTCCGCCATCTTCCTGTGGCGGATAAACTCGACGATCTTGTGCTCTCCCTCTCCGGGCACTTCGCTGCCACTGAAGAAAACCTCGAGTCTGGCCCAAAGAGGGTCATTCTTCATCTTTTGCCGTACAAAATACACTAAATGTTGCGAGAGTTTACTCAAAAACTCGGTACCGGGCGTAATGCAGTTCGAATCGAACTTGTTGGCCACAGATTTGGCCTTGTGGCCGTCTTTTTCGTCCTGGAGCTTGATTTGCATGTATCGCTCCTTGTCCATGGCCTGCTGGCGATCCAGACCGGCGCGGAACCGACGCGAGCGCTGCTGGTTGAGTTTAGCGCGCGGGGCCACGCCGTCGATGGCGATGTACACGAGCTTCTTGGGCTTGATGATGTGCGTGATAAGGCGATCTAGATACGTGAAGATGCCGTGCAATTGGCCCTCGAGCGACAGCGAGTTGAGCGCGTCATCTGCCGCATCCGAGTGCGTGCAGTTGTGCACGATGCCGTTCATATCGAGGTAGAAGGCGTCGAACTCTGGCAATAGCGACACATCCGAGATAGGCTGATTCAGCAGCGGATACCGCTCCGACATGTACCGGTAGAAGCGCGGGATGCCCATGGCGAACCGAGAGGAAGCGGGATCTATCTACGTGGTCGTCTCTTAGCGGATGCGGAATTGATGAGGGGAGCTTTATGCTCACAATCTAAAGTTGCGCTAATGTTGCTAAGTCCAACCTTTATAGTCGGATTGAGCAACATTATCGCAACTATAGATTGTGAGTGATGGTCATAATTGGTTACGAAAAGGGTACGCAAAAAAAGGTGACGTGATGGAAGATGGGTGTATTACTTGTAGTGGTGGCAACTTTGGTGGCAAGGGTCAGCTTGGGCAATGATCGATCGCTCTCCAGCAAGGAATCCAGCACTGCAATTGAGTTGCTACGTCAACTGGGATTTGCGAGCTTGGGAGGCGAAGGATGTGATGCACGGGGTGGAGAGCAAGGTTGGATGCTATCATCCACGCCGTGCTGTAGCCCTGCTGCTAAGCAGGGGTACGGGAAGGTGAGCCTTGCATCACTCTGAGCCACTTTCTCACATGATGGTAACTTGAATCCAATCGTCCTGGGGGGTCGTTAGCCTTGACGGTCAGTCAGCATCTTCTCTCGAGTTCTGTCGAAGTTGCAGGCGGCACGAACGTTCACACATTCCACTCGCTCCAGAACTTTATCACTCGAGTCCATCTTCATCTGCACGTCCAGCCAGGCCGCTCTGTCCAGACAAAAGTGAACGATTAGCAATTGAAATCTATACAGCGCATGAGTTAGCCTCTTCCGTACCTCTGCAAGAACTGCTCTTCCAACTCGAGTCCAGGACATGCCATAAACACACTCAGGACGCACAGATCTCCATGCTGCAAAGCGACTCCGGCCAAGTCCTTGGTAACATACGGCTCAGAGTTTACAGCCACCACTGTAGGCATCAAATGTGCTCCCGAAGTCGCCGTGAACGGCAGGAAGGACTGATTTGTATCACCATTTTCCGAAACTGAGATGCAGTCGGTCACGTGGACTCGCGAGCGACTCATACTTTGCACCACGACGAACAGCTCTACGACTTGCATGACTGCGGCTTTGCCGTTCACCAAGACCGTCCTTGTCGTGTGTCCGTTTGAGCGATGAGAAAGCATGCCCCACACACTAACACCCTTCGTCCGACCAGAAGCAAATAACTGTCCACCACGCGTGAAGTTGGAGCAATCTGGAATACGGTTGGCTACGTGGAACTTCTGCCACTGCTCGAGTGGCTGAGGAATGTCAATCTGTGGGGAAAATCTCCACCGTGCACGACAAAGTTCAGTCCACAGCTTGTCGCTTTGTGCTGCACGCCTCAGTTCGCGAGATGTACGCATCACTGCCACTAAAGTCCACGCATCGCAGAACGACAGAATCGTAGGAATCTCCTGAGCACTCCACTCGAAAACAGACGACTCAGAAGAGACCGAGCTACTAGTAGCAGTGCCCTCTATGACTTCAGCCTCGAGCGAGCTTGAAACTGGTTCTGAGATCGTCGTGGCCTCGCTTTCCACACTTTCAACTCGTCCACGCTTCCGATTAGACGCGTCGGTAGTCCGATCAGGAGCAGCACGTTTCCGGGTCATTCCTGTGGACGTAACAACAGGACAAGGCATCCACAACATCGGTGTCAACGGGAGATTAGTTCCAATAGCCCCGGCGTTCCACGGGTGGCTCTGCGAAGGGTTATACGGCAGCAAGGGAGGACCACCTGGACCACGAACTGAGCTGGCAATATTGTGCTGTCCCATCGCCATTCCATGAAGCTGAGGATGGTGCAGCGGGATGGGCGTCTTCCTTGCAGAGTTGTGTTGCAGTCCTTGAGGCTGTGACTGTTGTCCGGCCTTAAGTGCATTCACCTGCGCAGTCAGCTTCTCAATATGTTCAATGGTCTTCTCCAGAATCTTGGCTCGGTTCAATTTGCGGTCTTCCTTCAAGTGTAAAATGTCCATCAGCTCTTGAAACCTCGAATTCAGGTCTTTACGGTTGATTTTCGCGCGTTTCTTCTTCCTCTCGTAGTTGGTTTCTAGCTGTAGTAACCTAGACGGGTTGGTCGCAGCGCAGGGCGTCGATGGAGAACCGGAAGACGAAGACGAGTAGGTTGTGGTCGCTTGGACTCCCCCGAGTGAGAAGAATGCTGCATCACTCAGCACCCCGACGTCTGCCATTGCACTAGACACTGCGACGTCTTCGTGGAGCTGGAAATTCTGCGTCTGGTGCTGTGAATCCCCATCATCGTGCAGTAAATCGTCGAGGAAAGTCTGTGGAGCGCTAGAAGTTGCAACAGTGGACGTTAAAAGCGCTGCCAGTTCGTTAAGTTGCGCGTTGCTGGTGTTGGGCAGTAGCAGTCGCTGCTGGTGCGTCGAAGTGATGGTGGACGTGGTCGTCGAAGTGGAGGAGGAAGAAACGGACAGCTCCTCGTCGTTCAGCGCCGGCCACAGCGCACTGCTGCGTGTAGGGAACGTGTCGGTACCCGTTGCCATGAGCAGAGAGTCCAGTAACAGCGCGGAAAAGCCCGTAGAGGTAGCTACTAGAGCAGCACTTGAGTCTCCCTCGGTGTTTTCTTAACTGGTTTTACTAAAGGGTGGGCGGACGAAAGAAGACATATGATTGGTTGAAAATCAGAACTATTTCCAGAATGAAATTCCAGTTCCAGATCATGAACGTGGTGTACGTGATCTTGTCGCTAGGTCACTGACGGTCAGGTAAGACAGCTCTCGGAAGCTTTGCTGGGTGTCGACTCTGATCCGGCACCGGTAAGAGGAAACAGACCTCTTTGTCTGTCGACAGTCGACTCGACTTGCAGGGCATCACTTTTGAATCACTCCCTCCGACAGACTAGCCATCGACTCAGACTAGAGCTCTTAGCTGGCTACGTAAGACTTTTTGATAGAGTCTTGATGATCCCTGCAAATGAACTACAGTATTTGGGTGTTTCAGGTTGGATCATTCTCCCCAATGACGGCAGGTACATAGCATTGGAACAGCGCCTTAGACACGCTGTGGATGCTCATGGTTTTGCTGAGCATGAATAATTTGATATCCAGCAGCAATGTTGATTGCCATTTCGCTTAGAGCGAAATCTGTCAGCGCACCCGTGATAGCACCGTCGTCCGTCAACGAGTGGATGGGTGTCTTTCGGTGGATGAGATAGTATGCCCGCAGCAGTGCATAGTTCTTGACATTACTATTTTGCGAATAACAATGTAGCCTTTCTCGCGGAATTCTGCTCCGCGCAGTTGCGTACCAGAGAACTTGACCGGTTCAATAAATCCCCGCCATATAATTTCCACGCGATCTTCGTTCACGAATGGACGTAGTCCATTCGCATATAGCCCCACATTGAAACTCTCAACAATCGTATCGTCCAGACTCTACAAAATAAAGCGTTATTTTTCCAAGCTCAACTCCTAATATAAGCATCTGTGGTGTTTCTGATACACGTATCGAAAGAGTATTCGCACCATTGACTTGTCAAAGTACCACGCTGTAGTTTCCCATAAGTACTCTTATCACCACTTTGTGCTCGATAATTTAGTGATCAACACTTAACCTATCGGTAAGTATGTTTGTCCTCCCAGTATTAGTGATTGTAATGAATCCTGAAGACAGAGGTTGCACTGTTTGAGAAAACCAGAATATCAGATAGAATTGGAATACGAATTACATCAATTTAGGATAACATTTGAATCCATTTCAACGTAAGAAAAGGGATCACATTCATCGGCTTTGTATTCATTCACTAAGGCTTACAGCTGCCATCTTTTTTTTAACTACGCTACACCACTTCACAAGGGCTTACATTGTCTTTCGCCCGCCGACTACTTTTCTCCAACAAAACCACGTCAGGCTCTTCACTTGTCCTTCGACTTGCCGGTGACGTCCGACTTGGCTTCCTTCGACGACTTCGCCTTCGATTCCGTCTTGCTCTCCTTCTCGACTGACTTGGTGGTGGCAGCATCCGTGGGTTCGGTCGCAGACTCCTTCTTACCATCATCAGCACCGACACTGGAGGCAGACTCATAGCCAGAGTAGCCCGGGTAACCATAGCCGTAATTGGAGTAGCCGTAGCCGTAATCGGGGTAGCCGTAGCCGTAGCTAGGATAGCCATAGCCATACGACGAGTAGTAGTCCGGGTAGTATCCGTAACCATAACCGTAGCCATAGTCATAGTCCTTACCGTAGGACGAGTAGTAATCGGGGTAGTAGCCGTAGCTGTATCCCTTGCCGTAGCTGTAGTAGTCGTTGCCGTGGCCATAGTAGTCGTCGCTGTAGTCATCGCAGTCACCGCCGTAGCTCTTGTAGCCGTAGCTGTAGCCACTGCCATAGCCCTTGTAGTCATAATCGTCGTGGCCGTAGCCCTTGTGCTTGTAGTCATCGTGCTTGTAGTCATCGTGATTGTAGTCGTCGTGCTTGTAGTCGTCGTGCTTGTAGTCGTCGTGCTTGTAGTCGTCATGGCCGTAGCTCTTGTGTTTGTAGTCGTCGTAGCTATAGTCGTCTTTGCCGTAGCGATAGTCCGAGGACTCGGTGGCCTTGCTGTCCTTGTCTTCGAGACGGCGGCGGTAGTGTGAGCGGTCATGATCGTGGTGGTGGCGGTGCTTCTTGTGATCGTGGTCGTGGTCGTGCTTGTGCGGGTGGCGTCCGTAGTCGTCGTAGTCCTTGTAGGAGCCGAGTTGACGGCGCGGAGCCATTCCCGCTGGAGCGCCACGGGCCGTGGCATGGGCGTCGGATGATTGCAGGATGGAGGCAACGGCACACAGGCCCAGCACGACGAGGATCTTGGAATGCATCTTGGAGACGGTGTTGCTTAACGTGAAGTTGTTAGGCAGGGTTTTGCGGTCGGTCGGCTGGTTGGCTGGCTGGCGGGCTGGCTGGCTGGCTGGTTGCTTGTCGGATGCCGGGGAGGGGGCGAGATGAAAAGTGGGAGAGCGTGGAATGGTTGATCGGACTGAGCTGTCTCCGCACTAGATCATTGTGGTCATCCGTCATTAGTCTCTTACAATGGTTCAACTGAACCTCCTCCGTTGTGATTGATCGGGGAGTTGGTAGAAAGGGAAGCGTCGAGAGAACGACTCCTTTCATCACGAGAATGAATGGCTCTGATCTATGGGACTGAGGACCTTATACTGAGTCACTCTTCCACAGTTAACCATTCTCCAGTTCACTAACACCAATCTAGCCAAATTCTAACACCCCCTACTATTACAACGAAACAGTAACCCTAAAGACTAGCATGGTGCTTAACATTTGGTGTGTAGCAAGAATCGCCGGCATGATCACAAGAAGCACAACCAGAAATCTGGCCATAACGACTACTACCACTAACGTTATTGCTACTGAGCTGTCGGTGCGTGCGAATGAGTTGTAGTAGTTGTAGGATGGATGTATCCAAGTCTAATAGTTCAGTGATAACCGTGCAATATATCGATGCGTGTGCCGTGTTACCAGTGACTTTGTTAGACAGTGATAGCATTGACCCAAAATCTTCTTCATGGCGGCCAGCCTGGCTATTATTATGCAGTATTCCTGCTATTCGGTGCCGTCCGTGAAAGCGACGAGGAAGACTCGGACACCAGTATTTCGTATCAGTTATTTTTTTACTGTTGTGTTTCGGATCAACAAGTTGCCAAGCAGACTAATCAGATATATTTTTGAATCCGGACCACTTCAACGTAAGAAAAAATGGGGATCCCATTCATCGGCTTTGTATTCATTTACTAAGGCTTACAGCTGCCATCTTTTTTTAACTACGCTACACCACTTCACAAGGGCTTACATTGTCTTTCGCCCGCCGACTACTTTTCTCCAACAAAACCACGTCAGGCTCTTCACTTGTCCTTCGACTTGCCGGTGACGTCCGACTTGGCTTCCTTCGACGACTTCGCCTTCGATTCCGTCTTGCTCTCCTTCTCGACTGACTTGGTGGTG
>NW_008648990.1:1149760-1164270 GCF_000247585.1 Phytophthora nicotianae INRA-310 | reverse complement strand
TGCCTCCAGTGTCGGTGCTGATGATGGTAAGAAGGAGTCTGCGACCGAACCCACGGATGCTGCCACCACCAAGTCAGTCGAGAAGGAGAGCAAGACGGAATCGAAGGCGAAGTCGTCGAAGGAAGCCAAGTCGGACGTCACCGGCAAGTCGAAGGACAAGTGAAGAGCCTGACGTGGTTTTGTTGGAGAAAAGTAGTCGGCGGGCGAAAGACAATGTAAGCCCTTGTGAAGTGGTGTAGCGTAGTTAAAAAAAGATGGCAGCTGTAAGCCTTAGTGAATGAATACAAAGCCGATGAATGTGATCCCGATTTTTTTTACGTTGAAGTGGTTCGGACTCAGATTATCAGGTTTGTTGAAAATCTGAGTCGAACACCTTATGGTTTTGCTCACTCATCAAATCCATTCCCCATCAGGCTCCAGCCAGTTCGATGTCGCTCAACCTCGTCGAGGACTCCGAGGCCTTCGAAGCCGCGCTGCACTTTGTGGACGAGTTCGTAGCATGCGGCGACTGTACGGATCAGCGAAGCGAAGATGATGTTGCTCTCACACGCGCGCTGGATGGTCTTCCGTCGCCCACTGAATTGGCATTAGTCGAGACTCAAACCGAAGCTCCCGCAGCTAAAACCTCTGCTAAAACGAAGGCTAGGAAGGTCTCAAAGCCTAAAAGGCCACTAAACTATAACCCCAACAGAGCGAGGGAACAGCAACGCAAGGAGCTTCTGTATCTCCGCGAGAAGGTCGTGGAGATGGAGCAGGAGCTCAATGCGTTGCAAAGCACACGTCGACCAAAGACGTTAACAGAGGTCGAGGGAGATAAACAAGAAGACGAAAGAGAAAACGTAGCGCTCGCGGGGTTTAACGCTCCTGAAGTGTGGAAGGAGATGGCCAGTCATCAACTGGAGCAGAGACTCAAGTCTGAACGGGAGAATCGCAGGCTTAAAGCTGTGCTGGAGGGACAGATCAAGATCGGCAAGAGTCTAGCCAAGCTGCTAGAGGCTACGTCGACCACGCAGGTTGGTGACTTTCTTTTATTATTTTATTATTTCACTAATTCTTTTTATCATATTACAGCCAATGGAGTCGTGTGTGTATGGGCCACAGCGTACGCGACGTATGCACGCTTCCGCGCCGGATCGTACCGGTCCAGGGATCTTTGCCGAGCTCATGGCAGGTGTCGATGATTCCTACCGTGAGGTGGACGATGTATTCCGAGCTAATGGATTGGGAGAAATGGAGTCATCTTTCAGTGACGCAAAGATGCGCGTGGGTCCCGACGGAGTGTACATGGAAATCTTTGCCAACAAAGTTCTACCGTTCGATGTGGCGTCTACGGGAACTGCAGCGTGGCAATACTTTGCCAAGTCGATGGAGCACATGCCCTTCCGTTTCTTCTACCAGAAAGACCCACAGGTACGATTCTTTACTAGAATATTTTATGTTGGAAGACTAACGTTATATTTGCTGTTCGTGTAGAACTTGGAGACAACGGACGATACGATTGTCGAGAGTTTCGGTATGGAATTACACGCCAACGGCACGCAGGCAGATTTCCGCGTTAAAGAAGTTTTACGTCGCTACGTGGACGAAGATCGCGTGGTGATTGTCTGGCGGTCATTCATTGACCCCGTCGAGTTCTCTGGCGCACCATTACGCGGAGCAGAATTCAGAGAGAAAGGTTACATTGTCATTCGCCGTCCACGCGGTATGGCCGAGAACTATGCACTGCTGCAGACATGTTATCTCATTCATCCGGATACGCCGGTGCACTCTTTGAGTGACGACGGTGCTATCACTGGTGCGCTGACCGATTTCGTTCTCAGCGGAACAGCTGCAAACATTGCCGCCGGACACCAAATGATCGAGAACATCCTGTTCAACGAGGCCATGAAGACCAATAGTCGTGTCTAAAGACGGGCTGTTCAGTAGGTGGGAAGGTGGATACGGATCTCAACATAATGTTTACCATGTATGTATGTACAAACCTGAAGATGACCACCTTGTACGTTGTTTATAAATCACTCCTCACTTTACTTTTTAGGATTAGCAGCACGATGTCCAGTGTAGTTGGGGGAGATTTCGACGCGGCCCTCTGTTTCGTGGATGATTTTATGAGTGACGGGGCATACGGGGAAGCATCACTACTTGGTCTAGATGAGCTATCAGAAACCCGCTAACTCAACCACTGTCAATTGATATGGCGACTGACCAACTGGATCAAGGTTTGGAATACACTCAGACGGCTGACGCTCTTAAGATATTGCGGTGTAAAAGCAAGAACCGTGCAAGGGATCAGGATCGACGCGAGCTGCAGTATCTACGAGATCAAATGGCAGATCTGGAGGAAATTAATTATGTGTGCGTGGCAGAAGACACGTCGTGCAGTGATCTCAGCTGCTGGAAATGGTATGAGTAATGCAAAAGGGGGAGATATTGAAGAAGCTACGCAGGCAGTGTGGAAGGATATGGCTATTTCTCAGCTGGAGCAGAGGCTCCGATCTGAAAGACATAACAGACGTCTGAAATCTGCTGTGGAAAACCAACTCAAGATCGCCAAACGCCTGGAGAGACTACTGGAGGCTCACATAACGACGAATGTAAGTTGGTAAATACGGAAGTGGGAACTGGTTACTGTTTTCTTATCCCCCCAGCCCCTCATTTCAAATAGGCGATCGAAACTTGTTTGCACGGCGGGCAGCGCTTAAAAAGAGTGCAGCAATTGACTCCGGATCAGTCGGATATGTATATAGGCAAGGAGTTGATGGCGAGCATCGATTCGGTGTATAGAGATGTGGACGCTGTGTTCCACGATAACAACCTCGATACGCTGGAATCGTCGTTCGACGATTCTGAAATAAACGAAGGATCGGATGGCATTTATATGAACGTTATCGCGAGTACGGTATTCCCTTTCGACGTGGCTTCTACAGGAGCGGCTGCGTGGCAATATTTTTCGCGATCTCTGGATCACATGCCATTCCTGTTTCTCAATCACTAGGACGTTCAGCCTCGAGCCATGTCTCCTCGGTTTGCTTTGTTGCAAACTCGTTACTTAATTTCGCCGGCGCTTCCAATTCGTTCCTTGTCGGACGAACGATCAGTGACAGGTGAACTCACAGATTTTGTGCTGAGTGGCACAGAAGCCAACGTTGCCTCGTGTCATCAGATAATTGAGAATATCCTCTTTAATGAGGCCATGAAGGCGCACAGCAAGAACTAGGGACCTCAGAGCACCTGCGCTTCCGATCCGTTCGTTGCCGGAAAAACACTCAATGACGGATGAGCTCACGGACTTTGTGCTTAGTGGTACCAAAGCCAGTGTTGCGATGGCTCATCAAATGGTCGAGAACATTTTACTGGCTGGTTTTTTGAAAGAGCCCGACGGTCACCATCACTTTGCAAATACTCTTCAAGAAGAGGATGGTATAATTACATCCTGCGGGTAACTAGTCTCTAAGTGGTACGGTGCCTAATTAGCGTATTTGTAGATCCTGTAATGATTCGAATGGAGACCTTTACCTCATCTCACATACAATCTAACCTAGAGCTCGTTCGTTCTTATCGCTCTGTACATCGGTGGATCTATCGCTCTTGCATGGATCACTCGGTGAATGTTTTGGCGACGAATAATTCTAGATGCACTCACCCAAAATTCTCAAGATATGAAACGATGAGCGTGCTTTTCCGGTGAAGTAGTTCACAAACTCGCGTGGTCATTGGTCCAATTGGTGAAACTTGATCGTCACTTTGTCAATTGATGTTTATCCAAGAAACGCATACAAATTTCAAGTCTAATCTGCAAAACGCAGGGGATGGCTCAAACAATTTTGTAAGTCAAAAAGAACCCAAACAGCATTTGAGACGATGACCATTGCACTCGAGGACGACTCGGACGCCTTCACGGCGGCTCTGTGCTTCGTGGACGAGTTCATGGGGGCCGGAACGGACGAGGCTGCGCTGTCCATTGCGCTGGAGGGGCTGCCGTCCGCCCCGAGCTCGTTGACTGGAGCAAAACCCAAGATGGTGAGGCAGACTTCCCAGAAGAAGCGCAAAGGAGAAGAGCTGAGCTGCAACAAGGCAGCGACACCCACCGCCAAGGCCTGCAAGACGTCGCGCAGTAGTACGCGGAATCGTGTGCGCGACCAGGAGCGCCGGGAGCTTTTATACCTGAGGGAAAAGGTGGCAGACATGCAACAGAAGCTCCAGGCACTACAGAAGACGCGTGTGCCAGCGATCAAAGCGGAAGTGAAGGGGCCTAAAGAAGAGAAAAATCAGGAAGAAGAGGATGTGGAAGCCCACGCTGTGTGGAAGGAGATGGCCAGCCATCAACTGGAGCAGCGACTGAAGTCCGAGCGGGAGAATAGGCAATTGAAATTGGTGTTGGAAGGGCAGATCAAGATTGCAAAAAGTCTGGAAAAGTTGCTTCAGGCAAGAGCCACGACGAATGTAGGTCGAAGAGTGTTGCTCGATTGGGATATTATGTTTCTGATGTGCAGTGTTGGTGTTTTGCAGGCGATTGAGAGCTGTTTGGGTGACGGCCAGAGGTTGAAACGCATGCACATGTCGACACCCGATCGATCTGATGCCAGCATCTTTAAGGAACTGATGGAAGGTATCGATTCCGCGTATAGAGAAGTGGACGCCGTGTTCCGTGACAACGGATTGGACACAAAGGAGTCGTCCTTCAGTGACGCCGAGATGCACGAAGGAGCGGACGGTGTTTATATGAAGATTTTCGCCAGCAAAGTGTTGCCGTTTGACGTGGTTTCAACAGGGACAGCTGCGTGGCGATACTTCTCGCGATCATTGGAACACATGCCGTTCCGGTTTCTCTATCACAAGGATCTTCAGGTGAGTATCATTGTCTGTTGTATCCGACTGATTTTTTTAAACGTGATTATTATTTTTTACTTACAGAATGTGGAGACTACAGACGATACTATTATCGAGAGCTTCGGTATGGAACTGCATGCTAAGGGCACTCAGGCGGATTATCGTGTCAAACAAATTGTGCGTCGATACGTGGAAGAAAACCGAGTCGTGATTGTCTGGCGGTCGTACATTGACCCGGTGAGCTTTGCAGGCAACCCGGTGTACGGGGCTCAGTTCCAAGAGAAGGGATATCTCGTGGTGCGTCGTCCTCGAGCCATGTCTCCTCGGTTTGCTTTGTTGCAAACTTGTTACTTAATTTCGCCGGCGCTTCCAATTCGTTCCTTGTCGGACGAACGATCAGTGACAGGTGAACTCACAGATTTTGTGCTGAGTGGCACAGAAGCCAACGTTGCCTCGTGTCATCAGATGATTGAGAATATCCTCTTTAATGAGGCCATGAAGGCTCACAGCAAGAACTAGGAACCTCAGAGCAACGTGTTTTGGTCGTAACATATCTACTATTTACCGGACTGTTTTTATAAAACCAAATGCCTATCGAAAAAACTGTCAGAAATTTTGCCTACTACTGAAGTACTGAAGTAGGTAGTTTTTTTTTTACATTAGGCAACTACTTGTTTTACTGTGCCATCTTGTCCGCTAGGCGAAGATCCGAGAAGGCTGTTTGGATGACATCGCGGTAGCAGTGAGGGTGGGTGCGCTTGTAGGCTTCATAGAGCCACGCAGTAGCTTCGTCCGACTGCTTCTGGAGAGTCTGGCCGCTGTTCTCAGTGAGATATAGGGCTTCACTCGCGTGCTTCATGCCTAGCGTACTAATCTCCCACAGACGTTCATTTGCGACTTGAGCTCGACTCAACAGCTCCAGCACCTTGTAGATTCCTTGAGCTGACGTCTGTTCACCTTTTGCTATGTCAATGGAGATGCCCTTGGCGCCGATGTTGAACTTGATCTCGCAGTCGCGATCGACGTGTCCGGCACTCTCAAACTTTACGTGCGTGATGGTGTTGTTCTTGTAGTCGTAGCGTTCCACAAGTTTGCGGGTGGTGGTAGCATTCTCGCCCTCCAGTAGGATCAACGCCATGTTAGTGAATGTGAACTCTTCCTTTACCGAGACCAAGGAGAAGGCGATCGTCTCATTTGGCAGTAGATACTCAGACGCCAAGCACTTGGAAAAGTCGGCGACAATCTTGCAAACGTCAGCAGAGCCCGTGAGATCGCCGGCGAGTCCTTTAACTAGACCAGCCATTAGAGATCTGCGTCGTAGGAAGGAGGAGGAGAATATCCAAATGAGGACAAACGGACGGACAAGTGCCTCTTGAACCTTGTTGCATTTTTGGGTACCCATTTTTGCAGATGGGCATCACTTCGACTAAAAAAATCCATCGTGGACCTAGTGGATTTTTGGTGAAGCGTAAAGCCTAAACTAAATTATAAGTAAATTCATTAAGATCTCCATATATTAAGGATATTTTTCTCTTACTTGTCTTTTTCACTATTACAAACTGACACGACTTCCACAGGTTTTGACCTAAATAAAAAATGAAATAGTGCCGAATACCGGTCGATTCCAATGTCTCGCAACGAATTTACCGGTTTCGCAGTGGTGGGATCGCGCGCAGTGCATCCGCGTTAAACTGCTCCACCAGCTTCCTCTTGCTTTTGGTAAACGCAGCATACACTTGCGCCTCAAAACACACGATGGCAATCGTCGCTGTCCAATCCGTAGAGCGCATATAACGCTGGATAGCACACAACGCAAACCACGCGGCATTGTCAACCGGCATCCCCATATTGCCCGTAGAGATGGACGCCATGGCTACACACGTCAGATTTTCTTCTTGAATGCAACGTAGTACGCTCCTGTACGTGCGTTGTAAATCTCTCAAACAATGTAGATTAAATCCACTCGGACCCACACAATGAATGAGTTTATCCACACCAGCATCAAAGCCCGGAGTCGCAATTGCGTCCCCAACATCAAGTTGGATACCCATGGTCGGAACATAGTCAGTAAGACCTTGCCCCGCACGTCGAAAGATCACCGACGCTGCACCAGTGTGTGGGTTTCTAAGGAACGAGGACGTTGGGAAGGCCAACCCGTCTACTCGTTGATCCCCAACAGTCTGGATCTCTCCAATATCTCCTCTAAGGATCTCAACGTGTGTGTCAAAATGAACTAACTGCACGGCAGACTGCAAAAACTCTTTCAGATCCGGACAGGCTGCGTCAAGAACCTTTTTGCTCGGCACTCCGGCAATCCAAGAGACTGCAGGCGCTTGTCTGGTGTCGGCAACAGACTCCGTATTCTCCGGTCTTGTCGACGTCTGGTTGATACTGCGTGTTGCTCTGGGTCGTGGGATCAACTCCACGTCCGACGCGTCATCCTCATTCTCTATTTCTTCTTCTTCTCCCAATAGAGAAGCGTCGTCGTCCATTTCGACGTCGACTTCCAGGATCTCAATAAGATCAGGCTCATCCTCGTCGTCTTCTTCTTCTCTTTCCTCATCGTCTTCGTCTTCTTGTTCGGACTCTTCTTGTTCTTCAGTGTCGTTAAACTGCTCAGCGGGTGGCAAGTTTCCTCCAAAGTGCGTGTTGAGCATCTCCTTCCAGAGATGATCGTGGCTCAGCACGCTTCGCCAGGAGTCGTCAACTGCCAGAACCTCCAGAAGACTAACCAATGAAGATAAGTCCAGCATTGCTAACAGTCCTTGCAGCAGAGTTTCCACGTCAAACACGCGGTAAATCGCGCGAGAAGAAGACGTGGCTACAGGGAGACACTGCCGCTTGGTTGTAACTGCGTCAGGACGCGCTGGCGCAGCGTGGTTGAGCTGCACATTCTCGTTGCGAGACGTCGCCATTGCGTCTTTACTAATGAAGAGAAGGATTGACAAGATGCGACGTGATTGGGCGAAAAGATACTCATTGATGGAAAGTGATAAAAAGATGATTGGGTGAAAATGACAAATTGAGTTCTTGAATCAGATCTGGTTACAAGATCTCTCAAAAATACGTGGGCCACATAATGTACCCACCTCTGTGGTCCACCCCATCCAACCATCGCGCTCCCATTGGCCATTACAGCGCCTTCAGTCTCCAAAGGATGCACCGCTGCTGACGTCGAAGTCTCTTCCGTCTCCATGCCAGGGTCGCACTCTCACCGCCAATTGGGCATCCTGTCCGTGGCTCTCATCACCTACTTCAACGTCAGTGGCGGTCCATGGGGTAGTGAGCCCGTTCTCGCCGCGTGCGGGCCGTTCGTGGGCATCCTGGCTGTCCTGCTCTTCCCTTGGGTCTGGTGTCTGCCGCTTGCACTCACATTCGCTGAGCTTTTCACTGCATTCCCGACCGACGGTAGTTTCTGCAAATGGGTGGGCGTCGCGTTCGGTCGACCCATGGGTTTCCACGTGGGTTATTGGAGCTGGGTGTCAGGGGGTATGTTGTTACTGTTTCAATTGGGACCTTGGAGCTGTCAGTGATTTAATTCCTTGATGACTGCAGTAATCGACAATGCCATCTATCCGTGTCTGATCGTGGACACGCTATTGGCTTTAGTACTGGGGGACAAGGACGCTCTAAACGGAGAGAATGGGGTCGCCTGGAGTGTCTTCGTTATGCGTGCAGTGTTCGCTGTGCTCTTCATGTTACCAACTCTCAGAAGTATCAAGGTAGTGGGACACACACTACTGGTCTTGGGAGTTATGATCTTCCTGCCCTTTGCAGTACTCATCGTATACGCCATGCCACTGATTGAACCGGCAAATTGGTTCGTCATCCGACAAGACGTAAGCTTTTTTTTCTTATATTTAGGTACCATTTTTTCTTAATTAGTTGCTGATATTATTTTTTTATTGTAGCGTGATTGGGGACGGCTGTTGAGTGCTTTGTACTGGAATTACAGCGGCTTCGATGCAGCTGGAGCGTATGCTGGAGAGATTCAGTCTCCCAAGACAACATATCCCAAAGCCATGGTGCTCACTGTGGTAATGATCGCGTTCACGTGAGTACACTTAAATGGTTTAGAGGAGATAAAGAGACACTGATGTGAATATTTTACTAGGTATATCATCCCGTTCATTGCCATTGCAGGTGCAGACATGCCTCACTACACGACATGGGACGACGGGTCCTACTCTGTTATCGCACAGATGATCGGCGGAACGTGGCTGTGCATCTGGGTGTTGATCTCGTCTGTGTTCGGTAACCTCGGACTGTACGTCGCTGAGATGGCCAAGGACGGATTCCAACTGGCTGGAATGGCTGATTCTGGCCTTGCACCTCCCTATTTCGCTCAGTACGTTTCGCTTTACTTAGATAGCGTTGACGTAAACTGCGTGCACTAATTGTTTCTCTATTTTTTAGACGCCATCCGGACACCGGTGTGCCTCGACGAGCCATCTTGTTGGCATTTTTCATCATTGTATTCATGGGTATGTTCGATTTCGACACGATTTTGGGGATAGACAACTTCCTCTCCGCTCTCTCGTCTCTAGTGGAAATGAGTGCTGCAGTTCGAATGCGCTTCTCCCACCCTGAAATCGAACGACCATATCGTGTGAACTTGTCGGACAAATCTCTGGTTATGGCAATGATGTTGCCGTTCACACTTGGAATCTTCATCATGATGAACGAGCTGACCAAGTCCTGGACCAGCTTCTTGCTTAATGTGATCGCGCTCACGCTCGGCTATCTGATCCAGAAGTACATCGAACGCCACCCGTATCACAAATACGCGGAGATCATCGGAGCACCGCTGCATCTCACCGATCTATCCGAGGACCTGTAAGCGTGGGCAACTTAATAGACAATAAAACAGTTCAATATTTGTGCCTAAAAGAATTAAAAAGAATGGATTTTCTAGGTTAATTTTTTCTTATCTTACTGACCTTTGTCTTTGGAGCTTCAGTTGCTGCACTTATGTATCCAGACTGCTTGATAATCTTCTCTCCTTCTTGTACGTGCCTTATTATTTCGTCCTCAAGACCAGCAAACGGGAAGTCCTTGATGGGCTTGAGAGAGTACGCTCGGAGATAATTGATACGTCTACCATAGCACTTCCTAATACTCGGGAACCATCGATGATCCACATCGCCACGAACTTCATAAAACCGTAAATCTTGGTTCATATTGTACTGCTGCACATATTGCCAGAGTTTCTGCGTATTATTTCCATCTGGTAAAAACTTGACGATATTCCGATGGAGGAACGCTATGTCACCGTCAGGATCGTGCTGTACCATTGTGTTGCCACAGAAAATGTTGAGATGGGGTGCTTTTAGTCCTGCACTGCCTGCTGGGCGCTTGATCATGTGGAAACTGGAGTTTGTACGCATCCAGGCAAAGCGGAAGAGATCTTTGTCACCCCAGAGCATATCGAACTCCGCTGGAAGGTGAGGCTCTGTGAGTCCATAGTGTAATAATGTATGCAATGCCTTGGTGTGCTTGATTCGGTTCACAAGCACTTGGCCACTTTCCTGTTCGAACATGTCGACAAACGGAACGCCCATGAGTTCCCACACGTCACTGCCTTTCTTGGTCTTGAAAATTGTGCGGTTGGGCATCCAGAAGTCCGGCCAGAAGACCGCACCAGTGTCGTTATACACCTCGGTAGTGAATAAGTGCGTTGGGTCACGCGCTGCGAAGTTGTCGGCGTCTAATAGGAGCAGGTTGTCGAAAGCACTATAAAAAACAGCATAGAGTTTTGTATAGAACTTGACGGCACGTGGGTCTTTAATGACCCGTAAATAAGCACCGTATTTACTGCGGAGTTCTTGTAATAGTGGATGTGACGTGTTGGTCTCGTCTTCTCGGTACCAGAGTTCGATTGGAAGGGTGCAACCGGTAGAACGCAACGCTCGAATCGCTGCGTAGACACTGAGGAATAACTGTTCGTATACTACGTACGCGATTCCCCGTGTAAACGAAGCAGGGGGCTCCACTTTCTGTCCACTTAGTACCAACGCCTTCTCTTTAGTGAGATTATTCTGTTGGAGGAAATCGCGCTGGTTGTTCTCAAACGAAAGCGGGTAGTCTGGCTTGTAGTTGTCAGCCATGAGATTATAGCGAACAAGCATTGTGGCATTCGCGCACGAGTAACCCATTTGACTGGCACGGGACTTGCACTTGGCTGCGATAATTCGACGTACTTCTCCTGTTTTACGGTGACGATACTCACAGAATCCAGAGTCGGTAGGTAAGATTTCGCGATCACATGTATCATCTCTTTTCGGTTTGAGATCTCCACGAGGCGAGCAATTGGCGGTTTGTCGCCATGCAACACACTCGAACTCTTCCAGTTCAGCAAGGGTTTTGACGGGGGCCCACAGCTTCTCCACGTTCGGATCAGGCTTTGGTTTCGAGGTCGGTGCCTTTGATGGTGCAGTTGTGGGCTTTGGTGTTGGCTTTGGCGTCGGCTTTGGAGTAGGTTTTGGCGTCTCCGGGTGTTCTTGTGGAACTCCTCTCATGGGATCGATAATGGAGTTAACGTCACGAGATAAAGGGACCGGGTTGAGCATCACTTTCGCTGGTGCGGTGGAACCGGAGCCACCGGCTTGTGATGTAAGCTTCGCTAGAAGATGCTGACGACGGACGGTGACATCGTGCGTCACGCTGTTGATTTGGCTACCGCCTTGATACGAGTAGGTGGTGACCTGTTGACTATACCAACCGCAGCATGCTGATAGAGTAAGCAGTAGTAGAACTGTTACCCATCCAACAATTGGAGACTGCGGTTGTCGTCCGCGAATCTGTCCAAGCATCGAGCAGATTGATGCAGTACGTTGCGTTTGCTAGACTGTGGGTGGCCTGCATGATTCGGAGCTAGAAATAGTCGTTTCGCTCGCGTCTATAGCCGTTGTTGTGGATCTTTTTCAGAGTCGCGGCATCGTCCCATGTTGCAACGTACCCGTTCCGTAGTTTTCTTCTGGTAACGAACGCGTGTTTGATTTGCTTTCAATGGGTCAGTGAATGTGATAGATCGACGGAAACCTGGACCTTCAACACGGAGTCGCCTGAAGAACGGATGGGCCGTCGCTTCGTTCGTCAGTATCCTCCTCGCTTATAATCGATCGGAAAGTCGATGAGAGAGACATCGCGAAACTGGCATCTATCATCATGGAAATAAATGGTGACGTTCTGATGGTTCAGTCGTGATAGCGTTGAAGACCTAGCATCAGGAGTGCAGCCTTGACTACTTCAGCATTCTGCGATTCACCTGCATTCAGGCAATCCAAGTACCTAGTCTTTCTTGGTCAACAACCAACCAGTGACTATGAAGGCCGCCACGATGTCGTTTCCGAAGCAATGGACCATTGTTAGCGTTGATGGGCCGGTCTGATGTCAACCAGCGGTCTTAACCGAGACGACAACTAAAAAGCGGAAGTAGCAGATTCTACCGAGGGCTACGATAGCAAGGATCACGCGTAGGCAGGGATAGCTGCGTGATTGGCGAGTATACATTATGTGAATTGCATCAGCGCTAAAATCTAGATACTTAGTGATGCCATGCAAAAACTCGAAAAATTGACGAATTTGTTTGAAGTAAGGATACTGGGCAACTCTGTTTATAAGGAAGTAGATTTAAGCGTTTTGGCTAACCATTATATGAGGTCATGTAAAGTCGCCGTCTCTTTGTCCGAAAATCCATTTCGACGCAGTTCTTAAATGTTTCTTAAAACGAATAATATGTTGAACCACTATACAAGGTACAACGAGTTGGGTTAAAAGGAAGTCCGAGACCGACTGAATGTAAAAATCTAAACTATTCTGCAGGCAGCAACACTATCAGTGGCTTCTGGACCAGGTAGCAGCAGATAACGAATTACGTATCCGCCACGGATGCAACCAGAATCAAAACCAATTCTGAACCAAACACACAGACATTTTCGCGTTAACATGGTCGATACGATTATTCCTTTGGTCAGCATCTTCAAGCACTCTACTACTACTAGTAGCTGCTCTGTTGCGGAAGCCAAGCTGATCGAGTAAGTATTCACGCCAAACAGCTTTGATCTATAATCGTACCAGGCAGTTAATACTACGATAAGTGTTCCCACAAAACTATAGAATGACAAATTTCAATGGTGCTTTCCTGCTGAGTCACCGCCTATACGTTCTCCACTTATCAACATCCTCTCTTACACATCATGTAAACACCAGTTGACTTCATCCAGTAGAATTACAGACTCAGCAACTGGGCCAATCATTCGTGTATAAGCCACTCTGACTATCTACTCTCTTCTTGGCTTTGACTAGTGTCGAACAAAGTGAAGGTTTCAGCGGTCAGTCGCTCCGTGACATTTTTGGTAGAACCGCCGGCTTTTATATCGTGAATAAACGATAAAGCGTTGGACACACGGGCGTATGTTGCCGGCAACACGCCGCATTCGTCGGGACCGCTGCTCGTAATGCCCACAACCACATCATGAACGAGAAGAGGACCGCCCGAGTCACCATTGCATGAATCCTTCCCGCCACCAAGACCGGCGCAAATAACAGAATCGTCCACAGTGGAGTTCTCAGCGGCATAGCTGTACAGTTTTGCACATTTCTTGTTCGTGATGATCTCCACGTCCACGGTTTGAAGAATATCGCTGCTTGTTTCGTTGTTAACGAGCCCCCAGCCTAAGGCCGATGCAATCACCCCGGGCTTGTTGTCTGATCCATCTACAGCAGGCAGATGTGCTGGCTGAAGTTTGGATGGTCTCTCTAGTTTAAGCAATGCCACATCGTGTGTGATGCCCTTTGTGCTCCTCAACAAGCGGTACAGAGGGTGGCGATAGGCCTCAATAGCGCGTATCATCTCGGAATGTTGTGATCCCCCGCCCCACCTGTACTTCGACCCGAGAGATATATACACGTCGAACATGTCCCACTCCAGACAATGCCCAGCGGTAAGGATGAGCTAAGGCGCTATCAATGTGCCACCACAAAACACGTCGCTGTCGGAACCGTTGGCGTGAAGACCCGCCATATACATGTGTTTGTTAATGCTTGCATTCGAGCCACCGTAGATACGACTCTCCTCATCGGAAGTGAGGCCAGTCGTGAGTTCATAAACGAGAGACCACTCACAAATGTAGCAAATGCTGATGAGAGGAGACTTAGTTGAACGAGCTTCATTTGTCGAGGACGTAACTTGATTCGAGAATGTATTGTATCGTTGAACTTGCCCAGATAAAACTGAAAATGATGTGATAGCCGCCACGAAGCCGGTGCATACGTACTGTACCAATTGAAAGTAATTTTTGTCGTTGTGCGACAGGAAAGGCAGCATCTACTACGCTTTTCCTCATGAAGCATAAACACAATCGCCTACTATTAATACTATACTTCGCATTAAATGCCATCCCTTTGCTGCACACAGAAGCCGCACCTCTGATGTTTTCTGCCAAGCAGCATAAACACAACTGCATCATACGTAAAAAGCCGATGGTTAGATCATGCTATTACAGTAGGGTATTTAGTTATCTTCGTCGACGAAGATAAGCTAAAGTAACAAATCTACTTTAGCGCAACATTCAAGCAACATAATATTTCCCTGAATAGATTCCAATTTTAGACAAGGGGCGTTAGCAGTTCACCAGAGCGAACGCAAAAGATAATGGAGAGCGATGCAGACGTTGAGA
>NW_008648990.1:1142735-1148674 GCF_000247585.1 Phytophthora nicotianae INRA-310 | reverse complement strand
CCAGCTCCCAGCGCGCACAAAGTCTCAGCAGGCCTCCAGCCCCCAGCACGCCACCAGCTCCAAGACTTTTCCACAAAAATTTGAGATCGTAAATAAGCTCAGTTGTAGCCAATAAAACGCATCGGACGAAGATAATTGGGTTACGATTATTTTCCATAGTTATCCCAAGTGTATACGGCTTGTCAGAAATAATCGCTATCTTCGTCCGACTTTTGATACTCGGCGATGGACGAAGATAAGACGAAGTTAGAGGGTACAGTAAACCCTGTCCTAACTGTAATAATCGCCGTTGCAAAGGTCACCATCAGATATAACAATAATATCATATAGTGGAGGATGGTAAGAACCCGAGGCACTAACACTTCGAGTCATGGGCTCCTGATACATAAATAGCTCGTCTCCGGTATGTTTAATCAGAGTTTTGCGATGGGAAGGAAGGCAAAACACGCCGGGAACCCGACCCAGGAGCACAAAAAGAAAATATGCAAGTGGAAACGAGACTTTCCGGGCCTAACCCAACTACAACTAGCTGAGAACAGCGATTAAGATTACTAAAGGAGACATCGATGACCAAGACTTCTATCACTAGTTTTTTGATTGATGAGGACCCCTAGATGCTTTTTTTTAACACCAATAATATATTTGATTAAGTATCAGATTTTGAAAACATCGTATCAAGTATAGTGTTTGATAGGATTATCAATCCGTTATTAGCTTTTGACTGGGAACCGAGTCGGTAGACCCAGTTCGTATCATATAGCAGGATATCAGAGATAAGAGGGATCATTTAGGACAGGATTTACTGTATTAGAGGAATTTCCATAATCCAGTACTATTAATAGTGTACTGGATTTCGTCAATGTGATGTCTGTTGGCCAAGGTCGAAACGAGAAAGTGTATTATCTCGAAAATGTGCAGTTCACGTTATCGCAGCATCATACATGTCTTCGAGCTGAACTGCTGCACAAATCGCGTGTATACAAGGAAACGCTTCGTCTTGCCAATTCCTGCATGTGCATTCACGAGCAGGAAGATCAACAACTTTCCAAGTGAAGGTGACCTTGTTGATTTGGAGCACAGAGGTGTTGAACAGAATACGCTCCATCCATGAGTAGTGTAAAGCGGCATATTCCTGCAGCTGTAGCTTTGTTTTGCTTTGTCGGTGGAGAACTGGTATTAAATTTGATTCATGATGTTGTCGTAGCCAATTTGCCGCCATTTGGCGTTTCTCGGATGTCAGTTCGCTCAATTTCTTGAAGTACAGATAAAAACCAGCCATAGGCTTCACGCTGGGAAGTTCAGTACCCATCCAATGGCCTGCTCTGATAGGTTCTAAGTAATTTCGTTATGTGTTGTCAATCTGAAAGCCTCACGAAATTTATACTTGACCCAGTGTTTCTTTTCGATCTCTCCGAGGTAATAAGCTGCAACCGGTTTTGAGGAGGCAAGGTCACTATGGAACAATTTGTAATCACTTTCACAGTCGCTTCGCGCCAAGTGGCAGATCATACGTCTATCGTCAATGCTTAACTTGGCCACCTTCCGGTTGATATTGTCCATTATGTGACGTAGACAGAACCGATATCCGGACAGGGGAAAGACTGTGGCTACTGCAGCTAAAAAAAAAAGTCCTTTTCGACGATTGGAGATTATAGTAAACTTCTCGAGACCCGTAGCAGCTTTCATACAACCCATGAACCATGTCCAGTTATCGTAATTCTCCACTCGGACTAGCGCAAGAGCAAAAGGAGCCACGTGGTTATTGAAGTCTTTGGTGGTTGCAACCCAGTAAACCCCTCTTTTGTTCATTTCTCTCTTTAGGTGCGTCCCGTCAAAACCGATCAGACGTTTACACATTTTGACAAAGTAAACTTCAACGTTGGGGATAAAATAAGCGCGTCGAAATGTGGCATTGTCGGATTTCCGATCAATTCTCCAAGATGAGCCCGTGTTTTTCAAGGCGCCTAACTCAAAATATGACTGTAGATTTTAAAAACGTTTTCCACAACTCGCCTCGAAGTCGGTCGTCAATGTCATGTTTCATTCGAGAAATCACACTTCTAGACAAATCATACCCACGTGATCTAAGAAAGTCGCTTAAAACCCCGCCATCGAGAGTTGCCGTCGAACTTGAATGCATAAGCAAAAGATCATGCACTACAAGTGAAATTATGGCCTAGATGTGCTGTGTAGTGTTACGAATAGCTGTTGTTGGCAGCGGAATCGAGCCCTCCACGCATGGCATGCCCGTAAAACCAACATGGTTTGCGTGATTAGGAGCAAAGTTTGCTTTTGTGAGCTTCATACACCGTTTACCCCGTAAACAATAACGAAAAACGGGCATTCCAGTTGTTCCGCTGGCGTATCTTGATCAAAATACTGCACACCATTCAGTTTTTTTGCACCGATATTTCGCATTGCCGGAATCGTTGGCCTTCACGCTAGTTTGCTGGACAAAAATCTGAAACCCACACTTAGTAGCGAAAGCCTTGACGCGTGTACGAGCGCGTTTCTGTGAAGAAATCATCTTCTGCAATGTTGGTATTGCGGTTGTATGCTAGCCTGTAGCCCTGTTGAAATGAGGCATCACATTGAACAATGACTGTAGACTTCAGAATTCGCAGCTCTCGCGCTGTTTCAAGATCTGCCGCGTCCACCACGAAGTGCACCTTGCCAAACTTATTCGTAGTGATAAATGTATCACTATCATCTTGAGCAGATCGTCCCTCCTTGCCGTCAAGTCTAGCATTGCTACTCGCGTGCTGTGGAGAGGAATTATGGAGTGGAGCAGTGACTGCCGTTTCCGAGGAATTAGATGTTGATGAGCCATTTTAAAACTGAGCATGCCAGAGAACAATGAACGTGGTCATTGCTGTCTTTTAAAAATAAACAAATAAACAAAACTGCTTTTTTTCGAGTATATTACATTGTCAAAAATCGTTTTAACCAAAAAAAATAATACATGTGCTTTGGTGAATTCTATTTGCACTTTTTAAAGGTTCCTTTTCGCTGCACTTTATTGTTGAACATTTTTACGCTACCTGATATGGGATACTGCACTAATGAAAAACTCCAATGTATCCGTTGAATCCATTATCAACTTGTGCTAAGAAAATGTGGGATGATACTCGTGCGTACTTAACTGTGTACCGGTTTTTAATTAGAGCGAACCCAGTCCAGTCGCTCTGCTTTTTACCATCACTGGTCTGAATTAACTCGCCCGTTTTCAAATCCAGTACACTAGCACTGGATTATGGTAATTTCTCGGTATTATTACCCTCTTCTGCGGCTATCCCCTACGAAGTAGGTGCACTCATCATGAATCAAAATAACGCCAACGAAGCGAGGAGGGTGTCAGAATATACATATTTTGCTTACAAATATACAAACATGGGGCGTGTTCATACTAGATAGGACAGCACTATACAATTTGTGCAGGATAGGAATAAACCAAACAAAGCACGCCCTCTACATAATGATAGACGATACCGATAGATACCACAAAATGCATTTATTTATAGTGAGTCCGAAAACCATCCACTTCAGAGTATTTATTTTATAAAGAAACTCCACAACGGAAGAACACGTCTGAAGACAGCAATGAAGCTATGGCGCCAGCTTTCTGTACGGAGCTCTCAAGACGACTTTGAGAATTTTCACGAGGACTCGATGTGCTGCTCGGCTGTGTTTTTAAAACGTGACTTCGACATTTGCCGGGTTTGAGGGAGACAGCACGTTATGACCGAAATACGAATTCAGTGCACCAGCAAGACTTGTACTGACATCAGTAAATGCCTCCTTCTTTGGAAAGTGTATACCTGCTCAGCGAACGATACGTGGACTATATGGTAAATCAACACGGGCACATTCGTGATGTATGTCCTTGTACGGTCGATCACCCTGCACAAGTAATCCTCGCCATGGAGCAGGGCATCTCAAAAAAAAACAATATCCGTAATAATAACTTTCCGTAACTTACGGGAATTATTAACTGACCTCCTATCCTCAATTTCTTTCAATGAATAACATACATACTTCTGCCAAATGCTATATATGAAACTGGTGGCTGGCGCAAACTGAGCTGTCCTAGCTACGAGAACCACTCGTTGAACAGGATTTCTTTCTACTGCTTAAGCGTACTCATTTTACAATCTTCCCGCAACCGACAACACCTTCTGCGCTCGAGTCTACTACTTCCAATGTCCACCATTCCACTACAGTGACTCGCTACGGCTCTCTTTGTTCCTGAAGGAGGCGACTACTACCAGTGCTGCATTTGCTTCCTTCGTCGGAAGCAAGCCAACTGAACTGGTAGAGCATCTCGTGCGCTATCATGCCAGCACGTACGAGGACGAGTTTAGCTCCGTTCAGCGACGCAAAGGGAGTCTGGACTTGTACATTAAAGGCGATGATTTCTCGTGCAATGTCTACTACTGGCTCGACTGGATTATCATGGAAAACCGAGAGTTGGGCATATGCGAAAAGATTAAGACGCGGAAGTACACGAACCTGAAACCATTGAGTGTCAACACGCTGAACAAGTACATGATTGAGCTAGAGACAGTCGTACAGGCTTCTATCAAGACCCAACTCGAATGAAAGAAGATGGGCTTTGCAGTCGATGCTTGGACGGAAGATGGTACTCCTTTTGTCGCCATTATCGCCATCACCTCCACCGACAAATTCCTGCTGTGCTTTTCGACATTGCCGGATGAATCTGACACGAATGCCGACGCCACTATTGACCTGTTTGATTACGTGCTCGATACGTACGGAATAGATGCTGCCACTCAGATGTGCTTCTACGTGTGCTATCATGCTTCCGTGAACGTAGCCATCGCGAGGAAAACGTCTGTGTCGGTGATAGGCTGTACAAGCCATCGGATGAATCTAGCGATGCAAGCGCTCATGAGCGACTACACTGACTTGCTTGAAAAGGTGCACAGACTGATGTCGAAGCTGAACACGATCCAAAACCGCCACCGACTCCGCGAGGCCGACGCATTGATGCCGACTTTCGGTAATGCAACTGGTTGGAGTAGTACTTTTGCGATTATCGACCGTTACTTTCAAATCTACAAGAAGCTAGACCGTGTTGATGACGACCTAGTCGACTTTATCCCTACGCCTTGAGAAAATGCCCGTCTAAAGTCTCTATTCGAGGACCTCAAGAATCTGGAAAGTGTAAACAAGAAGCTGCAAGCATCGAGTATATCTTTGCTGGACGTGCGTGCTCTTTTTGATCACGTGATCAAGCATTACCCCGTTACGAGGACGCAATTCTCTATCACCTCCCCCCTTGTAAAGTTCCCCAACTTCGAAAATGGAATAGCCAAGGTTTTGTCGGGAAGGAGCGTTCCCATACTCGCACTGAGCGTACAGCCCTGGCTAAGGTGCTGCATTCCGATAGTTTGTCCCAAGTGAGAGATCCGGTGGACCACCAAAATACCTCTAAGAAGCGATCGTTTGCTGAGGCCGCGCTTGCAAAAGAGGCCGCGACGGCTACATCCTTCGACCTGGGTTGGATTCCACCTACATCCAATGATGTTGAGCGACTGTTTTCGCGAGCTGGAATTGTCTACTCTCGCCTACGTCGAAGTCTTAATCCGATGACGCTCGAAACGGTGATGTTTTTGCAGTATAACATGCGTTTGTGGGATGGCAGTGCTGTCGCTAAGGCAGTAGAAAACAACAGGAAAAGCGTAGGCGGGAGGGTTCTCGAGGTAAACCCCCTGGACGAGAAACAAGTGTAGCCGGGCTTCACAAGAAAAGACAGCGCAAGCGACGAAAGCTGCGCAAGTCCCGGTCCGGGACCGAGACGTTACAGTCGATGACTACCGGGCAGACACCAGAACCGACATCGAGCGTCGAGACGTTGAACGTCTTGACGCGGACCCGTACTGGTCTCCAGTACCGGTCGATGGCATTGGAGAATCCTC
>NW_008648990.1:1138846-1139767 GCF_000247585.1 Phytophthora nicotianae INRA-310 | reverse complement strand
CGGTTTGTCCAGGACGCGATAGCAGCTTCTGTGGATGGACAGAAGCTGAATGCAGACAATGTCAGCAGAAACAACACAAATGAATTCAAAAAGGGTTCATTAGTTCTGTTAGCAACACTAGACATGCAGTTTTGGATTTCGGAGCAAGTAAGCTTGCTCCGCGCTTCATCGGTCCGTTCAAGGTGCTTGAACGGCATGGAAATGCGTATACGTTGGACATACTGTCCAGCATGCGCCTCCATCCGACATTTTATGTCGGGCGGCTGAAGCCTTACCGGCAACACGAGTCATCTAGTGTCGATGACTCGACGAGGACGACGAAGCAGCGTGAGCCTGCTTCTCGAGCGCAACGACGCGGTCGGACAGCCTCGCCAGCTTCGATCCGAGTTCGACTTGGATGTCGGAAGCGGTCTGAGCGGCCGTTGCGACCTGCGCTCTTAAGATGCGCAGCTTTTGTTGCAGGGCAGCGAGCCGCGCGCTCTGGGATTGTTCCAGAGCGACAACACGCTCATGCAGAGCGCGAGAGCCATGGTCAACCTGGGGTTGACCATACGAGGGATATCTTTTCACCCCATGCCACCGCCGCTGCGGGACGCACGCGGCTCGACACGTTGGATTGTGGAGCGGATATTGGGCTACGAAGCCCCGAACCGAGTGCAGGCATAGTGCCTGCACTAATGCTGCGAGAACTGGCACCGAGTGCATCTCGTTGCTCAAGTTGCGCCCGGAGCTCTCGCAGGGAAGCAGGTACACGTACAGTCATGTACCCGAGAACATCGCGTTCTGAAAGGCGCACTGCCCCGAACCGTGCGAACACGCAGTTCCAGATGGAATTGCGCAGGGAATTCCCGCCGACACAGCTTCACTGTGTAGGCGATCGATCATGTGACGCCTCGAGAAAGTCTCGAAGCGCTGGCGAGC
>NW_008648990.1:1134677-1137619 GCF_000247585.1 Phytophthora nicotianae INRA-310 | reverse complement strand
CTTATTTAAGTAAATCTATCCTTACGAGACGTAAGTTTAGTTAATCTAAGTTTAAGCAAATTACGCTTCCTCATACACGTGCGCTAACGTGTAAGCCGAAGTAGTGAGCACACAGCGGGCCCATTACAACTTCCACCGGGCGCCGGCTTTGGATCGACACTGCTTGCGTTCGGTGTAGAATGCCTCCAAGTATCGAAAGGCACGACGCATGGCGATGCTCACCGGGAAGGCGTGAGTGGAGGCCCAATAAGCCCGAAGGTGCTCATCTTCATAAGTTGCGTAGATTTGCATCATGTGTCCGTGCCAACCCCGACCCCGAAACGTGAGAGTATCAACCCTAGCAGCGAGGACTTTCCAAGGAGCAGACTCGATCAACTCGCGTACGTTGCTCTTGTCCACTAGATCATCTCGCCACTCTCCAAACGGAGGCGTGGGTTCGCGGAGAATTTGGCGAAACGGTGGAATAGTAGATCCACATCCATCTCCACGATACTCGTTTGGCGAATGTCCTGTGCAGACCAGGGGACGACATCGTGGCCTTGGAAGACGCGGCGATCACGATAACCGGGGATCCACTCCGCTCGGGAAACCCGGGTATGCGGCAGGTCAGCTAGCTCAGCGTTCGAAAGAGGACCGGATGGCTGTCCAAACCGCTCCCGATTGCGACTCGACGACCTCGGAGAGTCGTTGCCGCCCTCTGCGGTACCCAAATCGAGAACGCAGGTAGAGATGGATTGTTGGACGAACTATCGTCGTCGTCAGAAGGCGCACCCAACTCAGACGCCGCAGGAGATGATCGCGCGACTCTGTTGCTACCTCTGGCGGGCGGCCCGGACGATCGGGTAGATCAAGCAGGCCGATCGGGGAGGCCAGCGGAGGGATCAGAAGTGACGCTGGATTGGCGACGAGTGAATCGAGGAGGCGTCACTTCAGATGTAACACCAGGGGCAGCCGGCGAAAGAGATACCGCCGGTTCCCCAGCACTCTGGCCAGCAGCTACGGCAGACAGTACCTCGATCGAGGATCTAGGTGCCGGACTCTGAGTCGAAGCACTGGCGGGAAAAGAACCTGAGATCGATCGGGCGGTCTTGGAGGAGCGCGTAGACCGGACCGGGGTATTGAACTCGGAAACGGGCACGCTTGTGACTCGGAGCCGAATGGAGTAGAGACGCGATGGTCGACAGCCCCTCTTGCGCTTGATCCCATTCGGCCCGAAGATCAGTAATCTCCCCGAGACGCTCGCCAAGCTGGCCGAGCAATTCATCGTTTTAAACTACCATGCTGTCCCTCTCTTGTCGAAGGATCGCGAGCGTGGTCTCAAGTTGACGCGACTTCTGGGATTTCTCGACTTGGTTAATCCGTTTCTCCAGCCGGGCAATGGTGTCCCGAGCCGCTGAAACACGATCCTCTGTGGGCCAAGAAACGACTTAGTATGGCTCCGACAGGGGCATTTGGGCGGTACCTACGGGTTGCGCTGCGCTCTGCTCTGGCTTGGTCACGCTGAGTGATCGCCGCGCGAACGCGCTGTGAAGCTTGCCGAACATCTTGATCCAAAGTCGAGAACCGGCCCTGTAAGCGAATAAGCTCGGCAGAGTGCGCAGCGATTGTGTTGTAGGCCACGTTCAAAAGACGCTCGTAGCCTTCGCGCAAAGCACGGAAGCGACGGGTCTTGCGCTCTACCACAGCCTCGAGGCGAGCTACCTCCGCCTGCGCAGAGTTGTGAGAAGTGGCCAATTCACGGAGTTCCAGGGCTAGCGAGGCCTGGCGATCACGTGCAACTTGCAAGTCGGAATGGGACCGCGCGAGTGGGGGACTCCAGATCGGCTATATGGCGGGCTATATCGGGTGGAACGATCACCCCAAAGGAAGAGGCAGCGGCCAATTGCGCCTCCACAGTGGAGACCCGGCCTTGGAACTCAGAAACCGTTTCGTCCTAGCGAAGCTTCAAATCACGATACCGAAGGCGGCAAGCCTCGAGCTCGCAGGAGTTGTCGAGACGCTCCTACAACGCAGTCATGCACTCGGCGAGCTCCGTCCGAGTAGATTCCAGCTTGTGATGGACCACGTCGTTTTTTGTGCTTACAGAAGAGCAACACGGCGAAGCCGCATCGGCCGCGTCAGCGAGCTGCCGATCCAAGTCTTCCACGCGACGTCGTGTGGACAGAAATTCGCGGCGCAGAACCTCGTGATCTTGGCGTAGCTCACATAATGCCTCGGTCTGATCGATGGCCCGTTGCAAACCATCAGCGAAGCGCGCACGTCGGCGAAATTTTGTGAGGGATCAGCCAGGTCGACAGTCGACGCTGTGGCTTAGCCGCCGTGCGCGGTAGACTGGGTAGAGGAGCGAGGAGAAGATGTGAGATCGACGAAAGAGCTGCAGCCTACGGCAAACGTGAGTTAGCGGTGAGGAGCGTATGATTAACCGCCTCTGGAAGCAAACGTACGAGAAAACATGACGGCGAGGGCGCACCACAGGAGTGGACATCGGCGCAAGTAGAGAAGCTGTAATGAAAAGCGAGGACCGGTGAGTCAAGCGCGACAGTTTGACTTGTGGACTCTAACTCAGGGGGCAATTGTGGTGACGCGACAGTTGACGTCTGGGCGCAAGGGACTGATTGATGGGATTTGACTCGATCCAGTCTCGGGCCTCGTCGTTGACGACGGTGCATCAAGTGATTACGCCATCAGCTGCGAAGATTGCACAATCGTCTGAGTCGATCGTCATGGTGCAATCATTTTGATACGCGATCTACCCCCAAGGATTCCGATACGCGATCTACCTTAAGGAGTCGATCTACTGTCGACGCATCAACTGATTTGTACCCATGGTAAGTACCACACGATCAGGCTACAGAGGGGGTAGTATGAACAATTATGGGATGGGCAAAAGGTATTGGACCGCTAGGACTTAAAGGAATAACAGAGTGGAATTTGCCTTATCA
>NW_008648990.1:1107707-1128059 GCF_000247585.1 Phytophthora nicotianae INRA-310 | reverse complement strand
AGGGCGGAAAGATTATTTCGATTCAATAAATAGTTGGATTAAAAAAAGAAATTTCGGTAATGATGGTACTAGTTGCATTATTGAATTGCCGGCATGATCGCATTTCCGGATGAGGCAGGGGCGATTGTGCGTGATTCCTAACTGAGTATGTACAGTAGCTGTTAGAAATCTTTGACAAAAAGAAGAAGAATTTGTTGGGTCTGTCATAGAGTTTTACTCCCATGGAGCTGATATCCAGCTTTGATCGTGTAGATAGTGCCGCTGCGAAGTAGACACAGGGGATTCAGGTGCGATAGCTAAGGGTATACAGAAAATATATCCTACACCACAAAAAAAGTCCTACACTAAAGGGAGAAAACCACTGTTCGGCATCCTGCATACATAATATGTATTCTATCACCCCGCAAAACCAACTTTGCAGTATATTCGCTGCCTTCGCTGTGGACAGAACCCTAAGCCCGCTGCGGCCCGCAAGCAAGCCAATAGTTGCTAGAGAGGAAGATGCCTGGCGTTTGTGAAATTTGTCTGCTGGCAGCAGCTAAAACTTCCTTTATCGGGCCCTACATGTTGGTAAAACGTCCTTCGAGCCGTCTTGTTTTTGCAGGACGCTTTTTCGGATGTAGGCGTTTTTTTCAGTATGAACTATAATTGTTTTCCCACAAAGGAAACCCCAGTCTTCGAAACTTCGGTGAATGGGATTTGCTAATTTCGGTGCTTCTTCGGGGTAAGTACTTTGTTTTAGAGAATAACCAAGACCCCCGGGTGTAGTGGCGCCTCCTAAAAGTAGGAATTGATTAATATAGAGCTAACTTTCTAATAAGACCAAACAAACAAAAATTCAAATAAGGTTTTCCATCACGCAACCGGATTGGGGGCAAATGGTGTTCATTGCTGAGCAGCAGTCGATGGGCGCGGCGAGGCGGGCGATCTCAGTGCGGCAAAATTGAGTGTGAATCCACAGGGGGCTTCCTCGCCCTACTGCTAACTCTATTCTAATCTATGTATGTCGGCGACGCAATTTGCACCCTTAGACGTCTACGAATCTTAATACTTCCTGAAATAGGAGTATCCTTCTCATCGGAAACTCCAACAAAAGACTAAAAAGTGTATCATCTCCGAGATCCAAAAATGTTGTTTTGGTCAATTTCCCGAGAAAAAAGAAAATATTGAGTTTTGGCGCGAATGCCAATTTAGTACATGCATTCCCGTTTCACTTCATTCTTATCGCCATCATTTGGTAGTCACCAATTACCGTGATTTGGAGCGCCACCATTGCTTCTAACCAGTCGTCGTAGCACCGGTTTGATAATTTTTGTCCATCAATAGCTTGTAAGCACCATAGATGGCGAATCCATCGGCGGTAGTACCCAGTGTAACCAAGGCAAACTTCTTGAGGCGATCCCAAGATGAAGGGCTCTTGTTCACAGTATCCGCAATCTTTTTCGATAATAAGCCCGTAGATTCGTCAGTGGTCTTCTTCCGAGCAAACCCGAGGATAAACCTCATGGCACGAGCCTCGTCTCTCCTGGCCTCCTTCACCATAGCCGTTATCTTGGCCACTTCGTCATCACTGGCTTTCGCTGTGGCCTTCGCTAGAGCAGCAAGATCTAGAGCTTTCTTGATAGCAGCTTCGTCACCGTTAGCAGTATTGAGCAGCTTCGCGGCTTTCTTCAGCATTTGGTCATCAACCTGTCCGGAGAGAAAATGAGTAGCGCTTTCCGCAATCTTTTTAGGGTTAAAACGGCGGCCATGGTTGTCCTTGCTGGAGGAGGCGGAAACGTTCTCGGCAATGGCCACACTGAAGCAACACGCAACTAAGGTGACCACGAACAGAGCAACGAAGCCGATGAATCGCATTGTCTAGTTCTCTGTCTGTGGATTGTCGAGTGAGTGGAATCGAAAATGCTGATTCAGCAGCCACCCCGTAGTTATGACGTCTTGCGCGCTGTGATGCAGATTGCGAAGTGGGTTCTATTGAGCAACCGTGTTTATCGTTATGAACTTCACCACTGATGGGCGTGGAGTATCGTGTGGTAGCGTCCTCCACTTGCTTATTCAATGGCGTTGTCGACGCGGCCGATTATTTGGTGCCACTGTTGACGTAGATTATGCGGCGCCGCAGTTGATGCGTGCAATACTCCACAGTATGTTTCGAAAGATGACGTGACGAAACATTTACTATAATAGCAATCCATAGTGTCGGGGATACATCAACTGATTAAAACAAGAAGAGAAACGATGCAAACTATAGACCGTACAAAGTTTCATGTATGCATACCAACCTGCTCATGAGGCAGTGTTCGTTGAGCATATACCATAGTATGCACAGATAATTCTCTCTGGAGTAATGGGGGACGAGAGACCCTTATTTATCGTTAAGTAGAATAATCGATATCGAAAGGTGTACCGATATTTCAGTACGCCTTAAGTTGATATGCTGGGAGCATATATACCGATGCGAACAGATTAACTGGATAAGATCGAATAAGATCCCGTAATGGATTCTGGTGTAAAGGGTTGATTGATATGCGGCTGCCTTCAATGTGGAGTGGAATGCTGAAACTCACAAATATTCAGTGCTGGAAGTAAAATGGTCTTCTTAACTACTACGTGTGTGCCACAATGAGCTGTTAATGCTGGGTGGTGGAGACGCTACAAGAGACGAACTAGCCAGCATGATAACTTCCCCCACGCAAAGAATTTAACGTCGTCAAAGCCTCCCCGACGAAAATGTATTTTGTCACGGATCTAATGACAAGGGCATTGTAGCGTTGGTGTTTTCAGTGTCACAAAGGAGGTTGCAGCATGGTTCACCACCAGATAGGACTCGATATTAATGTAGGTGTAATTCCGAGACGAGTATTCGGCAACTGTCGTTTGTCCTCAACGAGATGCCGGCAATTCAATAATGCAACTAGTACCATCATTACCGAAATTTCTTTTTTTAATCCAACTATTTATTGAATCGAAATAATCTTTCCGCCCTCTGTCCTGGATGACTCTGGATTGATTCCAATGAATCCAGAGTTTTTCACCCACACTGATGCGATGAGAATTCCGTCAAGGTCGCGCGTGTGATGTAGCGCTTGAAACTTTCGCCCCTAAAGCCGCTTGGTTAACGCGCAGCAAGTGGATCAGGAGGAGAATCTCCTGTGGATAGACAGCTACGCCGGGACGAGGGGTTTAACCGGGGTCGTGAGACTTTCTAAGGTCTGCCTTCTACTTGTAGTAAGAAGGGCACGGGAAATTCGGTCAGTAACCTCACCTTGTGTACCCCCTACAAATCGGTTGTTTTGATCAGAGGTAAGGTCACCCACTGAGAACCCTGGCGAATTCCGACCTTCAAGATACGCTGGCGGGTAGCTAAACACGTACCCGTCCTGGGACAGCTACCTCGATCCTGGGACGAGAAGTATATTATACCTTAACAATACATACACTAGTTTCTTTTCGAGAGAGACTCCATCGGCGAATGTCGTCAATAGTTTTCGGGGAGAGACACCACGGGCGAGACCCTAAGGAATATGGAGTGCCGAACCTGGCCGGCTTGACCGCGCTTCGAGGAGGAGCAGATGATGAAAACCGTAGTGAGACCCCGGCAAAAAGGAATACTTCGAGTAGCCTTCAAACGCACTTCCCAGAATCTGGGTCCTTGTTTTGGTATATTTAGTCAGGTTGAACTCGATCTGTTCTTTTGAAGAGAAAAGTAAGGCTGAACTAGGCTCTCCTCAGTGGCAACCGCCCCAGGGCTCTAGGGATCTTCAACTCGCTTGATTTCATTATGCTTGACTCTCTCGAGTGTTCCATCCCAGGGCCATCTGTCGCGCTGGCTTCGAACTGGCTTGTTGCCACTCATCATTCTTGGTCCGAGTTGGGGGGGGGGGCAGGTCGTCCGGATACTTATCCGACCTCCTGGAAAGACCAGGTCACTATGTCACAATCACCCCATGCTGTAATCCACACGCTGAACCGTCAGTCCGAACGTTGGGGGATGCACGATTCCGTCGCTGTGATGGGCCACATTGCATATATAGGTGATCAGCTATTAAATATTACATATGTAGCAGTAGCAGCACGCAAGTAGCGCGGGCTGCGTGCCATGTCCTGATTGACAGATAACCGGCCAATCAGGCATCGATCTCGGTTGAGTGGTTCACATGAGGGAGCAGGGCTACTGCCCTGGTCCCATAATAAAGAAGAGTTGATTTTTTGTTGATTTTCCCCTATTCCGACGACATAGAGTCAATTGGATTGAGTCCCCTCGACGCTTCCTAGCCACTGTGTATGCAAAGATAACGGATACTCTTGGCCCGTTATAGTCGCTGTCCCGGTAATTTGCGGGGGCGGATCCCATCTATCATATCGGCCGCATGGTGGACTTCGGGTCGCAAGTTCTTGATCTCTTTCACTCACGCTTCAAGCTCCGAATCGTTCGCCGGTTAGCGGTTCCGGTCCCAAAGGCTATTTTCGGGTCAATCACTCGCACGCACGGGAATCGATTCTTTGATACGCGACGCCCGGCCCCAGGAGCAGAAGGTGGTCACACTTCGGTACCCATTGTTTGATTCGTACCATACACATACAACTAGTTTATCCATGTCGTCCAGTGCACCTACTTCGGAGGAAGGCAACGTCCTCAGCCCACAAGGTACGCCTTCCGGTCGTGCGCGTCTTCCGCGCATCCTGCATGGTGTTCCCGATGGCTCACCGCCTAATGGCCTCGCCAGCCATGGCCAGGATGCTAAAGCGTTGGTAGATCTTGCGAACAACCTGGTAGCTCCAAGCCACTGTCGAGTTGACAGGACCAGTAACTCCGTGAGGTCTTACTCCATCGCACTCAAGATCTGACCTTCCACATATACGGCGGCTTCATTGACTTGGTGTCACGGAGCCACAACGCCCCCGCATTTCGCGGTCCCGTGACATCAAGTCGATGAAGCCGCCGTTTCGGGGGGCGTCGCCCATCCTAATTTGGTGGTGCTTGCCCGACCGGCCTTACCTCTCCAGCATACACGTATCTCTCTGCGTCAGTCCCAGAAGTGCAGAAGATTGGGATTGCCCAGAGGCGGCAAAGGCGGGACATCTACTGAGTGGTTCACCGAACCGGTTCTGCCTTCAATACTCTCAATGTTCTTCGGGCTGCTCAGGCGCAGGTGGATTAGCTAGAAGCCATACCCAATCGCGCTGACCAGGATCATTTTAGGAGCGAGATGGCGAATGTAGTCTTTAGCCGGGCTCTAGAGTGTGCTGATACCGCTCGTGTTCCAGATCACCGGGAATGGGAGCAGCCGTTAAACGACTTGAACGCAAATACGCTTGTAGCGTTCCGGGGTTTAGCGAAGCGCAAACGTCTTCTCCTGGCTCAGAAGCAGGCGAGCGACATATTGAGCTGTCAGCTGCATGACGTCGAAGCTCTGCTTCTCGGGTTCCAAGACAAGGTTAAGACTTCCCAGGATGAGGTCGTACACTTGCAGACGAAGCTTGATGAAATCCTGTCGGAGGTGACTCGAGTTGCGGAAGAACGCGGTCAGTTGCGACAGGAAGTGCCAACTCGCCCCGCAGCACCAGCAGATAAATCCATCCCAATGGTTCATCATGATGACGAAATCTGATCTCTGAAGGGTGAACTGGGTTCTGTTCGCCAGCTGCTGGGTGTATTCCAGGAGGAGATCAAGCAATCCCGTGAACGTCTAGACGCAGCCGGGTCGTACGCCATTTTTAACGACCTGGAACAACCGGTATCTTGGGCTATATTGCTCCATTTCCAGCGGACTTGGCAGCATTGCCCAGGAGTCCAGCATGCGCATCTGGTATCTCTCGCGGTTGTTCCTTCACCGAGACTGGGACTTCCGGTCACTAGGGCCCGGGACAAGGATGCCCCTGAGGTTGCTTTGAGATCTCAAACCCCCAAACCCGTCGCGTCGTCCTCACCTACGACGCCATCCTTCACGAAAGGTCTGCTTTCTCAGTCCGTTCCCAGTTCACCCCGGACTCCTCAGTCTCCTTCCATTCCTACGACCAAAACACTAACTGTTTCCGGTGGAGAGGCCCGGGCGGTGGGTACAATGGAGGACTCTACACAACAGTTCTCGGACATGGGTGGCCAGTCGAAGATATTCACGAAGGAGGCGCAGAAAGAGCGGGGATGGAGGCAGACATTACCAGGATGTCTGCCGACGGCGTTCACCAGACATGCCCCAGCTACGATGACCCCCAGACCAATCTTCGCAACAGCTTCTACCCAGTGATCGTCTCAGAAACTCGGTCTTTTTGTTCCGACGACGAGCTGGCGAAATTGCTCCCGGGAAAAGCAACCCTGGGAGATGTGCGCCTGGACGTGTTGGAATATTTACGAATAGACCCCGACTGCTGCAGCCATCGTGAGGCCGAAAATGTCATCCTGAACCGACTTCCAAAAGAAATACTAGTACACGTCAACCTTCGTGAGCAAGTCCAGGTTGAGGTCCTTCATCGAATACTATGCCTCCAGATATAGGATGCGGTGTGGTGGCTTTGATACGTCCGGAAGAGTATTTCGACCAAACTGTTGCGAAAGCTGAGGCTTATGGTTGAAAGATTGGGGACGAGAAACCTTGGCCTCCTTTAGCTACAGAACCCCCAAGCCGTCCCGATCCCTCGGATTACGACAAGGATGCCTCTGATGGAGACGCGTATCTGTGGATACAGGGTCCGGTAACGCCGACTTGTCTGCGCAAACGCTCTCGGGGCCTTGCTGCTTCCGGGTGTTTCACAACTCCACAGGCGGGTGCTAGCAGAAAAGGACTTGAAAAGTCGCTTCCATGCCGGAGTATCTGTTCGATATCTCCACTGTAGATGACGATCTTCCACGGCGCTGGGACAGCAACCACTAACAAACACCATGGGACCCGCGGATGAGCACATCATGTCTACAAAAACCTTGGATCGTATATCGAGTCCGGGTGTGCCGTGACAGCGGTGTTTCTGAACGTCAATCGAGAGGTTTCCCAGACCTCAAAGTTGTTGCACATGAAGCCAAGACAGCCCAGGCCGGATTAGTTCCACGGGGCTATATTTGAGAACGACTCAACTCAGGAGCCGACATGGATTGGGATGTTATGTTCCGTAACAGGATCGTAGTTTTCTGGTTCTTGCGTGGGAGTCATGAACCACATCGTAACGGAGAAGTTGCTCATCGATGAGGGTGTGGTGGAGTGGTTGTCACAAAATCGCGTTGCGATTCACTCTGACACAGTGCCCTGGATTGTCGACTGACGGAGGGGGTACTCCGAGATACAGAGGACGGTGGGGTGCCGTATGTCGTCGATCTTGATCGACTTGGTGTGTGTGTATTCCTTTGCGTGGGGGGGGGGGGGGGGTCGTGTTCCTATCCTTGCGAGGCTTGACCACTTCTTATAGCGGGGACGTTGAGGGTGAGAGCGGAGACGATCTACCAACCAAGCTGCAAACTCCGGCGACTGACACGTGTATCTGGTTAAGGTGACTTGATTACTGTATGGGCCAATATACTTCATGCTACAGATTCTAATCTTGAACCGAAGACACTTGTTCCTGATAAGGCAAATTCCACTAGGAAAAGGGAGCATTCTGCTTCCTTTTATTGGGAAATGGTTAAAGATTGACTGCGGGTCATGGGTTTGATTGTGGACATGCACTTACCCAGCAGCTTGGAGGGATGAAATGTGATCTGCGATAAAGAGATTACCGAGTGGAGGACAACGGTGCATCTTGCAGCATTTGCTGACTATTTTGAAGCACAGTGGTTAAAGATCGATACAGACAACGACTGTCGTATCGAGCACATCATAGATACGCATCAACAAATAATCCGTGTGAGAATCTAAACGGGGCACTGAAGCAGTTCCTCTTACGACGGCGCTATCTCATGCGAAAACTTAACGTGAAGGTGTGTGACTTTGTCGAGACGGCATCGCCGTCAATCCCGGTTGGAGATAGCTACATTCCCAAACCAACAAGTGATCTTGTGCAAGCAGCTACAGCAATGAATGATGCATCTCGAGTGCAATTCACAACTACGAATGATTTAAATTGCTTTCGCGTGTTGGAGGATCAGATACCAACCCTTTCGATCTTGCAGAAGGAATTTGTCCTGTAGTTGATGATGAATCGATATCTGGAGATGTGGATACTGTACCAAATCGATAGACGTCTTCCAGTGCAAATAATTTGTTTCTAACGCTAACGCGCCAAATGTATCCTGACTGCAATTATGAATGTGAAGAGGAAGATGGAGATGATACGCTAGCTCAAAACGTTGAAGAGGCCCATAGTGAAGATAAAGAAGAAGTCGTGCAGAAGCAGAAAGTTTGTATGAAATTGCAACCAAGTAGTCTCTGCGTCGCTCTCACCAAATTGATATGCGCCGAGATGGTTGGTTAGTAAACTTGCTACACCACATCTGTGAGTGCGGATACTACAACAAATTCATGGTGTGTGCTCACTTGGTTACTGGGGGCCAGCTAAAATTCAGTCCTTTTACGATTTGACAATATCCACTCGATAAATCGAAGACCCTTACAAAGCGAGGGCCCAAACAAAATGTAAGTGCTCCAAGCAAAGCAAACACAAAACAACACAAACAAAAACCACATATCGAAATCTTCAAAAGCTGGTAGCAAGAGAAACAAAACAGCCACGACCGAAATACAAGCATCTCTGCCCCCGTCTAAAACGCCTGAAAACACCACAACAAACGGATTCACCATAATAGGAAGACCTCCCAGTGCAGCTCCAGCATTATCCATTCAGTTTGTAATAGTAGGGTGAAGAAAGAAATGGTTTGAGATCCCCAATCTACGATCTACTGAATTGGGATTCCGTTGATTTTCCCGAAAATCTGAGTTTTTAATGTAGTACGGCACCGTTGGGATTGCTGCGAATTTCCTTCTCGCGACACATATCGTGCAGCCTAACCACACTGCATCTGAATACGTCAAATACTTTCTGAATTCTTGTCTCCGCAAACTCAGCTGACGGTGCATCAGAATTCGACACGATGTCAGGCTCAATGCGAATAACTCCTCGTGCAGATGCCATGACATCAGTCACCCTCGACAATACGGTAGCATAAGCTTCCTTAGCAGATATGGCGTCACCGTTGGATCGAGCTAGAAGGATGAAATGCTTTACGCTCTGGACGGTTGACTCGACAGCACCGCACAAGCTACCTCGGTTGTACTCAGTCTGGAGCTGTAGAAGATGTTCCTTGTAAGTGGAAGGAGCATCGGACATTGTATACAAATGTTTTTGCAAAACCCTATCCTCTTCTTCGGACACTCTCTTGCTGACGAAGACCTTCATCGGATCCATGTCCTTGAGAGGATTTATTCTGACTATTTCGATGTCTCTCATCCAAAATGCCGTGGCTTCCAGCAGGAAAGGTTCGATCAGGATGATCTTGCATCGGTTGCTCGCGCTCGGCTAGAGGAAGTTGGTGCCACATTTTCCTTAACCCCTATGTTACCAAGGTCGTAACTTACGACTTTGCAAAATCACTAAGTCGTAAGTTACGGCTTTAACGACACCAACAATAGGAAATGGCTCGATAAAAGCGTTCCATTACTTTAATCAAGTATAATTTCTGAGCGATAAGATATCAAAGTTGCATGTGCACAAAACGGACGATGGATAGGGCTACGCGGGAAAAACGGATCCGTATCCAGTGATGAACGGTTCCACGGTGCCAGACCAGTTCATTTGGAAATTGGCAACGAGTACGGTGACAATAGATGCTGCGGTGGCGCGTTCGGTAGATTTCAGGCATCTTTGGCGGCAGCTCCGCGCGGTTAGGTGGACGTCAAAGAGACCGACGCGGCTTGATACGGAGTGGATATACTACGCTCCGAACCGTGACTCGCATGAGTTGGTTGAAGGGACAAACATGTTCACTGGTGAGGTTTTCGTTGAGAGGGTTCTCTATCTAAGTACTAACTGTGACCATGCTCAAAGGCGAGGACGCGGTTGTTAGGTATGCGATTTCATCTGGGCTGATCAATCTGGATGAAAGCAGTGACGAGAATGGAGAGGAGCCAGATGAAAACGTCCGCCCTTCTCAAATTGACTGCTCTTTGATGTTGTCCACGCCTACGCTGGATGCCCTGTTTGATGGCATCAGTGATGCAGACAAGGAGATCGCCGGAGCTGATACAGAAGTGACTGCACCGACCGTGGACACCGCGCAACAGCCATCGGGTCAGATCGAGCTATCAGACGAAGATGTTGTCGTTGGCGCGTTCCAGCGAATGCTGGCGGAAGCTGAATCCGAAGGACACGTCCATCTTTCGAACAACGAGAGCAAGCACGATGATTCAGAACACGTGGAAAAGTCTCCACCCGGTCCACGTTAGAGCGGACGATGTGGATGTGCTACAAGAAGGTGAACATTCCGATGACTTCGAGTGTATGAACTCCAGCAACAGCGATGATAGTGATGATGACTGTGAGGAAGATGATGTGTTAGAGCGCAGGGAACATGTGGAAGGCGACGATGAACTCCCGGATGATGTGCTGAAACTAGTGGACCAAACATTCGTAGCCTCGCTCTGTGGAAGTCTGTCTATTGCCAATATCGACAAGGATGCCTTGCGCCTGACGAAGTGGGGTGAACCGTCCTCTCTGTTCAACATAAGTAGGCCGAGCTACCAGGGGCTTTCAAGTTACGGAGCGATTCCTACGCACGAGCTACGGGAAATGGCAACTACACCACTAGGGTTACTGTTCTACTTCATGCCAAAGCAGTTGTGGGTCACCATCGCGACTGAAACCAACCGCTATCGAGCCCAGAACATTGATTCCGAAGCCAAGAAAATTTGTGCAAGTCAGAGGCGTAGCAACCGTGTCGCGTTACCAGAACACTTTTGCAGATACGAAGGCGTCTGAGCGCTGTAAAGGCGTACGACACCTGCGAAATCTTGCATGTTATCGGGCTTCTTGTTGCGCACATGTTGTGGCTCCAGAAGCAACGGTTTCTCGAAACACTGGGCGATGGTGTGTGATGGAGCTTTACCTGCTGGTACTTTGGCAAGTATATGCAACGCAATCGATGTACAGCTATCCTACGTTGTCTACACTTCACAAACAACAATGCACCCCGCACTCGAGACAAAATGTGGAAACTGCGGCCGGTCGTAGACATTCTGCAGCAGCGCTTCCAGCCTGGCTGGACATTGCCAGCAGTGTTTTCGTTCGATGAAGGCGTGTTACCAGCAACATGTCGGCGGAACACTACGCGGATTTTATGTCAGATAAACCTCGTCGGTACGGTACCAAACGTTTTATGGTTTGCGACTTAGAGACAGCTTACGGCCACAGGTGTGTTTGTATCTTTTTACAAAGTCATAACTAATGACTTGTCTAGCAATTCTGAAACACTAACGTCGTAACCTACCGTGTTAGGTTTGAAGTCTATGTTGGAGCGCGAGAATCAACAGAAGGAGACTCCACCAGTATCGACAACAAGACTGGTGTAGCTGCCGCCATTCGCAACCTGAAATCGCTACTTGGAGAGTGCTCCAGTGGATTTCGAATGGTCGTTGTCTACTGGCATTTTTCGTCCGTAGCACTGGCATTACAGCTCTTAAGTATGTCTATTTACGTCCTCGGAACAATCATGACGAACCAAGTCGTTGAAAGCCGCCGGACGCGGCCTCGTGGAGTTGAGATAGGAACATTTACGTTTTCTCGCTGCGAAGCAGTGCCTACAATGGTCACTAGTGGGACCGAAAGCCAGTACACTATTTGGCCACGGGTGCATCGATGGAGGAGAACACGATTCAGCGCAACGTGAAGCGAATCGGGGCGATTACTGTGAAGTGCCCCAAGCTAGTGACCGATTACCAGCGCTGGATTGGCGGAGTTGATATTCATGATTAACTCCGCCTGCAGTCATTCTCAATTGAAATTGCTTTTCGGTTTCGAAAGCACTAGAAGTCCTTAGTTTAGGCTTTCTAGATCTGGCGACTGTAAATTCTTTTATCACATACAAGGAGGTGTGCCGAATAATGAGAACTGCACCAATGTCTCGTGCTGCGTGGACGACTGTACTCCACAACCAGCTCCTGCAATTAAAACTCGAAGATTTCGAATTGGATCCTATTGCTACTCGACAGCCATCGGCTCCCTCACGGCGAAAACGTCGTCGCCCACCACAGCACATCTACAAACAGTACGATGACTGGGTCACTGTGTCTGGCGTTCAAAAGTGGAGAGAGCGTGCGTGTAAAGTATGCGCACTTCTTCGCGGTGAGAGGTAAAATCTTTCCAAACGACGTTCTACTGCGAAGACTGCTCCAGCGGTGACGCCAAAAATTTTCTCTGCCCGAAAGCCCTACGTGAGTACAACGGTATCACCAAAACATGCTTCCAGAATTTGCTTGAGGATTTTGAGTGCGGAAAGTCTATTCCTGAGTCGCTAGGAAAACGAGTAGTGTTTCGACGTCCGACCAAGTTCGGAAGGCGCAATAAAACGCGTCGTGAGTTGCTGCGGGAAGAGGGGGACGATACTGATGACGAGGGCGAAACTGCGTAGGTAGCTAACGTTTCATAGCGCCATAAAACGGGGGTTCGCTTGTAGTACCTTGAGTGCTGTTGTTTAATGTAATTGACTTTGTACGTGGGATGTACATTTCTTGAATCAGGCTTATGTGGATGGCGTAAGGTTAGACTTCTCTATGCGTTAGCGGTTAGGAGAAGTCGTAAGTATACGATATGTGAAGACTAAACACTTCAAAACTTTATTCACCATCGACGATGAATCCTGCGGCAAAAGGGACACCCTTTTACTATAATGCTGTTATTATAACGTCGTAACTTACGACGTAAGGTTTGCACGTTCAGAGGCTCCATTTGCGGTAACAGAGGGGTTAAGCGTCTTCCACCATGGCCTCTCAGCCACTTTGATCCTTCTGGAGACGTTCTGATCCGGGCATCTCTTTCCGCTTCGTCACATACTTCCGTGCATAATTATTTCCATTGCGCTCAGGAAGAATCCACACGACATTGTGAACGAGCATTGCGTTTTGTACGTGCTGGTGAGAGTGATTTCCGGATGAAAAGCGGCTCGACTGCCAATGAAAGATGTGTGTTGAAGTTAATTGTTCAAGGTCAGCCAGCCATAATTCATGTCATTCTTCATGTCTGAGGAAATATAATAATGTCTGAAGAGTTGCAAGTTTGAGTTGTCTCATAGTCTTAGCCAGCAAGATTCACCCGAAAAGTAGCTCCAGCAAAACAATACAACGCTTCCAATGTGATGAATTAATCATGGCCAATAGAAACTATAGATAAACAGCCGATAATTTATCCTTTCCAAAGAATTTGTAAGTCTTAAATCTATCTCGAAGTCTTATCCAACGAAAATGTTTAGTCAAATCCACCCGAAAAATAATCAACCTCGCGCCAAAATTACCGATAAAGCGTCCGTTGCGATGAGCACACTATCATAGAAGCCAAGCAAGTACAAAGGAGAGAAAAAATACCCCATAAATATCAAAGTCATCATGTAACACATTAGAGAGTTATGAAGTCTGTGCGAAGTCTTACTGCCGCAATAAGGTCCATGAAAAAGTAAATTACCCAACCAAAACAAACACTGCCAGATACTCCATGAAGTGGTCATCATAGAGCGTTTAGCTCGACACGACGAACAAACGCAACTCCATAAATCGAAGGAAGGTCACAGTATTCCATTACCACACCAACAAAATCATCGTCATGAATAAACTTACTTCCATTGACAACTTGGATAACTCAGCAATTCGTAACTCGACGCGAGCTATAGCTTGCACATATATAAACTCCATCGTCAAGCTTTATTCACTCAATTTCTACATAGCATCTTTCCGCTAATACCACCCAACAAATTTTTATCCAGAGATAGTGTGATAATTTGCCTGGTGCTAATTGCATATGCAAACTTAGTGTAGCACCGCAGTTCTCCATAGGTAACACCAGTGGGCGAAAATGGTTTGCTGTTTAATTTGCAATTCGCCATAAAGTGACAGGCTTTTCCCTCGGTGTGCAATCCAGCAACCCCCGTCATTTCTGCTACAATTCCAATCGCGTAGAAGTACACATTCTGGTGAAGCTCCAATGTGATGATCATGTCCGTTTTTCTTGCAAAATAGATAAAACTAGCAGTATTCAATGCTTTTCAAGCGTCCCCACGTTGAAGATGTGTTGGGACTACAGGGTTATAGGCTTGGTTTGGGTGACTTCAGAGTTTTGCACTCAAAGAAAATGTACGTTTTATGATTGTATGTTTCTGATCTACCGCGTGTATGGCATGGACCAATTCTTGTATAGTCAGGACCTTTCCTCCAACGAAGTTGCTTAACTAAACGTTAATTAATGGATGAACGGTTGAGTTCAGTGGCGCAGTCGCATTTTCGATTTTCCCTGCATTGGACGCAATGCGACACCAAACGCGTGCCCCCCACCTCTCACACACACACGGTGATTTCGACGAATATATTAACATTGAGTATCTCTTCATTTCTAGAATTGCTGCAAGCGGTCGTCCACGACTCGGCAACACCGAAACGGTGAAACTATGAACTCCAATATACGAAACATGGCCAAACTGAGCCAGTATCAGAGTTGGTCATGATTCCTGATCTCCCCCATCACTGTCTATACTATTTTTGCACATACGCCGGAAACCCACGGCTGCGAAATGACCACGGCAGCACGGCAGATTTATTGGTAGCCAAGCAAAGGTGTGTATTTATTCAGATTTTTTTTGGGAGTGTATAGACATCTCACGCGGTGAATGTTGCTTTATATCCCACCCTGCTGCAGAAGCGCAAAGGGGAGCGATACTTTCTCGTTGTATCCCATCAGACTGCCACGCAGAATCAGAGATTCGGGAAGGCGGAATACCACCAGATACTAAGCCACCGAATGCAACCTACAACCGAGGCTCTGAATGAAGTCAAAAAGCTCAGAAAGGCTGTAGTGTATCGCAAGAAGATTCTGATATACATATGCGACAGCACCGACTCGGAGCCATGCATGGTTGACGTCCACAACCTGCTTGCTAAGCTGAAGAGTGAAATGGACCCTGGAACATCTCTGATAGGGTTTCGTAAGCGCTAAACCGGTTTTGTGAGAACGAACACTTTGAAGTCTGTCACGTTGATATGGATCAATAAAATAACAAGGGCGGATACCTTTCGATTTGAATATTTACAGTGATTCTATGAACTTACAGTCTTTTTTTGTAGATATTTGCTTGCAGCATCGTTTTCCAGACTTCTCATATGCGATCGCTCTTTTCAAGTTTCACTGACACGATTTTAGTTGACGCTACACACGACACAAATTTAGAGCGGTAAAAACTGTTCTCGGCTATGGTTCGCAACAAGGTTGGGCCTGGTCAGGACGTTCAGATACCGAAAAACTCGGTGACAAACGATCCCGTATTGGATATATTTGGTGAAGACTTTGCTTGCTAGTTCTCTTAAGGGCATTCATAAAATAACACCGTACAACTCAAACCAATAACCATTAAAAGGTGGTTTCAAAGTACAGGGGCCTTAAGCTACGTACGACTACGTCTCTCCTGATGTATCAAGTGTCCACTGCGGTGTAACACATAAAATAACACCTCTCCTAGCAAAGTAACGTTGGTTCGTCAGCAGAGCCCAAGGTATTCAGAACGTTCTTTGTGTGTCATCTGATCTCTACCCAGTCTCATTTTGCGATATTTATCTGCACTGGCCTCGATTCGGTGAACATTTATCACTACTGACTTCGAATTCACTCTCACAGCTGATTGGACAAGCTTCTATGCAGAGCACCTTCAACAGAAAACATCCCTTTGAGCATACGTATCCCAACGCATGGCACGTAGCTCGACTTGTCTCTCATATCTCCAGGATCCAACTGAGTGACTAAATCTCTAGTGCATCTTGCTGCACATTGCTGCGTGTTGCAGGAGCTGCAACACGCAGTAATGTTAACAAAAGGTCACAAGCTACGGGAAAAGTGGTCAGCGTTGTCGCATGAAGAGCGTAAACTCTGATGGAACAAACGCCAGACCCAACCTGCCCAGAAAGCATAGATAAAATAAAGATGAGCGATATGGAAAACAAACGAGTGGAAAGAGGCAATGTGGAGATGGTTGAGATCGTAAATCAGCACTAAATAGAGACATTGTTAAAACTGATCCAGGTTTTGTGGAGTTACGACAATTCTAAAGGGAACATAACAAAGGGATCTGATATGATTGCCTCACCCGACTAGCCCACGCACGTCAAATCGGGGGAGACAATCATATCAGATCGCTTTGATATGTATTATTTTCCATCCAAAATTTCGATGATATCAAAACTTAGTACTTTAATTGGTTGACCCTATTCATGAACGTAGAGCAGTGCAATTTGGTAACTAGAACTTTCGACAAAAGTCTGTCGGGATCGACCAAACATTTGTCCAATTTACACGCAGAAGCGGAGGAACATAGCATTGTTCAAGATACAACTTGTTATCGAGGGGACGTTCGTACGATGTATAACCACACGAGGCGTCAGGCATTACAGAGCAGTCAACGCAAAGCCGTAATCGACAACATAACGATTTATATCCCAAGAGCCAGCATATATGAAAACTGGGACTGGGTAGCATCGATTCTCGACTTAAGTGACAGCACTGGTTTATTTCAAATGGTAGTGTCACTTACACTGTGATAGATTACTACTACGTCAGTACCACAACCCCATGAATCTAGTACTAGTTCTTAATATGGTAGATTACCACTATGGCATTGTAGTAGAGCTACTCAGTAGGCTACCACTACATCAGTAACATAGAGCTACTTATCGGCCAGGCAGAATCTGGTAAATTGCCACTATGTCATTAAAGTAGAGCTGCTTAGAAATACGGTAGACTACCACGACACAATTGAGGAAGTGTGTTACACAACAATTCAGTGTAGTCCCGCACGACCTTAACGATGTAGATATCTAGCACAGTGGTAGAGTAGAGCACAGATGGACTACCAGGGTTTAAAAAGATATTGCCATATGACGAGATGGTGAAACCTCTTAAATGATTTTGAAGTGCTTGAGAGATAAGATAGAATTACGTAGTTTTGAATAGTATTTAAGGTCGGACATTGCTTATTTACCACGTGACAAATTGGTAGGCTATAGCTTAAATAGAGCTTATATTGAAATTGTTGTATTTAACTAGAACCGAAAACTGAACTAACGTTGCAGGTAGTGTTGAAAAATGGTAAATTACCACATTAATACCACATAGAATCAAGCTATGTATGATTAGTAAACATTTTCACAATGTGGTAGAATGATATGTCGGAAGAGACATTGTGATTGGTTGAAATTTCAGTTCAAGATCAGTAGTGATAAATACCAACCAACGCACCACACTCCTCACAACGCTGCAAGTCAGTGCTGATAAATAACCTTCTTTTTGTGGCAGTTTGTACGAATGAACAATTGGATTTGTACTATTCTTTCTCAAATTGTGAAATCTTTTATAAAACGAGCACAAACTCAAAACCGTTTCGGCTCTATTTTTGGTATGAATAGCCACTGCTATTAAAATGATGTGTGTAAGTGTAAGCAAGTACGTAAGAGAGACTTAGGGATACACTACATGTTTGTGCTTGCATTCTTTTTAGCACGGTTTGGCTGAAAATGACACTTTTCTAAGTGTCAAACCGATTCTTATTCGTTTTCAAAGTACTAACCAGTGTTTCTCGAAAACCAAGTCATCTAACAATTATTCCAACTAAAACAGACGAGATTATTGTTTGCACGACACCCCAATCACGACCAATAAATGTTCATTCTCGAGCTATTTGGCTAGGTGCTCATACTGCATACCGGATCCGTTGGGGTACTCAGCGGGATATACCCGACGTTACCCTTCAACGATCGGTAGCACACATACATAAGGTAAATGTTAGTTTCGGATTCACTCGGTAGAGGGTTGAGCTGTCTCGCAGAAGGCCGCCCGTGACAATAATACCTACGCGTTAGCCCTAGCAACACATAGCGTTGCCTTACGTCGGCCGTCTACTTAGTCAATAGAGACCTGAGTTTGGCCTTACTTCAAAACATCATACGCAAGACTTTCTTGTCCAACTCCATTCGCTACTCACGACTCGGCCAAACCACTGGACCCGCTCTACCGCCAACCGTGACTAGTGCCACGGAGTGCAGCAGCCTTTGACGACTTCGTGAACGAAGCTGCGCCAAGCCTTGCATCTATAGATATAACTCGTTCTGGATCGCAAAATTTGTAAGATTAAATTTTGTAATGAGGTAGGACCGTCGTTATCGTCACGATCCACCCAACAATGAAGGCCCAGTCACCCCCCAATTGTATGTATCTAACCGAAATTTCTCTTACATGGACCCTACTGAGCCCGCGCAATCTGGATATGAAAAGTATCAGTCTAGGTAAGCTTACAATAACCTCGGCAAAGTGGAGGGGCTATTTTCACGATTGGATCTGCGTTAACAGCCAAACAATGATCACTACATCTCTAGAAACAGAAATGATTCATGAGTAATGGTGGGTGTCACGAGCGTTGCTTCATAGTACCATCTAGCTTTATAGTAGTAGAGTGCCAGCATCTATTCGACCAAATGGACACTGCAGTTGTCTATAGGGGAGAAGGTCCAACGGTGTATGAATTCGATTGGAATGGGCTCAACGTGTAGCACTTGAAACCCCATACATAAATATCGGACCCGACGACTTTATCGGGCCCGTGTAATTTGTCCTATTGGATAAATATACAGTTATTAGGTGTGATAGGCTTAAATTCAACGCTGGTAGTTAATTGGCAATTTAGTATGGTCCTATAATCTATTCATCCATGCCACCCTCATCGGTATCTGTGCAAACAGATACCGTCTTAAAAAATGTATTTCGTCATGTGCAAGCTTTAGAAGTTTTCTTTAATTTAGAGTTTTAAATACAAGTTGTTTGTCCTTCTAATAGATGACATTTTCAGTTATCATCAACTGCACAACTACCTATGGTAAACGCAAAAGCATAGGCCACCAAGTAAAGCTCTCATTTTTTTTATAGCATCTACTGGTAGGCCGACGACTGATAGTGACATCATTCATTCTGTCGCACTATAATTTCTGCAGCGCATCCGATCCAAACTTGTTGCAGTTACTTTAGACGTAGTGAACAACTAAAAGCAGAACAGATTAAAAAAAACTACACATCATGAAATTTAGACCCAGTGATAAATCGTTCAGATTACGCTCGATGGTCTCTCGCGTCCAATCACATAATATGTTGAGACAACGGCAACCAAGAAATTACAAATCAACCAAAGCACGAATCGCGATTGAGGTACTGCATTCAACAGGGGGCGGTCTGAGCTTTCCATTGAGCCCTCCTACAGCAGAATTGTTTTGCAAGAAGTCGAGAACGAGCTCAATGAAAAATTATCCCCCTTGTTACCCCCCTGCCAATTATATATATCACTGACTAAGGGTAAAATTAGACAAGGAAGCTGCATGTCCTTCTCCGATTTGTTCTTCCTGAGAACCACTGTTATCTACAGCGCATCAAAGTTGGCTATTAACACCATGAGTCATGCGACGACCCGACGCCCTTACCAAGTTCGTTCGCTAGATGGAGGTTACTTGTTTAGAAGGAGGCCAGCGCACAGTCTCTCGCCGCCGACTTTTCCTTAAACGATCAAGCCCGCCTGAATCTGAACAGGGCAAGTTGAATAGAGTGTTCCCGCACTCACAACGGCATCAGAGCCTATCCTACTGCTGAATCCTCGCGCATATTTACGGACGACAGTATACCCCGATACTACGTTCAGAGCAACTACCACTTCTTGTGTACGCTCTGTCGGCTTGGACACCACAGCAATTCTCACCGTCGCCACTGTTGATACACGATATTGTGCAACCCACCGATAGTTCTGCGGAATCCACACAATATTTCGAGCAATATAGCGGATTCCGATGTGTACGCGCGACCGATCTGGTTTTGTTTGTAGATGACGAGCCAGTTATGAGTGGTGCGCCCCATATGCCTTCGTTATTGCATTCCAATTTAAGAACATCTACCGGTGAGCACCATGTACCAACAGTGCCTTCCTGCGATTCCTCTATAAGTCATTTTTTATTTATTAGTAGGGCAAAAATAATACTCTTATTTCCTCGAATAAACATGAGCTAAGACTTTGATTATGAATAGAAAATCCAGAGCTCCCAAAGCACGACATTGCGTATGTCTGTCTGTCTGTCTGTCTGTCTGTCTGTCTGTCTGTCTGTCTGTCTGTCTGTCTGTCTGTCTGTCTGTCTGTCTGTCTGTCTGTCTGTCTGT
>NW_008648990.1:1104895-1107607 GCF_000247585.1 Phytophthora nicotianae INRA-310 | reverse complement strand
TGTCTGTCTGTCTGTCTGTCTGTCTGTCTGTCTGTCTGTCTGTATGTATGTATGTATGTATGTATGTATGTATGTATGTATGTATGTATGTATGTATGTATGTATCGTGATATACAATGCTATACTCGCAGTTCGGTCCAATTGAACTCACCTTGTGAACAAGTTTTTAAACTGTAGATGATTGCGCAATTGATAGCTTGTCAGGTTGGTGCTTATTTAGACGGGATACATGTACCTGAGAATTCAACAGATATTAACAACAACAATAATAACAACAAAAACACCGCATCATAATGACAGTCTTCAATCTTCCTCTTTTATTTTTTTTTTCACGTGTATTCTGCCTGTGTTGGAACGATCAGATTGTGGTAATTACCACGGGGTTCGATGACCGAGCGGTGGTAGACGAAGTACTGTAGGAAGTAGCAATCACATACAATTGGACAGGATGCCAGGATTGTTTCGACATCTGAGCAAAAGTCAGCTTCTTCTTGTCGGCTTCGTCTTGAAAAATCAGAATTCCGGAATTATGCTCGTGTTAGCAGTCAACCGATCCGTGGCATTTTTGGAAGATCCACCGTGTAGAATGTCGTTGATAAATCCCAACGATTTGGAGACACGAGTATATGTTCCAAGCAAGACGCCACAATCCTCAAGATCAACGCTCATAACGCCCACGACCATATCGGTCACTAGAAGAGGGCCACCCCCGGTGATGGCACAGTAGTCCTTCGCATTTCCATTGCCGGCGCAAATCACTGAATCGTCCACGGTGGTGTTCGCCGCGGCGTTGGCACACTTCTTGTTCGGGAAAATCTCGACATCGGTGGTTTGAAGGGTATCGCTTAACGTCTCGTTGTTCACTAGCCCCCAGCCTATGGTGGTAGCCAGCGCATCCGACTCATTCTCAGATCCATCTGCGGGAGCCAGACGTGCTGGTCGAATCTTGCATGGTTTCTCGAGTTTGATCAATGCCACATCGCGTGTGGCGGTCATCAAATCGGTCGACAAGTGATACAGTGAATGGCGATAAGCCTCCACAGCACGTATCATTTCGGCCTCTTGCGGGCCTTTATCCAGGCGATACTTTGATCCAATGTAAACGTGCACGTCTGTCATGGAATAGTCCAGACAGTGCCCAGCAGTGAGAACGTACTGAGGTGCGATCAATATGCCACCACAAAATAGCTCGATATCAGGGCCGCGCACAAGACTCGCCACGTACGTGTGCTTGTCAATCTTGTCATTCGACCCGCCGGAGATGCGGTTCTCTTCGTCCGGCGTGAGATCGGGAAAAGACAAACCATTCGCGAGCGTGATAAATGCCGTGATGACCTGGCCAAATTGAATAAGCTTCATTATCGACAGAACGCGAGTGGGAGAGGGGAAGGTACTTGTCCGAGGTGTTGGTAAGCGTGACGTGGCGAAACGGAAAATGAGCTCTGGACTAAATCTACTGTTTGTGCGAATGCCAAGAGAGTATGTTCATTTTCAGAATGATGGGATAATGGACACAGAGGCTTTAATAAAGTTTACTTACCTCCATGGGCACGCTCAAAACAGCCTGTGTTGGGCTGGTTTAATGACCAAAAAGGGAGAAGCAAATTAAACATAGGTGTAGCAGCTTAAAAGTAAAAGCAAAGTAAACTCTTAACATATAAATTACTGAAGTACGTAATAATGATAAATAAAACGAAAGGCTCACCTAGCACTCCAGTTCTATGACGACAGTCGTAACATTACTTTTATGAGCCCTGCTGAGCGTCGCAAACCCTCGACGAACATTCCTGTAGTGACTCTCTACACGGTAGAGGCTGTTGTTGTCGTCCTCAAGTCTTAACTAGCCATTTCGGCTTCTTCTAAATATGAAAAATTCTAAATAGTGGGCGTGTTTAATTGGAGAGTCGTTTCATCTACTTTAGTTGGGCGGTTTTGTCAGTTGAAGTTCACGGAGTATCTATTCATTGAATGTTCAACAAGCAATTACTTTCTCAGAATTGGCACGATGAGCCATTTGACCAGACTTCACGATCTTGAGTAATATCCCTCAACACATCTCCTGCCCCCTCCTTCAGTCGTGGTACTATGTGAGTCGGCCACGGTAATAGTTGAAATCATACACGGCAACTAAAGTTTCAAGTTGTCATGTAGTTTACATTTCTCTTTGGTGACCTATGCCAACTTCTCTAAAAACTATTAATAAAGCCACTTGCGGTCAACAAATGAAAGGTTGATATAAGCCAGTTTAGTCACGTTGGGTGTACATTTCTGGATTACATATAATCAAGATCAGTCACGCGTGTATTACAGTAAAATGCGAACCTAATCATATACCCATTATACTGTGATAGCAGTAATTAGCGATAGGTAATTGTGCAACACATGCAGAGGGGCTTATCCATGTTTAGTCACGCTCGGTGTATATTTCTTGATTACATCTAATCAAATACCCATTGTTCTGGGATAGTACTTCCTCCGTCCGAAAATATAAGGCAGTCCCTGTAATTCTGTTGTCCGGAAATATAAGAATTAAGTGCGTGTATCCATTACTTATTTCAACTGAACCGTACTTAACCTATTAGTAGTCGTGTAACGTACACTTTGCAATACCGAGACTACTCGTCAAAGTACGGATATCGGTTCTGTCTTCCAGGGGAATAAGTTCGATGGCCTCGTTGAGCTGGACGCGGAACTCCGACGTCAACCGCGACT
>NW_008648990.1:1093366-1104700 GCF_000247585.1 Phytophthora nicotianae INRA-310 | reverse complement strand
GGTTCTTGCGGGTGCGGCACTTTAGAGCGGTGGGAATAGCCATGGGTAGGAACGACGAAGGAAAAAGGTAGAGTGGGATGAAGTGGCACTGTTCCGGAGATCGTAACTTTGCTTCTAGCCAACGAATTTATTCGTAAAACCCACCAATCGCATCTTTAAGCGGAGCGCCTTACTGTTAGCCAATTAATGAACCTTCATACGATGATTTGAGCTTAAAAATGAAACTTTTGGACAAACTGCCTTATATTTTCGGACGGAGGAAGTAGCAATTACTGTAAGGTAAGCTGCTTTAACCTTCTCCCTGTTTACGTATATATTTGGATGTTTTGTGATTGACAAGTATTTACAGTAACTTAAAGATGATCCATCGGTTATTAAGCGTGAGTTTGATTGATTTACACCGGATTGATTGATTGGCACGCTGCAGCAATTACCGTATAGTTAGCAGCCGGCGACGAGACCCCCCCCCCCCCTAATGCCGTGTTTTACATGGGAAGCTTTGGATTTTCATTCTAGTTTACTGTTGCTATTGCTGCAGTCATAGCAACAAAATGTAAAAGGTTCCTGTCAAGTATAGACAAGGTCTACTTACAGTAAGAATAAACTTCCACCGGTAATCTTCTGATACTACGCTCAACAAGCAGAGATGGAAAGTCGACGTGGCCTCAAGGAATACAGAAACGCGCTACAGCGACAAGGTAGGCTAATGACTATTGCCCATTAGCCTACCTCATCGAAGGAAAAGAATATTAAATCTGTTGCTCTGACACTGACACATCTGTTGCCTCATATTTTATAGAATACCTATTGCTCATGCCAACCACCTGTTAGTGGGCTTGAAAAACTGTTAGTTATATGGTAAACAGAAATTCAATACTGAAATACTGTTATCTTTTTACCCATCAAATACGTGTTGCTATTTACAGACTACTAGAGTCCTATGAAGGAGTTTCAATCAGGTCACACTTTCACCGGACATAAGAACAGGCAGTGCAGTGTGAAGCTGATCCCATGGAGCTGCTGGTGTTCTCCCCAAGCGAGACGGTGAAGAAACGGATGTGCTGGAGTATGCAGACGATGCCACCAAGTCAGAGAACGAGGACATGCTGAGCGGGACTGTTTCGGTAGAAGATTTGGACGATGACTATACAACAGACTCATAGAAGACATGCACGTCGCTGCCACTAGCTCGGGCGAAGACATGGACGTCGCATCTTCCGCCTACGAGAACACTTCTACTACAGACAATGGCACTGCATGCTCTGCGTTGTATTCTAATAGTGGTAGTTCTGGAGTGGTTGCCGCGGTAGACGGTGGTCAAGATTCTGATTCATCTTTGGTGTATGAAAATGCGGCTGATGGAACTGGTCTGTTTAGCATACCCACTGTTGCTAATCAGAACAAAGTCCAATACATCAGTGTCGGTAATTTCGATACAGAGGAGATGGGAGAGCGGAGCTTGGACCAGCTGAATCATTCTATTTACAGCTATAAGACGCGATACATGTCAACGTTTCGTGTTGGAAAGGCGTTTAAGTGCCGCTTACACAAAGGTTGTCATCAACGAATTAAGTTAATCTCCCATCATGCTGGTGAAGCTGGGAACAAATTCCAGATTCTACAGGAAGGAGAACATGATGGAACTGTAGTTAATTTCACAACTAAGGGCATATCACCGATTTTAAAACCCGAAGTGGATGTTCTGCTAAAGCTCGGTATGGCCGCAGGTTGGGTGAGGAACATGCTGCTTTTTAAGTATTCGAGAGATCCTACCATGCTCAAGCTCGTGCCGGAAACGAAGAAAATGGAATGCAGGACAAGTTTTTTGAAGCGACTGGCGGCTGATGGATGGGAGATCAGTGAATTCATGGCATTAGAAGAACTGGACAGCGGTAAAGTTATGTCAAACGGACGGCACATACAAAATCCATTTCGGTGGTTGGACCCTAGTAGACTGCGGAGGAATCTCTGTGGATCGACCGGGTACGGGATATGTACAGCGAATTCGCTACAGCACATGACTGTATACCGACGGGCTCTCACGCAGATCAATCCGCTGATACCAAAATCAAAGTGGCGCTTTAATGAGGTACGCCATGGTGTTAAACTGTATTCCATTCCAATTTTCTAAATATATATATCGTTTTGGATATGGACAGATACGCTCAATCCGGAATGTGTTCCGTTCTACCTGCATTTTTTTAGCATACAGATTGGGTGTGCTCCCACGTCGTTACTTCCCTCGACTTGCTAAATAAGCTTCAAAATTGGATTAGACTTGCATAAGATCCCGATGCGAGGGTTGCCTGGTCGGCCGAGAGCATGCCAGAGAGGACCGATACGTGATTCAGACCCCAATGATGTCGATCGACTCATCCAACCGTTCACAAGGACCCCTGGGAGGCCTTTAAAGTGGCCTGTTGTCCAAGAATTTGATATCGAAGTTGAAGGAAAAACATACAAGGAGCATCGAGTTGGTCAAGTTTCAGGATGCGGATTGGCTTCGACAGAAGGGGTGTATGTGTGGAGCATAGTCTTCATCCATAGAGAGTCATTGGAATATAAAGTCGAGGAACTGGCCCATGCAGTTCGGCGTGCATAACTCTTGACTCCAGCATTGCATTGTTGCATACATCACCGCTTATTTTAACGAACAGAAATGCCAAATGTACGCACTGACTTCGCTGTTGCCTCTCTAAGCACTGACTTTCTGTTAGTAACAAAGCGAAACAGATTTTCCCTCGGGATCTGTAGGTAACATATGTGTCAGTATTTGAACAACAGTAATTATATAGCCCCCGTCGTCGTTGTATCCCGTGTTTTTCTCAATTTAACATTCTCCCCCATAAGCTCTCTCTCTCTCTCCGTCATAATGTCTGTTGATGTGGTTACAACCTAGCCTATACTGAGAAACTCACTACAAAAGTCTTCGCTGAACGTTGTCGTAAACCAAAACGAAAAATACTTGGATATCTCTATCTCGTGGAATTCATTTGCTTACAGGATGAGCTTGAACTCTATCTGGAACAAACGCGCAACAACGGCGTAAATTTACAGGAAACCACGCAGAGCATCCGTCGCTACTCGTTCTTATTAAATGGTTTGTCGAAACAACCGACAGAGGTATATTCTTTAAGGAGATAACCTATATTCTCTAATTAAGAGAACAAATAAATCGCAAACATTTAGTTCGTGTGCTGCAAAACCTACAGGTCTGTGGAATACACATTCATCTTAATAAATTACTTTCGTTTTCCGTAATTTACCGATGATGCTGCACTTGGCTGCCATGTGCAGCATTCACGTTCTTTGCATGAGTTGTGCAACGGGTATGAAATGCCAAGGTACGGCATACTTGATTAAATTAAGGACCTCGCTTCCGATACGAGAGTCATGTCAGCGGGGACCCGATATAATGGGTACGCCTACTCTGTGGCAAATCTTATATAAAGTAGTATCAAACTCAACAGGAATTAATTGCAAGGTTACAGTATCTCGAGTAATTTTGGGCTCCAAGGTATAAAATGTTACAGTAGTTTTGGGTTAGAATGCCTCGCCTCCTAAAACTCTGGATATGTGGCGATGGCATGGATTGTATATCGACGTCAGCTCCTCCAACCCGTAATATGGTTGAGTCATATCCAACTTCAAGCACATGTTCGTCCTGCAGCAAGATGATGTTCAACAGGTGTTCTCCTTGGACTGCCATGGAGGCAGGAGAGAGTGCTGGCAAAGTAGTCAGGCCAGGTTACTTTGCAATTTGTTTCTCACAATACAAGTAGGCATTTGCTGGGCGGTCCAGCTCCCAATCTTTGTTATACACGTCACAGATACAAAATCCAGATAGGAAAACAAAGCAAATATTACCTGTGTTGTCGTGCTCGGTGCTATAGCATAGAGAGTTGAGTGTAAAAGCCTATCGCAGCCTAAAATATATGTCAGTGAATCCCAACCATGTAATTGGAAAGTTCGTTTAGAAATCTTGGCAAAACTATCTGTTGGAGCGACAACCAATCATTCTGAAATGTTTTTGCTTGTTTCGAATTGACGTTTGAAGGAGCTGCTGAACCATCTGTGCCAGAATGGATGCTGCGGCTATGAGGTGCAGAAGATGAGGCAGCAAAGGGCGTTCCCGTCTTGAAACTTATGGCTTCGGGCGAAACACGACATTGTACAAATAGTCAGGCCTCCCCACTTCAGCATATAACATTTAAATACATTTTGATATTCACAAGGGAATTTTTATTCAGAGGTATCACCTATATTTTGATATATTTTTGCCATTTTATGAAAAACTATAGTATCAATATCTACCAACCATAAGGTCTGGCTGAGAATCCGCGGATCTCTCGAACTTGTTGCTAGCTCCAGCCTTCTCTCACTTGCGCATTTTCTCTATTCAGCACTCTTCCAACAACGGCCACCATGAAGTTTTCAAATAGGGATCTCTATTCTTTGATCTTCACTGAGCTCGCACTTAACCAGGCCCGCTCAACACATGTCAAATGGTATGCAAGAGCGGTAATGGCTACACTAATCAAGTCCATCACCTCCTGAAGCGTCATCCTGCCAACCGCAAGGGCAACCGCATTGGGCTCACGCTGCCAGACCAGCGGTGTAATGGGCTCACTGCGTACCCACTACTTCGGCTTACACGTTAGCGCACGTGTATGAGGAAGCGTAGTTTGCTTAACTTAGATTAACTATACTTACGTCTCGTAAGTATATAATTACTTAAGTAAGAAATGCAAAAGCCGATTTACCGTAAAATTGAGAACTGCTATTTATGTTTATGTTTTGGGTTTGGGTTTCCTCCTAAAGTGATATCCTAAATGAAAGGTATTTGCCAACGAGTGGTTGGCAGAATCCTGTTAAGCTAATTGGTTGAAAGAGGTCGCCTTTCAACCAATAGGAAGTCTAAATGCACACATCCAGTGGTTGTCGAATGTAACCATTGGTGTATCTCCCACCAACGTGAAACCCATTGTCGTAATCAAGTGGCTACATGTAGCCACTTGCGTGTAACCCCGTTACAAGCGGCCTAGTGACGTGCTCCACTGGATTGAGTGGACTGTATGCCCGTGAGTTTCAGCAAGCGTCCTCTCGTTCGTAGTAACGCTAAGATGGAGCCGAATTTGGCTGCAACGCTGCAGAAGTACATTGATCATCTCTATACCTACGTTCGAGACCACATTGCTCTCAAGCTTACTGAGGAGTTTGGGGTGCTGCTCGATGGGTGGTCTAGTGGTGGCCGTCACTTCATTGCCATCGTGGCGGTTTTTCATGACCCAATGGTCTTGCAACCAACGGAGCGGAATCCTAACAAGTCGCCGTTTTCAGCTGGCTGTGAACGACATTTTGGCCAATGAAGACACGCTATTGGCCAAAATGCATGGGCTGTTTGATTTCAACGAAGTCACGAAGGCTTTGCAGGACCCCATATCGACGCTAGTAGGGGTACGGCGCGCGTTTGACTGGGTCTCGCGCCAATACTCGGCAATGAGGGGAAGGTTGGCGTTTGATTCCGCGGTAGTCAACTACCCGGCGTTGGAGACTGACATCACCAAAATCATTACTGATGGCTGCCTGGCTACGCTTGAGCAAGAGGCCTGCAAAAGTTTCAAGGCCTCACCTGCTGCACCACCAACTGATGAGACGACATGCTCGATTTTGGGCCCGTCTTTCAGAAAGCGACCCCAGCGCGTACTACTTACATATCTGTGTCGTGGATACCTCCTACGTCTAATGAGTGTGAGAGATTTTTTTTAATCTCAGGCGAAGCTGGTGTACACGGACATGCGTAAAAACATGGATGTTAACACGCTGGAAGTGTTGATGTTTCTGTCCTACAATAGAGATGCGTGGGATGTAGGTAGTGTCAACTAGAGACTGGATAATTGAATGAATATTTCATTGCTTTGTGAGGACTAAATATATTTGACATTGCTTATTGGGGAGCCCTGAAAATAGTGGGTGCTTCCTCAAGCCCATTTATTTGTTCTAGGTGTGCTCGTCCCTGTTATGGTGCAATTACGTGGTGATAGTGCCGCACGGAGAAACAGAGTACGACCACATTCTGATCCGGTTGTCATTTTAAGGTAAAGCTCAGCGCCAGTTGATTGAAGAAAACTTTAGTTTCTGAAATTACTCGAGTTTCTGGAAAAACAGTGGTCAAGAAAAGGGTCATTGTTACAGAATTTGTCAGTAATGGAACCTATCAGTTTGCTTATTACAGGACACAGTGTCCTGGATTTTCCAAATTGAGAAAGTTATTATCAGTGAAGTAATAGGTATTCACTATACCGAGGAGACAATTACCGATTTCAACCGATACTGTAGGAGTTTCTCATGTGGGACTTGCATACAAAACCGAAACAACTACTCGCGGACGTCCTGATCTAGCCTTTTTACGCTATCTATTTGTATGGCAGTGAAAATATGTGTTATTGCTGACATTTTCAAGTACCTGCTGGTCACAGGCCATCCTATATGATAATGTAAAAATGTCGAGCGAGTCGATGCGACTTGGGCTGCAAGTGTGGAATAACGAACTGCAAGTAATATTAGAGCACTTATGTAGTGGCCATTTGGCGCCATTGCCATACAAACGCGGTGAATCTGTCAGGAATACTTAGCTATTGTCTTGATTGTGCAAGTACTATTCTAATGAAAAATGCTTTTAGTATGGGAGGTAGATTTTGTCGAGTTTCCAACAACGCTAATTAAAAGGTTGTCGATACGCATATTGAAGGAGTCCACACTATGATAGCAAATGCCAACTTATAACTATTCGTTATGCATATGTGAGCAGAGTTCGGAAACAGTAAATACAATAAAATGGTAGTAAATAACTATTCATTTTATTTTTACACGTTTGAGACGTTAAGTGATTCTTCAACGGCGACTTCTACAAATGATGACGTTCTCTGATAGTCAAGTCAAGCTATCGTCGGAGTCCAGCACCGGCAGAGCAGTAAGTAGTCGTTTTTCGATTCAACAACATCCAAGCACCTCTAATTTTCAATCCTTTGGACCAATAAACTTCTGTGACCAACCAGCAACCATGAAGATCGCCACGGTGTTGATATTTGGTGTGGGTGTGCTCGCATCCGTGGCAATGGGCCAGGTTGGCGTTAAAGCGGACGATCTGACGTCATCGTTGGTCTCCGCCAAGTCGACAACAGGCGAAATAGCAGTAGATCTACCGATCCACACGAGGACTACGATAGCAAGAAGGAGAAGGATTGCGGTGATCTCATTAAAAAGCACGACGACTGTGACTATGACTATGGCAAGCGCCATGATGGCTACGGCTACGGTAGTTGGCTCCCTAAAAAATTATGGTAACGACTACAATGACTACAATTTCGTCAAGAATTTCGGCTGCAGCTATGACAGAGGTTGCTGTGAGTACGGAAAACTATTACAACAAGCACGAGGGTTATGACCACGACGACTATGACTGCAAGGGTTATGGCAGTGGCTACAGCTACGGCTACAAGAGCTACGGCGATGACTGCATCGTCCTACGGTAAGGACGATGGTTATGTCTATGGTTCTGGATACTACCCGGGCCACTACTCGTCGTATGCTATGGCTATCCTAGCTACGGCTACGGCTAACCCCGATTACGGCCATGATTACCCGGGCTAATTTGACTATGAGTCTGGCTATTCCGATGACGGTGCTGATGATCGTAGGAAGGATTCTGCGACCGAGAACACAGATGCTGCCACCACCGAGAATGGAAGCAAGACGATGTCGAAGACCAAGTCGTCGAAGGAGGCCAAGTCGAGCGCCACCAACAAGCCGAAGCACAAGTGAAGAGCATGAAGTACTCTACAAAGGAATCGACGGACGAAACACGATACAAGCCTGTATAGGGTGTGTAGCGTAGATAAATAAAATTGCAGCTGTAACACATACAAAGCCAACGACTGAGATCATTTTTTTGTGTTGAAGTGATCAGACTCAGATTTCGATAAATCTGAATCTTCGGTTAGGGGATTCAAAAGTAATCCGCACCAATCAAACCCTTGAAGGTTGCTGGAGCTGTTGGGGCGAGGGCAAATTTTCCTAATGTCGAAGTCTGTACTATAGATAGTTCAGTAGATATGAGCGAGCCCACGGCTCTCCCAGCTCATTCTTCGATTCGCTGCGTAGAAAGCTAACCCGCTATGCCACGCCCTTGTATGGCAAATAACTGGTTCTCTGGTTTTTACTGTAGGCTACAGTAGGGGAAATCAACCGATTAGCCACGGAAGGGCTCCGTAACCCCGCCATCATAGCTGACGACCTCGCAGGCGTGAATAGAAACAAGCTGTTGATGTATCTGCTGCTAGCAAGCTGCAGCAAGGATTCTGTAGACGCTGGACTGCTTCCATCGTTCGGACATTTACAGTTGTGCCTGATTTGCGTTGAGGTGATCTGAGGTGGGTCGTAACATCGTGTATAGCATTCATCATTCAACTCGATAAGACGTCCACGAGTTCAACGACATGGATTGAAACCTCACCTACTTGAGTGTTTCCACTACAGGATCTACAACAAGCAACAGCAACAACGCGGAGGTCACTGAATCAACCGACGCACCCACACCTATGGCTAACAGGACAATGCCAGCACCAGTGCCTACGAGTGAAGCGAGTTAGTTAAGAGGGAGGTTTGGCAAACTGATGTAATTGAATGTGATACGCGAGTGACTCGTTGTGTTACTGCTGAGACGGCAAACCAAAATTTTCTGTCTACTTCCTCCCATCAAACCCAAAGCAACGCATGAACGAATTCAATCTCTTATCACAATGCAATTGTGTTAACAGTAACAATACAATCAAAGACACTCAATTACATCAGTTGACCAACCTAATTTTAACTAGCACAGCTTGCGCAACCTCCTCGCTCGCACTACTAGATAAGCAAACGCCGACACCTGTAAGGCTGACAGCAACTACTACGGTCACCGTAGCCGTCCATACGCTCGCTTCATGTCGACTGCGCCAACTGGGCTGAACAACGGTTTGTAGCGGAGGCGTGTGGATCTATGACTTCAGGTGCCATACCACTAGTCGAAAGTACGTTCGGTGGCCCGTGACCAGATCTACAAGGAAGTGTGGAGTCCACTGCTGAATCAGTTACGAATCCAAGCTCCACGATCACCCCGTCCCCCGACCCACCACGACAACCATTTCGATACATTGCCTATAGAAAGAAACTTGCGTAGACTTTCGAGGAGCCTGTGAATGATCAGTTAGAGAGAAGACGTGCGAGTATGTCGGGTAATATACAGCGAAAAAGGGAACGTTTGTACAACTCAGTTTGAAATTTATCCGAAACTACTAACTAGAAACCCGTATTAATCAGATTTTGGTAGATTATTGAAACGGAGCAGGGCATTCTCGATATATGAGGCCAGCTTTTCTGTGTTTGGATTGCACTTTGCCATTTTGACCATCTGTGACAGATCATTCTCGTCGTAGTATTTCAAAAGCGTCTTGGCCATGTGATTGTGGAAATACCATTCTTCAAACATAATCATGTATCGAATCCACGTGTCCAACCAAGGACCGGTGAATAGTGATGATCCTGCTCGGTCAAGGTTGAGGATCGTGAAGATTTGGTCCGCCGACCTATAAGAGACGCCATACCAGTTTTTAAACAGCTCGAACTCCACGATTTTAGCAATCTCCTTCGTTTTTGAGATTTTCGAGGCTGATGCGATCATATTTACCAACGATTTGTCATCATGGTTTTACGCAAATCAGGAAACTCTTCGTAGAAGTCATCGAGGTAGTGAATCCATTTGGCGAATTCAGGGCTTATCAGTAAGTTGTGTCCCTTATCGGTGAGTCCCATCATAGCGAAAAACTGTTCTGGAGCTTTGTCAGACACAGGTCTCAAGTCGTCGGGGTCTATACCCGTAGCCGCCAACATCATCCTTATCGTCGTTTCCTTGCCGTAATTATCCCGATTAAAAGCAATTAAATATTTTCCCCACGTGGTCACCAGCGGATTTCTAAAGAGCTTATTTCCATCTTGGTCAAGACGTAACACCACGTCGAAGATGTACTCCGGACTCCAGCCTTTCTGCATCCAGCTTTGCAATAATTCGTTCTTCAGTACCTTGGCATCGCCCGCAGTATCTTTCGCCTTCGCGGCCTCATCCAGCATTTTTATTACTTTTAATTCTCCATAATTCGCCGCCAATGTTCCAATCAGTGTAGCCTTATATTTGGGATTCACCGCATTGTACTCCTTCATGTAGTTAATCCAAGTCTTGAGCTGAGTATTACTCAGCACATGATTCTCCATCTGATCCAGTTTGAGTCGCTTGAATAAATTATCTGGGGTCTCTTTCGTCATCCATTTCTGCTCTGTCTCCAGTAGCTTTACCAGTTTCGCCGATTGAGGGACATCCTTGGCCGACTCCATCATTTTTGCTAACGCTTCGCTGTCGTAATGTTTAGCCAAAACTGATATTAAGGTCGTTTTCTTGTCGGGATGTACCTTGTTAAGATCTTCCACGTATTTTACCCACTTCATGAACTGTGGATGATCGAACAGCTTTTCGCCTGCCTTGTCCAGCGACAAGAGCTGAAAGACATCTCCAGGGGGCTTCCGAGTATCCAGCCAGTACTGGATTTGTTCTTTGTGAAGTTTAGCTGCGTTATTGGCGGTACTCGGAGCCTTCATTGCCTCGAACAACATTTTCGTCAACGTCTCATCGTCATAGTAATGTGCCATGACCGCATATTTCGATATCGACAGGTTGTCCGAATTCAAATCATCCACATATTTTATCCACGTTGCAAACCGCGGATTTTGTAGCAATTTGTCACCGGCCTTGTCAAGTACCAAGGCCTGAAGACTTCTCCAGGGTGTGTTTGAGTATCCAACCAATGCTGGAATTGTTCGTCGTGAAACTTGCCTGCCATATTTGCTGTGTTCGGTGTCTCCATTGCTTTGAACAACATCTTCGTCAACGCCTCGTCACCATAGTAGCTCGTCATGACCGAAATTCTCGAAATCGGCGTATTGTTAGCATTAAAATCATCCACGTACTTCAACCACATTGTAAGCTGCGGATTTTCGAACAGATTTTCACCAGCCCTGTTGAGTGCCAAGAACTTGAAGACATCTCCAGGGGCCTTTCTAGTGCTCAACCAACGCACTATTTGCTCTTCGTGAAATGTAGATGCCATACTTGCCGTACTTGGGGTCTTCATTGCGTCGAACAGCAGCTTTGTCAACGCTTCGTCGCCGTAATAGTGCGCCATGACGGCAACTCTCGCTACCGGCTTGTTTTCTGAGTTAACATCGTCCACGTACTTCAACCAC
>NW_008648990.1:1090527-1093266 GCF_000247585.1 Phytophthora nicotianae INRA-310 | reverse complement strand
CAACGCTTCGTCGCCGTAATAGTGCGCCATGACGGCAACTCTCGCTACCGGCTTGTTTTCTGAGTTAACATCGTCCACGTACTTCAACCACGCTGTAAGCTGCGGATTTTCGAGCAATTTATCACCAGCTTTGTCAAGTGTCAAGAATTTGAAGACATATCTAGGGGCTTCCTTAGTAGCTAAGCAGCGCTGTATTTGCTCTCCGTGCAGCCTGTCAGCGATGCTCGCTGTGCTTGGGATTTGCTTTGCCTCTAGCAGGACCTTTGACAGGGCCTCATCACCGTAGTGATTCGTCAAAAGCACAATGCTCTTCTCTGCCTTTGTCGGGTTTTTCTCGTTGAAGTCAGCCACATATTTCAGCCACCCGCCAATTTGGGGATTGTCAAGCAACGTGTCGCCAGCCTTGTTCAGCTTCAGCAGCTTGAAGACTTTCGCTGATGTCTTTTTGTTGTCCAACCAGTACTGGAGCTGTCTAGCCTGCAAGTCGTCAGCTAAAGCCCGAGTAGTTGGATTGATCTGAGCGGCAATGATCATTTGTGACAGGAGTTCATCGGTATAGTAAGCCGTTAATTTTGAGATTGTCGATACTCCGCTTTCAGGATGCGAAGCCGAAAAAGCATCGACGTATTTCACCCAATCCGCAAATTTTTTTTTGCTGAATATGTCACCTTTTCCACTGCCCAACTTCAGTAAATTGAAAACGCTGTCGGCCGTTTCCCTTTTCTGGAGCCAATCCTGGAATTTTTTCTCGGAAATTGTCGACGACGTGAACACGCTTTCGATCTTACTTCCAACTGTGAAGGCAGGAATCCTCGTTCTTCATGAGATCGTAACAGTCTGGAGGAGAGATCGTTCGCCTCGCTGGGACCAGAAAAATCAGACTTGAGGAAGGCTCCGACACCTCCGAGTAGTGTAACGACAACAAGTAGAAGGGCATCGCGCAGATGCATGGCGGCCGGAGATTTTTTTGCCTTACAAATAGTTCTTGACGATGGCAAATTCGATACTGTGGTATTGATACTGCGAATACGGGAATGTAATAGTGTTTACGCTTAAGTTAAGGAAGTATAATGGCTGCTGCGATCCGACGATGACCAAATTATGTTCTAATATTTACACTACAGCCAAAGAAGCATCATCAACAGAGCTTGAGCTCAAATTTTGAGTATGTAGTGAGAATCAGGGCAAACCACAAATTTGAGCTCAAGCTCTGTTGATGATGCTTCTTTGGCTGTAGTGTAAATACTAGAACATAATATAGGATTTGGTCATCGTCGGGTCTTAACCTTAGCGTAAACACTATTACATGCTCAATGAAATCTCACACTTCGAAATAACCGAGTATTTGAACAAGTGTGTGGTGAATATTCGACTAGTCGTTCTATAATCGAAGACTCTAGAATCGCTGAGGACTCGATCACAGACACACCAGAGTATATCTGGTTAAAGTTTGATCACCTTACCAACTAGAGCTCATATTTCCGCTGTTGTCAGCTACGTCACCAAAAGCAATGGTATTCTACCAAAGAACCACCCAAGATGACGCAAACCGACTCCCGCAGGCCGAGTAAATTGCTCAACGTCTTAGCTCAGCTGGATACTGACCGTCAGGCTCGTCGGCTCAGCTCGATATTGACCGTCAGGCTCCTCGTCAAAGCGTACCTTTAGAGCGATTTGATGAATTTGACGAAGACATAAGCCCCATCTCCAACGTACCACCAATATGGAGGAGGACAGGTAAGATGAGAGCTAATATGCCACATCCGCTCGGTCATGCGTGACGCTAATAAACATGTACGAATCCTTCTTCTCCATAAGAAGGAAGGCGAAGCTACCATACCTACTTCAAGTGGCAAATGTTATCGGCCACGAGGCGCAGCTCTACAAAGTGGCAGCAGCAGTCGACAGCTTTTATATCCTTGTAAATGCGAAACGTTTTCGTCATCTCGGTGCAACGTTATAAATTAAATTGTCCGTCGCATTCTTCACTAACGATATAAACACGAAACCAACAGCGAAAAGAGAGCAAAACAACTGCAAAATAAATTCCTTAATCAAGACGAAAGTTCGGCAAAAAGGAATTTTTCTGGGATAGGAACACATTAGTACTGAAAGAGACAGCCTAATAAGGATTAATTCGGTGGTATAGTCAACCCAGGATACCGATATAGGCACCAGTACGTCGCTATATCCTAGATGCTCCCTATCGGTATATCAGTACCGATACCTGTAGGTATATGCGCAAAGTTGGCTTTATTGAGATAAGATGGGCACTATTGGTATACCATATATAAACAAAGCCGTGCTGGCGCCCGGAGAAGCTCTGGATTTTAGTGGCGCTTTTCTATTTCAAGGAGTTTATAAGAATGGATACATCGACGTAGGAAGATGAAGTAAACCTCAGTTAATATGTTTTTGCTCGCACTCTTTCTGCTCGAGAACTATCCACCAAGCTAGCTGGTTGATTTTTTGTTGCTGTCGAAGCAATATGTAGCTCATTACGCCCGTTGCTAAAACTAATGCTTGGGCTATCACAATGCAAAATGAAGACATTTATCGACGCAGAGAGAAGTTGGCGATCTTTTCACGACAAACTCGAAAAAAGGATTGAGATTTCGCTGGAAGAGTTTCAAATTCTCGACAAGATTTCACGCGGTTTTCCACAATGTAACTTTTATTGCATGTTGCTCGAATGAGCCCGATAGCAGATTATATTTTAATATCTACAGTACTATCTGT
>NW_008648990.1:1082724-1090427 GCF_000247585.1 Phytophthora nicotianae INRA-310 | reverse complement strand
AAAATAAAAGCAAATTCAACTTGTACCTGATCCGATTCAAAGGGGATTTAATTATGGGCGCATTGGTACGTTGCTCGGATCCCGCATAGGACTCTGGATATAAAATCCAGAGAATTCCCTTACGACCAAAGGGAAATATCTTTCTTCTACTACATGTTGTTTAATCGAACGGCTTTTACGCGAAGGCAAACCAGATGCCATGGTTGGGGAGCATACATTTTTTTTGTTATTAATTCAAAGATCTGTTGTGCCTCTTCAGGCATAGCATGAGTTCTCGGGATGTTTATAACCAGAGTTTTAAGGGTGATCGGAAAGCGTCGACGATCCTGTCAAATAACATTTTTATGGATATATCTGTAACTATTTGAAACCTAGAAGAGCGAAGATTTATATGCTAAAATGACGCAGAAACTAATAACCTTTTTTCATGTATGCCCAAAAGGGTGAGTGCTGGCCCAGTCGGCCTAGAACAACATTCAAGCAATCTTGTACGAATTTGATCCAGTCACATTCAAGCTGCCTTATGGCTTCAACTTAGGGATTGAAACGATGAAGCAGTTAGTAAATACAATCACACAAATGTCAGGCATCCAGCTTCAGATATACATGTATCTCAATGCAGCACACGTACTCAATACGAAATTAACACTGGGATACGTTTGAAATTGATTTAAACACGCCAAACATCAAATTCTCAACTACGAAAAGCAAGAAGTCCCAGTGTCGCTGGCGAAGTGGGGGCCCATCCTTATTCGCGCATCAGATTCTTCGAAGTCTTGTTCTTGCTTTTTGGTTATCGTAGCATGCCCCCAGCGCATTCGTTATGAGCGCTGATGATGGTCGGTGCTAAGCACTTCTTCTTTGATCCAGGTTGCGCAGCTACTGTGTCGGCTTCTTCTAAGATTTTCCAGCTATCTCTTCGTTGGGGCAGTAAAGGTCTTCATTATGCCCTCCATCCCAGGGTGTGGCGTGGCGGATACCCAGAGACTCCATCCGTCACTTGTCACGAACTTGGACTGTAATATTCAGCCCATTCTCCTCGACATACCGGTGGAGCCTTCCGCGCTGAGAACTGGGTAGGCCTCAAATGCGTTGAAAAGCCACCACCCCATCAGTTTAATAAGGAGTCGATCCGTATCCATGTTAAGTAGCGCAGTCGCTCCTCCGATCCGCACCGAATGAGTTGAGAAGCGCGAGGGGTCAAATCCCAGTCTTGTTTCCCCCCTTCTGATCACCATCGCTACATCGCTCGCAGTGATTCCGCCGCTCTGCAGTGATAGTGCAGGGGTATTGTTTGCCGTTTTGAACTCCCGTGCGTCTCGGTGGACCCATCTAGCAGCACCAACTGGGCAGAGTACCTTGTCTCCGGTCTTGTGATGGTAGCGCACTTTTTTTGCTTCCGAACTGGTTATTCTTTGCTCCATTTAGCTTCAAACCCACCATGCTCGCTTTGCGTGGAGACGCCGTCTGGCATGCGTCGTCAACAAATGTTATAGCCGATAGCCGGACAATGTAGCTATGGGATTTGTCCCCCCTGTGAACAAGTATTCCGACTTCTTTGCAGGAAAAAGTAGCCGAGTAACAGGCCACACCACAATAACTGATCTCGCGGAAGTGTGAGGTTCATGTCGTTGAATATAACTCGCAACATACGCGCAGTCAGGGGCTGCTGCTTGGTGACCGGGTTAGTAAATCGACGGATTCCATGTAGAAGAATAGCGTGACTGGCATTAACACCGGGATCGTATCCTGCTGAGTTTCGATGGTACCAGCGAATCTCACAGAGCTTGCCGCATATTGTCGAGTAGGAGTTGCCCTTATTTTCACAATTCATGCCAAACTGCCACAAATATACTGCGTACGCGCCGAGCTGCATTGTGTTGTGGTTGACGTCTGCCTCTGTCAGCCACGGTTCGAACTTCATCATACTGCACAACCGAACCCATTGCGACCATGCCGAATTCTATTTCGGTCGTGTCGACTGGGCTAAAGCTCCTGCTTGCAATAGCGCTCCCAGAGACGCGAGAGATTTCTCTAGTCGTTTGGGATCTGCACTTCCTGCCAAGACGATGACAGACGAGAAAAAGTTAGTGCATGTGACAGGGATTGCCACACTCTGCTGCCTGCGTCCGCCATTTCGTTGTCGACCCCAGCCACGTGTGATGGTGTCGTGAAAAAAAAAGCATGTTGCTCTGATAAGTCGAAGCAGTATTTGCGCAATGAGATTCCTGCTAAACCTCTTGTTACTCCAAGCGACCGCCGACGTGTTGTCAAACCATAACTTAACGTGCGATTCGGGATTCCCGTCTCCGCTCTTCCACGAACGTCCCCATCTTAAAGTCGCGTAGACAACACTCATGAGCTCCCTAACGTTGATGCCGAAATCATTGTTTCCAGTTTCATTGAATTCTTGAATCAGCTGCTGCTGATCGTTGTCAAATTCAAACTGGAAGAACTGCTTATGAGCAGGAAAAAGTACGCACAGTCCTCGATCACCGGCATCCATGTGCACGTGATAATTGACCTTAATGTGAATCGGACCATCGGGATAGAGTTGAGGCTTCTTCACAGTAAAATAAGCTCAAACCACTTTAAATCCTCCACCACTTCTTGCGAAATCGGAGTTGACCCGAAGCGTGAAGACAAACGTGCATGTTCCGCTATTCGCTGGAAGAATGACGCTGCTGGACGTATACATGTCACCACGTGTCTTAGGCTGCCTACAAGGTTGTTCAGCTGCGTCCTGGTTGTTCGTTCGCGGCCGATGACCTCTCGGATCCATGCCAGCGCCTTCGTCATCTTCTCTGGAGGCATGGAAACTGTCAATGCATTGAGGTTCCAGTTCAGTCCAAGGGGTTTTCCTTCCTTGAACCAGATAGAAAACTTTTTCTCGTAGACAGTGGTCATCGATACTTAGGCCAAGATTCGCCTCGTAAAGTCGCGTGCCGACGTCAGCTTCAGTCGCGACATCACACCATGCCTTAGCATCGAAAAAGCCCTTGGCGCAAGTTGGTTGATCTGGCCACGTTGGGGCAGCACGAGCGTATAAATGATTTATCGCCGCACCAGCAACCCGGTATGAATAGGGCGATTTTTTCCAGCCAAACGTACAGTATAGGTCGGTCACAAGGATCCCCAGCTCCGGGGATCGTCCCTGAAAATCACCGAACGGCATCAGCAGCAACAGGAATATGGCGGAAAACGCCGTTGACGTCACCCGTCATCATATTTTGCTGACCTGGATGTTCGGAGGCCACATTCAAAATGCGTTTGGCAATTGGTTCTACTCCATCGTAAGAAACAGTGATCTCTTCTTCGTCTACCGTGGTGTCATTGATGGACGCTCCTTTCAGGAACGACAAGTCGTGTATGAGGCGCGCGTCCTTTGTCAAGTCGACATCACCCTTCTGGACGGCACTAAACGGGCTGCAAGTGATGTTTTCCAGGAAATTTAATAGCTCGATATCCAGAATAACATATCGATTTGTATCTTGACCAGCTCTGAGACTTTTGATGAGGCTGTTCAATGCGCGCCGAGCAGATCCCTGATTCTTCGGGATGGATTAGCTTCCTCGACCTAAATATCATTAGTAGCGACGCCTGTTCGTCTCCGTATCGCAGTTTCGCTATGTTTGCGAGCCTCTCTATTTTTTGGCACTCGTAGAATCGATAATAGTACGGGTTAGATTAATACGGTATTTTGTGGTTCATATGTAGTTCGCGATACCAGTCAGTTATAGGTGAGAACAAAAGGTTTCAGATCTTATTCCAGCCTCGCGTAGCCCTAGCTCTAGGTAACACAAAATGATGGCCCCAAAGACAGCGGTAACCAAATTAATTGGCCAAATCTGACAGTTGGTCACCCTTTAGAAATGCGTTTGGTCACGTGATCAAAAATCAATTGGTCACGTACAAAAAACTGCATTAAGGTGCTCATGAGCGATACCGACACAAACACAACGTTTGAACAGACGCACAAGATACACCCCATCGATGGAGGACACCGGGGTCTAGGTGACTTTAGTGCGCAAACTTGCGATAAGCGGCGTGGCCTAACGCATCCACAATAAGATGTCGGCCTGAGCCCCGTTCCACAGGTATGCGATACTGCAAGCATATCTTTCACGTTTGTCTGACAACAGCAAATATGTAAAATATTCCTTAGGTGATCACAGGAGCTGCTTGTGTTCATAAACTCACGGTGCTGATCATACTGGCGATTCTAGAGACAACCTCAATGCCGCATGTAGATAACCACTCGGCCAATTTTGCAGCGCGGTGGCATCGGATTGATGTTCATCTGCTGGGCGAGTAAGATGTCATTGGTGGAGCAAGACTGAGTGTACTTCGAAGTGTGGGGTATTTAGCAAAAGAAATCCACGAACTAGTTGATGACAAGGCTCACCGAGTGAGGCAACGTGAGCGTATTCTCTATGCAACTACGACAAACGACATAACAAGCATTGAGGTCCTCCATTTGACGTCAATAAGTATAACTACTAAATAAAATCTTTCTCACGTAAGTATGTTTTATTTTAAATTTAGTTGTTACTACTGTTTCGCTAGACATCACCCTCGTATTCGAACGAGTTGTCCTGGACATAGATAGCCTCGTCATCATTTTCCTCACTCATCGGGGACATGTCAGTGCTGTACCGCTCAGAATCTGCTTCTTCGTCAACTACATGACTATCCCTTTCGCTGCTCGATGCAGAATCCTCGATGTCTGTCACATTCGGAAATCTGGGTGCTTTTGGCAGTACGAATCCTGATCGCGCAGGTGGAACAGCTATTCCAGTTATCTGTAGTAGGTCACACTGAAAGAACGCGAACACAGTCGGGGGAAGCTGGCACTTCCGTAAATCTCTTGCCGATTGTATTGCGCTTGCCGGCTTTGATGTAAAACCAAAAGTGAACTATAAAGACATGTACGCCGACAAACCGCTCTACCTAGGTATCACTAGCGTCCCAGTGACAGCGTCCTGCAAGATAACGTCCTGGTAGCTCTCTGCCACGATGTATACCAGCCCGAGTTGACAAACATGTGCAGTAGGCAATCTCCTACGTGCGTGGCCTCATCTCATGGGCCACAGCACTTGATATGCACTTCACTGCGTGCGGAGCCACTACACAGTGGCTAACTACCAGCACATGCTGTCATAGCTCAACTACAGAGCTTTACTCACTGTATTGCGTGGTCGTGGTTGGGCTTTCATGCCGTCACCCACTACAGTCCCTCTCCAAGCCCAATTCGACCACTCAGTCTTTTGCTTGTACAAATTGTATTTCGAGTAACTCACCACTCAGTGATAGTTCAACTCATCGTGACTAATCACTCGACTAGTCAACCGGTCCAATTTATGTGACCAACTTCAACACGTTGCAGTTGAAGCAAACTTGACCATGCAAATCCAACAGAAAACGACCAGAACAGCCACAGTATCAAGGAAAAACCTTAATTTAGTGAAAGTAAAGTCATTATACTGAGGTGTATACATGTATACACTTTAGCTTCAACGTCGCTTTCCTGACGCTTCAAGCGCTTTGAGGTGACGCTCAAGCTTAGTGTCTTTGACTGCAGCAACGTACTGTTGCACTAACGTACTCACGTCTTTGTGCAGTGCTGCTAGAGGCTCCCACGAATCCTCTATTGCCTCTAATCCTTGCCACCCGACAAGGATCTCGTAGGCTCGGCTCGTGTCGTTCCACCGATGTCGAAGTAGCTCGCGCACGCGAAGGATGATGCCCTGAGCAGCCACGTGCTCCAAGAGCTCTTCAGTCACCTCGAGGTCCTTGTCGGCGAAGAACTTGAGCCGCGAGGCATGCACGTCAAGTTCCACGCCAGTAACAAGATGCTTCACCTTGAAGACATTCTGTAGTTGTGCTCCAGTGACAGCGTAGGGTCCAATCCATGTAACGAGTAGCTTGTTCTGTCCTTTCTCATCCACACGTGATCGTAGTACATAATCGCCCACGTTGAAGTTGACCACGTTATCACCTCGCTCTTTTTTCTTGTTCAGTCGTGTCTGCTTGAGGCGGGCATCTTCAACTGCTCTGTGCATGTCTCTGACACTAGCTCGTAGCTGAGCCAGGCTTGACTCGATCTCGGCCGAGGTTCGGGTCGGCTGGACACTGGGAGCCACCTCTGGCCCCAAGTATACAGCCTTCAGAGGCGAAGGGGGCTCCAGCCCGGTAAACAGCTCGCCCGGCGTCTTGCCTGCCAACGACGGCACGGCAGTGTGATTTAGACTTGCTTGTACGATAGGAATGAGCCTTGGCCAATCCCTGCAGTTGAGTTTGTAGTCCAGGATAAGTACCCGTAGAACTTGTAGGATATCCCGATTAACCCGTTCCACAGACCCGTTAATCCATGGGCTGTAGGTCGGCGAAAAGATTTGCTTGCACTTCAATCTATTGCACAGCTCGTTGATCACTTCATTCTTGAAGTGGGTTCCTTGGTCACTAATCCAGTCCTTAGGTACTCCAAATCTGCTGTGCCAATCCATGATAGCATCAGCCGCCACTGTACTTGTTGGTGTCTCACATTTGACAAGTTCGCAGTAGTGACTAGCATCATCTTTGAGCACCAGTAGATATTGTAGGTCACCGTAGGTTTCACCTAGGTAAAGAAAGTCCCAGTGGAGCGCTTGGTTTCGCTCACTGCATCGGTAGGTTTCACTCCAGGGCCTTGGCACCACCTTCCCCCCTTTTACATGATGGCACAGGAGGCAGCTTGCCAGAAATCTGTCCACGCATTTTCGAAGGAAAGGCACGTAGAAAATACGGCCTAGGTGTGCCAGCATAGCATCACGTCCTCGATGTCCTTGGGGGCCGCAGTGTGCGATGATACACAGGCGGCGGAGCAGATCTGTGGCCTCCACTGGAATGTACAGTCGATTGTCCTTGCGTCGAACCCCGTCATCACCTTCCTGCAGGCGCTGCATCTCAGACTTGTCCCCGAGTTTGCGTTGGGCATCTGAGATGGAGTTCAGATCGGGCCATACAAAGCCTTCGTCGTCGAGTGGCCGTAGTGATAGACGTTCATGTTGTTGTTGTCTACGGGTCTGAACTTTGCGTAAACTAATGGAACTTGGCGGTCGAGCCCACCTTGTTACCATATCAGCCCATACGTTGTCCTCCCCAGCGATGTGGAAGATTTCGTAGCGAAATTCACCGAGACGCATAGCCCACCTCAGTAACTTGCCACGGATATGCTTCTTCACAGTGTCGCTCGGAGCGAACACGTGAATAAGGTTTTTGTGATCACAATACAGACGAAACCCACACGGACGTAGAAGGAGGTGTGGCAGCTTGTCACATGCTGCCACAATGGCGAAAGCCTCCTTTTCAATCACGCTCCAGTTAGCTTGCGATCCCGTAAATGTACCACTCAAACAGTGAAGAAGGCGATGATTTTGCTCCCAAACAGGTTGACCACCTCTCCATGTCTCCACATCAGTCACTATCACACTCCATGCTTCGTTAGAAGCATCAGTGAACACTGAAAGTACTCCCTCTGGACTTGGATGTGCCAACATTGCAGCATCGGCGAGGCACTCTTTGACTTTGCTAAAAGCAGCCTTTTCTTCCGTAGTAAAACTGACTGGTAGTCGAGCTGCAACTCTCTTAGTCCGTTTTCCCTTTCCCAGAGTCAAGTCAAGGCGCGTCTGCAACGCTTTCACATTGCCTGCATAGTCTACCAG
>NW_008648990.1:1059969-1080644 GCF_000247585.1 Phytophthora nicotianae INRA-310 | reverse complement strand
TGTAGTAGGTCACACTGAAAGAACGCGAACACAGTCGGGGGAAGCTGGCACTTCCGTAAATCTCTTGCCGATTGTATTGCGCTTGCCGGCTTTGATGTAAAACCAGAAGTGAACTATAAAGACATGTACGCCGACAAACCGCTCTACCTAGGTATCACTAGCGTCCCAGTGACAGCGTCCTGCAAGATAACGTCCTGGTAGCTCTCTGCCACGATGTATACCAGCCCGAGTTGACAAACATGTGCAGTAGGCAATCTCCTACGTGCGTGGCCTCATCTCATGGGCCACAGCACTTGATATGCACTTCACTGCGTGCGGAGCCACTACACAGTGGCTAACTACCAGCACATGCTGTCATAGCTCAACTACAGAGCTTTACTCACTGTATTGCGTGGTCGTGGTTGGGCTTTCATGCCGTCACCCACTACATTATCACTACATTGCGTTGCACCATGTCTTCGCGAGCTAGAATTTTCAAATTAGTTACAAACTGCTTCATCGTTGGATGAGGCCTGAATATTTTGTTTAGTTCACGGTGGAAGTGCTCCAAGGGATTATTGGTTCGACTAACGATATCCCTTACGATATCCCGCTATATTCGATATATTCGACTAACTATATCCCGCCTCATGCCGTATACGTTCCAGAACGTAGGTGGATATGCATCCATCCAGGTGCGCTGAAAATATCCCCAAAATGTTCGCCATTTGCGTTGAGAATAGACCAATTTCTTGGCTTCACATGTTTGGCGTATGGGTTATTTGATAACGGAAGTGGTAACACAACGGCACCTGGTCACCTTGAGCGATATACTGCTCTTTTTCCTGAGATGCGCAGGCCAATGAATACACTTTGTGAAAGTGGCGATTTGGATGCAAAGAGTGCGACGGCTCTTTGGGTAGCAATGCTGGCCCGCCAGAATCAGCAACTTCCAACAACAAGTGGTAAGCGTGTTGTAGTTATGGACTCGTATTATACGCGGCATTCTTTTGCGAAGCACATCCTGCAGATAACGTCGGGCGAAATTCGTGTGGTTGGTACGTGCTGATCGAACTATGTGAATAAATGGTCGAAAGCTACAGTTGAATCTGCTGTCGTTGCTTTGGATGGTGCCGACCACGGGTCTTGGAAATTGGTTGCAGCTATTGAGCCCGTGGACAACGTGAAGGAAGCTGAAAAGGCACACAAGCAGAATCAAAAGCACTTGAAGAAGTCTGAAAAGACCCCATTTGTACCGCAGCTGCAACGTTCGCCACACGCAGGATACATCGTTTTTCGTGACAAGAGAGTTGTGCTATTTTACACGAACGACTTAGCCGTCACCCCATTAGAGGATATTCTGGATGGTAGCGCGCCAGAGGCCCAGGCATGCTGTCGTGGTATCAGCTTCGTGCAGCGATGGACGGGAACAAAGGTATTTCGACGGTCTAATGTCCGTGCTCCGACTCACGTCGCTATCTACAACAAGTTCATGAACGATGTTGATAGATTTGACCAGATGCGTAGCACCAACCCAACGCGACGTCGGGGAAAACGCTTACATATGAGCATATTCACCTGGCTGCTCGATTTAGCAATTCACAACGCCTTCACGCTTTCCCAAACGTTTTCGGATGGCAATGGGACTGGGAAGAGTATACGGTCTGCAAAAGAGGAAATTGTTGCTGCACTCGTGTCTGCTTAGCGCCAGCATATGCAAGTTCTAAGACAGCGAGCTACTCACCGTCAGCCTATTGAGGAAGTCATCGGTAGTGATTCTTCACAGCATATGTTGACTCGCAGTCGAGGCAAGCTTCTTTGTATGCTGTTGTAGTAGGCGGCAGGTGTTGTGCCGGACGAGCATGGTGACGCGGGTGACGCGTAGTGAGTCGGCTCTGGATGGTGGCGACTGTGAAGACTACCTCGAGGCAGACGTTGAAGTACCTCGAGGCGGGATTTGAGCGCACGCTGGAAGTCTACGTATACGGAGAGAGAGGAGGTTGAGCGAGGAGCAGTGAGCTCACTTAGCTTTTTGACGAAGCGCGAGGACTTCGAGACCAGCGAGGAACTCGGGACGACTTGGAGTGCTGCGGTGAGTGATTGGCGTTGGTGCGCACGGCGAGACTCCACGTGGTACGGGGTTCGAGCTGAAGTTCGCGGCCGACACAGTGAGGGGCGAGGCGGAGAGTGGCAAGGAGACGAGCGAGTGAGCTACTGGGCTCTGGACGGCGTGGAGCGACTGCACTGTCGGACTGAGGAAGCGGAGCCTACAGCGACGGTGGGAGCAGCGCACTGCGTGGGAAAAGGAGGTGGTAGTGTGAGCGAGCGGAGTCTAGTGATTGAGAGTGTGTGAGAGTGAAGAGTGTTGAGAGGGAGGAGATTGAGCGAAGAGCGGAGTTGGTCGAGCAGTTAGTGTGGTAATAAAGTAGGATCTAAGGCCGTGTGGAGTGCCGAAGATCCGGCGCAGTGACTGAGTGAGTCACTGTCGGCCAGTGAAAGTGTTTGTGTGCCCCATTGAAGCGGGAACGACGGACGCAGTGGGGCTATACGATTTGCCTAACGAGCCAGGCAAGATAAGTGGCCCAGTTACACTGTGCTCGATAAGAGGTGGAAAGAACCGTGTCAAGTACGCATGTACGCGATGCGGACGTGGATATCATGTTGAGTGTTTCATGGCTGTTCATTACAAACACATGATGACCGAAAACACAGCAGTGGTGGAGGTCCTGGAGGCCGTCATTCTTACCACCAGCGGAATGCCATTGACTAAAACCAGACACAGGAACAACGCCAGCATCATAATGTCCTCCGAGATTGAATTGCCAGCATTAGTTCGAAGTAGGCCACAAGCCAGGCAAAATAAAAGGCCACGGCTTAGTCCAGCAGTTTAGATAACTGCCAAATTATACATCGCCTCACCTCCTGTTCGTTCAGTCGTACCACCTCGCCCTGATCTCGCGCATCACGCACTCGGGCACCCGAACATTCGTGTCTTCACGAGACTTCCGAACTTGAGATAGACGTACATCTGACAGACTGCCATCCGAATCTTCTTCATTGGTGCTGTACCCGAGTTATCTCTCACCCGGTCTCCTTGTGCTACTAGTAGCTCTTGTAGCGAAGCCCAGTCACATGGCGTTCCGCCACAGATGCCGCAGATGTCCCCGCTGCTGCTGCTACTGCTGTCGCTGGATTCACTGTCACTATCACCGCTCATTAAAAAATGTCTTCCCCCCTCTGCATCAAGATATCACCTCCACGTGGTGCCGTGGTGGAATCTGATTTGATAATCTACCAGTAGTGGGCGAAATGATTGGTCGATTAGAAAGCCCTGTTTGGGACTCTAAAAACCGCTCAGGTCTTAAAGGGTTAAGACTAGGATGAATCGGTTACAAAACGACCATGAATAGCACTTACAGTGACCGGATGTGTTGCTATTAATAGGCATGACCTAGATCAATTGATTACGTGATCTACGCTATGCATGCGTGACCAATTCAGCACTTTTGAGCGTGACCAGATGTCAAAATTGACTTGTTTTATGGGATTCGAAGACAGCGACATGTTGTACATATAATAATCAGGAAGGATGGCGCTTCTTGATCCTCCTCTGTCTCGAACACTGTCTTTTGGCGGGCTTCCAGAGCCTAACAGACAGGTGCGTTCTATATGGTAGTGGTGTTCCTGCTATTTGGTGCAGCAGTAATTATACCAGCTTGGAGATGATGGCACACCCACGGCAATTGACTGTTGGCTGCTGGTTACTGCAACCGCTTGTTTTTATTCACGACAGTGTCGACGTCAGCTATGACGGAGTTTAATCCAGAAGGCAATACACAAGTATACATAATAGTGGGATAAAAGCACGAATTTATTTGTAGTTGAAAAAAAAGGAAAGTCAAGGGTTGTAGGCTTCTTAACGAGTGCCGGTCACTATTGAATCATCATACCGAAGACTCTGATTTGAGTCTGAACCCTTCAACATGAATCACAGTCATGGACTTAAGGGGCAACCCCATGGACTCTGAGCGTACTACAGCTGCCACATTCTCTGCGCTACACATCCACGCGGCCTTAACATTGGCTTTCGCCCATCGATAAATGTTCGCGCAGTCCTCGTTTGTCACTTAGACTTCGACTTGTCGGTGGTGTTCGACTTCGCTTCCTTCGACGACTTAGCCTTCGATTCCGTCTTGTTTTCTGTCTCGACTGACCACAAAATCCTTCTTACCATCGTTGTCGTCAACACTAGGTGTAGCAACCTCGTAGCCAAAAGTATTCAAGTTGCCACAGTCGTAATCATAGAGTAGCCATAGCCGTTGCTAGGACATTGAGCGAGTAGGAGTCAGGTGGTTCTCATAGTTGTATCACCATCAAGCCCTGAATGGCACAATACTTAGAAAACTGATCCATTCACTTGGATATTCTCGTACTGGTATTACGTTCAAAAATCGCTTCAGATACATAGCATTTTCCACTCTCGCTTAATTCAGATCTAGTATTTTGCGAATCTCATAGACACTTTCGCGGAAGTGACTCATTCCTTACTATACAACTTAAAGTGCATTTAAAATATGCTAACTGACTTGGAATCAACCGGGAGGTCTTGAATACCATTTTATTGGTGCGTCGGGTCGGCCACGTCGACATTTCCTTCGTTGCCATTTGCTCTTTCGTCAGCTGTGCCGTCGATACGAGCCGCCTCTTGCACAAAGTTCAGCAGCCGCTGTTCGAGACCGGCGAACGGCAGCTCATCAATAGTCTTGACCGTGAACGCGTTCTCGTAATAAATATCCTTGCCGTAGCAGCGCTTGAATTGCGGGAAATACCGCCCACCATTGGCTCCACGAACGTCATACTCTTCCAGATCCACTTCGCCCATACGGAAATCTTGAATATGGGCCCAAACTTTTTCACGATTCTCACTCGAAAGTTTCTCCTGATTGCGGTGCAAGAAGACAATTTCTCGCTCCGGATCGTGCTGTACCATCGTGACACCACAGAAAATATTCTGATCGGGTAGTTTAAGACCCGCTGAGCCAGGTGGGGTCTCGATCATGTAGAAGGAACTAGCCGTTTTCAGCCACGCAAAGCGGAACAAATCCTTGTCTCCCCAAACAAGACGAAGACGCTCAAAGATGCTTGGGTTAAATGCGTAATACATCAAGACGTTGAGCGCCTTCTGGTGCATACTGCGGTCAATAAGCACCTGACCGGATTCCTGTTCGAACATGTCGACAGGCTGCAAATCGAAGACCTCCCACACGAAACTGGTGGGCTGGATATTGAAAATGGTCTTCTTTGACCGCCAGAAATCTGGCCAGAAAATGGCTCCGTCTTTCTGGAATTCTGGCGTGTCAAACAGATACGTGGGGTCCCGTACTGCAAAATTATCGGCGTCAAGGAGCAGAATCTGGTTAAAGGCGCTGTAAAAAACCGCGTACGTCTTGGTGTAGAATCTCGAAGCTCGAGGATCTCTGATTTCCCGCATGTAAGCTCCATACCGTCCCGTTAGCTCACTTAAAAGTGGGTGGGACGGGTTGGTTTCGGAGCGTTTGTACCACAATTCAACGGGTAAAGTGCAGCCCATACTTCTCAGCGAACGTACCGAGGCGTACACACTTTGTAACATTTTCTCGTACACCACCAAGACGATTCCTCGTTTGTACGACGAGGGCGGGGTTGTAACAATAGACGACTCTTTTCTTAATTGCGGGATATCCCTCACTGGAGCCGTCGTGCGTGACAGTTCGACGCCTCGACGGATCTTGTCGACCATGTCGCCATCTGCCACTTTCGGCTTCTCGTTCGCTGCCGCTGCGGCAATCAGTTGGTCCTCTACTAGCTGCTTTCGACAAGTTTCCATTGAGAATGTCTTGTCGTGTACATATTCCGAGGCTTTACGTCCATAACCCAAGAAAGTTGCAAACTCGTCGCATTTGAATGCAACATCCGGACGCAACGAGTTGCAGTGCATTTTCATGACTTGATGCACTTCTCCCGTTGTTTTATGCCGGATTTCGCAGTATCCGCTCTCTCCGTTGTGAACTGTGGCGTTGCAGGCTCTGTCATTGGCTGGATCGTCTCCTCCATTGGGTGAGCAGTCACGTTGCGCTTTCCAGCCAACACACTCAAAGTTACGCAGGTTATCCACTGCGTTATCGTCCTCTGCTGGCTGCTGCATCAGTTCCAATTGGCCTCGAGCGTCGTGGTTGTTCGTGCCGTGAAGACTGCGCACTGCTAAGCGTTGCAACTGCAGATCGCGCTGCTGGATGAGCGACGCCACGCAGATGAGCCCCAGTGCGCAGCTCATGACAAGGAGGAAGAAGAAGGCGAACATCTTGTTGTGTTGCATGCGACTACCACTGCACAGCCCCTTGGGCTGCTTGGAGTCCTGCACCGGCATGGATAAACTCTCCGCTTTTTGCATGGCAAATTGTTTTTCTTTTTGTATCTGAGCTTTAGACACAAGCGACTCCGGCCTACAGGAGCAAACGGCGAGTGGCAAATGGAGTGGAAATTCCACCTCTGCACTATTTCTGCACTCTCGTGCGTCACTGTGGGTGAAGTTTAACGCGAATTTGACCAATGGCGACACAGAGATGAACATCTTTCGACCAATGATATTGTGGATGCACACGTTGCTTCAGTTTTTTACCAGCTGTTTTATGATCTGGATGTGGCTGCTTGGTTCGAAAAGCTACTGACCGGTCTATGCTTTTAGTATTTGCGAAAATGACTTGGCAAATTATTGTCACTGGCAAATTTCGCAGTGCTTCTTGAGTGCTTGTCTCCATTGTGCCACACGTTGTTGCTGTTGTACATTGCTGCCAGGGTGGGTGGGTCCCAAGAATTCGTCTCCACCAATTCTATCGTCGACAATAGTTCCGGTTGAGTGTGGACAGGTGTCGGCGTCGCAGCCACAGGTACTCCGGCTTGGCGGCCAGCTGGAGATTCGCGTCTCACGACGATCGCTCGTGCTATCATTTGTGGCACTCCAGCCTGAAATTCAGGTCGTTCCCAACCACCACGCTGTTTGGAGACGCCAAGCCATCAGCGTGCAAATCATTGCCAGGATTCGCCGTGGTGTCGTGATTCGATCGAACTTCGATCGATTCGTGACACACAAGTTGTGAGCGGGGCACATCGTGGCCTACAATGTCGATCCGGAGGTGACGATCATGCGCTACGTGTCAACTGGTTCCACTAATTTCACGTGAAAAAGCACCCAGCCATCGATTCCACTACTACGGAGGTACGATTCATAATGGACACTACGCATTAACACACAACCGGGAATAAAGGATTCCCTCATCTGGATGCCAATTCGGCAAAGGTTGCAAATCGATATGCTTACCAAACGCAAGGACCAGCATGCTCTATAAGACTCTACGCAAGTCCTCGAGCAATTTCTACATAACGTCAGGTTTAGAATATCCAGGCGTGGTTGACCGACAACTCGACACGAATTATTGCGCCGTTTTACAAGAGCACGAATGCTGACAGGCCCACTCTGGTCACCACTTCAGAACTTGCCTGCTGTCAGCGTCCTCGTCGAAAAATCTGGACTCCTCTGTAGATTTTTTTTCCCCCTAATAAAAGCTTTTATGCTATTTGTCTCGACTGCAGGCGAGTAATGGCGCACTATGGATTTTCCTACTCCTTCTATGACTCGGCGTACGTTAATTAACGCTCACTGTTTGTTGGTTTCTTCGGTCTGTTCCTCATCCTTCTCTTCATACCCAGCAAGTCGAAGCACTTCTGCGCCAGCCGCAGCAAACCGCAAGAGATCGTCCTCAAGGTTCTCAAAGGGAAAGGCACTCATCGGCTTAAGTGTGAAGAGTTTCTCGTAGTGCACATCTTTGCCAAAGCAGCGCTTGAATTGCGGGAACACTTTGCCGCCATTAGCACCACGCACGTAGTAGTCCGACAGTGCAGACGTGCGTTTGTACTGCTGGATATGCGTCCACAGAATCCGATTATTCGAGTACGTCAGCTTTTCAGTGTTACGATGAAGGAAAATCACCCGCCCGCTCGGGTCGTGCTGTACCATAGTCACGCCGCAGAACAGATCGTAGTCCGGATGTTTCGTTCCAGCCGAGCCCGGCGGTCGTGGCGTCATGTGGAACGTGCTCTTGGACTTGAGCCACGCGAACCGGAACAGATCTTTGTCGCCCCACACAAGCCGCAACTCCTCGTGTGCTCGAGGCAAAGAGAAGCCGTAGTACATGAGCACATTGAGCGCCTTGTAGTGCATCCGGCGGTTGATCATCACCTGGCCACTTTCCTGTTCAAACATATCTACGTACTCCAGTCCAAAAAAGTCCCATACGTAGCTGTTCTTATGGATGTTGAAAATGGTGTTGCCAGGTTTCCAAAAATCCGGCCAGAAGATGGCGCCTGTGTCCACGAACTCCTGTGTGTCGAATAAATAGTTGGGGTCGCGCACGGCAAAGTTGTCGGCGTCCAGTAGCAGCACGTTGTCGAAAGCGCTGTAGAAGATGGCGTACAATTTCGTATAGAAATGAGTTGCCAGCGGGTCTTCGATCACGCGCAGATACACGCCAAACTCGTCCACCATGAGCCGCAACAGCGGATGTTGCACGTTGGTTTCCGACGTCTTGTACCACATTTCAATGGGCAACGTGCACCCCAAGGCACGCAGCGAGCGCACGCTGACATACGCTCCGAGCAGCAGCTTCTCATATATGACAAACACTACGCCGCGGTCGAATGACAATTCCAGTTGCCCAACACTCTCGTTTTTCAACCCGTCATCGCCAAGTGGGACGGGCGTGTTTGACAGCTTATTGGTCGCCCGGAAAGCCTCTTGGGCTTGAGTATACGAGAAGTTGGGGTCGTGTTCGTAGTCAGTTGACAGGATACTGTAGCTCAACAGACTCTGGAACATATCGCACTTGAACTGCACGCCTGGGCGCAAGGAATCGCAGTGCATCTCCAGCACGCGATTCAGCTCGCCTGTGCGTGTATTACGCACCTCGCAGTAGCCGGACACGCCGTTGGAGACCAATTCCGAGCAGTTCTTGTCGTTCTCAAACTCGCGGTCCCCCGTTGGCGTGCAGTTGGTCGTTTGTCTCCAGCCGACGCACTCGTAGTCGCCCAGATTGCTCAGTTCCTGCTTCGTTACCAAGTTCTTCACTTTGGTCTCGTCCACAGACGTGAACATGTGCGAAAGACGCTTAAGTTTGGCCAATACCTGGTTCTCCTTCCACACGGCAAAGAGGCCGCGCTGGGTGCTGTCTCCGCCGCTCACTTCGTTGTTAGAAATACTCCCGTCCTGCACCATGCGCCCCAGCGTCACGAGACACACCATGCAGATCACAAAGGCGACGATAAATAGCGCCCACAGCAGGTTCCACGTGCGTCGCTCCGTCAGTAAGACGCCCTTCCTCTTGCCTGGCGATGGCTCCTTCTCGTCGCCGCTGCGGTTGCGACTGCCGCGCCTTACGAACGGCTTCTTGCGTGGCGCATGACGGCCACTCGCACCGCCCACGTAGATGGGCAACGGCGTGCCCTTACGCCCGGCACCGTGCTCCGGCATCGACTAGACGCGTTGACCTCGAGCTACTTTGAAGGGCGATTACGAGCGATTTACGCGTCGTTGGGGAGGAATTCTTGCACGTGCAGATAGAGGAGAGGGCGCTGAAGAAACACAGACTGGGTTCAGTCCGTGACTCGGTGTCGGAGAGCTGAGGTGGGCGGCGGACAAAAGGCGATGGCCAAGATGACGCTCGTCGATTTCTCGAAGGGGGTGGGTCGCTTGAGGCTATTGAGTTGCACGAAGAGGAGTTGTGTTGCAGTAAGGATTGAGTTGCGTAAATTCAACGTGTGATTGGCTGGAAAATGGAAACGTTTTCATGATGATTAAAACAGCGATTCATTCTGCATCTATTGTTTTTTTCATTCGCTGGATGTTTTTATTAGAAAACATTGTTACTTTTTGTGAAGAAAGTAATATAGGTGTATACTACACTTTTTCTGGATCAAATTGACATCAACACGAAAACAAAAAACAGGAGAGCAAGGAAAATGTCGCCGACAAGCCTAAGGACAAGTGAGGAATCCGAAGCGTGCGTGAAAAGGGTCGTAAAACGATGTAAGCCTGCGATGAATGTGTTGCATAAAGAAAGTGGCAGCTGCAGTAATACAAAGTCAATGGATGTGACTCACAACAACATGCAGTTGATGTTGAAATATGGCAGCATGGAAATTTCTTATATGCCCGTTGCTGATGCCAAAAAGTCAAGAATGAGCCAGTTATGATACATAAGCTTTGAGTAAATGAAGTAGAGCCGTGATCTTTCCATCCGTGCCGAGCCAATCCAGTTATTCGTCACAGCTTTGATAGTAAGCCTGGTTCGAGAGCACGTGCATCTAACTCCGCTGTTTTTAGTGAAGAATTGATAGATAATCATCGTCAATGTTGCTGGAGTCGAGCAAACATTACACTATTAGATAATCGAGAGATGGTAAAGGAGGTGAAGTTGGAAATAAACGACTTGAACTGAGTTATCAAGTGGCATAAACACGCTTTGGGTGTCCTGGTTACCACCGCTATCATACGTTGCCTAGCAATCGTAAGAACTTAGCACAGCAGCAGCACCCCAGCCACAATCACCACCAAAGCCGCGATCGAACTAATAGCCTGAATACTGGCACCAGAAGTTGTCGACACATCCGACGCCGGAGTATCGCCGGCTGCAGCACTAGCACTAGCACTAGCACCAGCACTCACTTCGGTCTTGTCGTTTTTGTTATCACCGGTACTGGCCGTCGGGATTGAAGTCGTAGCGGTGGCTGCATCAGTCGTTGAAACTGTATCACTGCTGTTGCCGTCGTTACTGTTGTTACTCACAGTAGGCGCAGCGGTGGTTGTGCTCGGGGTTGTTGTGGTCGTACTGGTTGAGGCCGTCACTGAGCTCGGAGACGTCGTCGAGTGAGACGTGGACACCACCTTACCCCCGCACGTCTCCACCATACCCTGCACCACTTCCTTGTAGTTCTGACCGTACGGACCACCGAACGTGCAGTCCGGCAAGGTGTCGACATAATCGGACACAGCGTCGTGGCACGTGGAGTCGCAGGTCCAGACGCCTCCGCTGGAGAGGTAGGCTGCCCAGCTGGCACAGTTGGTTTGGAGCGTCTGCACGGCAGCAGCGACTTTGGAGTAGTTGTCTGCGTCACAGTTCGTGGCGTTGGCTTGTCCGTGGAGTGCGAGCGTGGAGGTGACTGTGACGAGAAGAATCGAGGATCGGATGGAGACCATGGTGTTTTGGGGAAATGGAAGTTTTGTTTCGCTGACGTAGTTCGTTGGTTGTGGTGCTGCTGAGAAGGCAAATTGAATTGTGTGATGAGGTCGACATCCTTCGTGCGCTTAGTCCGTAGACAACAGCAACGAAACCATACGATGTCTACTGCGTTTACCACTTATTGCACTTTGCTGCTATACAAATGCTGCAACTATCGGGCTTGGACTTTCGACTTTGGGTGCTAACACTACGTCAAATCCCCTGGTTGGCAGATTTTTTGTTGATTCATTCTCGAGAGCAGGAATGTTATACGAGGTTAAAGCAATGAGCACCACCAGATCATGTCCATTTTATCGTCTACATGAATTTCCCGCCCTTTGAATGAAAGTCTCAAGGATAAAGTGTTGATGCTCGCCGAGAGATACGATATGGAGGAAGATTTGACTTGAATCAAGATATTAATATGCTTTTATAAGTTAGACCACAAGTTGTGGCAACAAGCTGTGGCGATTTGCTTAGGCGAATCAGCAAAAAGATTGTGCTCTCCATGAGTCAAATGGGTACGCTACGTGGGGCTGTCTGCACTTCTTGTGTTGATCAAACTTGATTGAAGCTGGTGATTCGTCTCTCAGCTGCAGATTTGTCGTTTGTCCCATGGTTCTAAAAGTTTGGCAAACTCCCCTGAACGCCACAAAGATCACCTTTTGGGGTGAAGTGATCAATGAGTCAAATCACAGGCAATCATCGCTAGATATTACACCGCAGTAATACCTTGTCTGCCTCCTGCAGCTAGTTAACATGTAATGTCGGGTGTCGCTAGCAACGAACTAAATTGGCACCATTATCGCGTTCTAGCTTGTTGAACTATCCATAATCAACCCCCATAAATGAGCGTGCTTGCTATTTTTTTTTTTTAGTATTTGAGCGTTCTCCATTCGTTCTTACTTAGCATCATCACGTGGCACAGACATCCGGTGTTACAACACGAACAACAAAAACTATATCTATCACCTGGCCGTCATCTACAATACTCCATTCCTGTTCTGGAGGATGAAATATCCCTCAAAGCCACACAATTCAATTTGCCTTCTCAGCAGCAACATAACCAACGAACTACGTCAACTGAAACAAAACTTCCATTTCCCCAAAACACCATGGTCTCCACTCGATCCTCGATTCTTCTCGTCACAGTCACCTCCATGCTCGCACTCCACGGACAAGCCAACGCCACGAACTGTGACGCAGACAACTACTCCACAGTCGCCGCTGCCGTGCAGACGCTTCACGCCAACTGTGCCAGTTGGGCTGCCTACCTCTCCAGCGGAGGCGTCTGGACCTGCGACTCCACGTGCCACGACGCTGTGTCCGATCTGGTCGACACCTTGCCGGACTGCACGTTCGGTGGTCCGTATGGTCAGAACTATAAGGAAGTAGTGCAGGGTATGGTGGAGACGTGCGGGGGTAAGGTGGCGTCCACGTCCGACTCGACGACGTCTTCGAGCTCCGCCACGGCCTCAAGCGCAAGTACACTGGTCATCAGCACGACTACTGCCGTGGCGCTGGTCGCGTTGCGTACCTTGTTATAACTCCAGAATACACGTATTCACAGATCAGTGTTTCGCATGCTTAATCGAAGGATTAACTTCAGATGGGTCAACAAACGTTATCATCGTTGGTGTATTTTGTGAAGTGCCTTTCTCACTCCACGCAGAGTATTACGTTCGGTCGCCCGCAGTCCGACTCACTCAAGAGAACCAGCGACCTGCAGCCTCGGTGGCTGGTAAGGGCGGCACAATATTGAAGCCTTTCAGTAGGACGGTCTTTTCGTCGGTGAACGCCTGCATGACACTCGTGTCATTACAGACCACCGCAAGCTTGCCCTCCCAATGGCTCGTGACTAGGAACTTCTGGAGTGTTCGGAGTGCCACCTGAGCACCTTTCACGCAAGGGACGCCCAGGTTGCCTGTCGAGATAGACACCATCGCGATGCACTGGAGGTTTTCATCCACCGCACAGTTGAGAACGCTTGTGTACGTTTGAGATAGCAGCTCATAGCAATTGACCGTGCCGACACTGGGGCCAACACAATGGATAAGCTTTTCCACACCAGTGTCGAAGCCAGGAGTGACGACTGCAGAGCCTACCGGGAGCCATCCAGCTCCGTTAGCGAGTCCTTCACGGAAAGATTGCTCGCTGACGAACCGGTCAAGACCATGTCCAGCCCGACGGAACACCACACTCGCAGCTCCGATATGAGGGTTCACTAGGTATGAGCTCGTTGGAAACGCGATTCCGTCCAGAGGAGTGTCGTTAATGTTGTTTATACGTCCAACATCCCCCTCCACGATAGTCACCGTATCGTCAAAGCGCTTCCAATCATCAAGAGACTGCATGAATTCGTCCAATTCAACACACGCAAGCTTCCTATTGCCAACCGACCAGCTACGACTTTGTGTGGAGCAGCGCTCAACTCGAAGCGCTGGGTCTCGCAGACCACCAAAGTGCAGCTCGGACAATTTCGCCCAGAGTTCAGAGTCTTGTAGATATTCACGAAGTTTAGTCGTTGCTTGAATGATGTTGACGAAAGCGCTGATACTCGACGCATCCAAGTAATAGAGAATCGAGTGAGCGACCCCCTCCACAGCCCAAACTTCCGTACCAGCGGATACAGACGACGTGACAGTGTTACTAGCTGGAGTCATAATCGCGAGTTGGAGATTCGTTGAATGGACTTTGAATTGAGACCAAAAGTATTCGTGAACCCAATTATTAGGGTGACCTTCACTCTAGTACGCTAACTGCAATTCGAAACAGTAAAAAGTAACGAAAAAGTAAATAAATGTTACGCATCTGTAAAATATTAATAAAAGTACTAGCAAGTATGGAAAATTAACTCTTCGAATCTACCGTCGCTAATGGGAGCTGAGAGGCCGTTAAAGTCTGTCCATTGACGAGCCGAACGTGCAGCGTCCGTCAGTTGGGGTCCTGGGTCTCACCGATCCTTTTTGTTACGTCGAGCATGTACCCATACTCCAACGTGTTGGTACAGTCAAGTTTGACGCTGGTTCCGTTTAGGGTGTCTGCAACAGGGGGTAAGTATTTCTGGTACTTGCCTTGATGCCAGGTTGTTACGGCTAGAATTGTTGGGCTCTCGAGGACGAAGCTGTCGAGCCAAACGATTGTTTCGAGCCACAAATGACGGGACTCGATACCCCAGCCGTTGCTGTTCTTCGGCAAGTACCAAGCGTACATGATCGCCCACTTGTCAGTGAACCGTTTAGCTCGGCCGTATACCTGGGATTCAACACTGGGTCCATTGCAGCTCTTACTGTCAGGACCGGAAGATGCTAAATCGTCTCCTGTATTTCCATCTTTATCCACCACAGGATACGGAAAACAGCCCCCATTTGTGTGAACTACCTGTACCTGTTCAGGTGTGTACTGCGCCGCCCATTGCGTGCTTGTTCTGTATATTGGCGATCTGCTTCGCAGGCAAGCAACAACCTCTTATACGGCTATTTAACAAAAGGAGTTTGGTACATCCGAAACCTCTATTCACAGAAGATGCCGGCGTTCAATAGACCCTGATATATGAGTAGCAATAATCTTCATTTGGAAAGATGCAAAGAAGAACACGTAAAGTGCCGTCGACCCTGTCAACGACATTGTTGATCTCGAATTTTAGTGCTTTAATGGCAATCAAAAGTGATGGTATTAACGATTTTTTGCATCTCGAGCCTTAGCATACCAGTTTGCAGCTATGTCCCAGGAGTGCGTTTTTCTATAGGATGGAAAGCGACAACAACTTGCTACTGTAGTTTCAATGAACAAGACCAAAAGCGACAATCGAAAAAGGAATCAACACGACGTCTTGTTTACACTAGAAGAAACGAGGCATTATCTTCCATTGAAACGAATTCACATGATGCTTGTTCTGGACTTCACACTCTTGTCGCCGATAGGTCGGCCTAGTATTCGGCACCTCATTCCTACTTGGGCTTCGACCTGTAGATCTGAATCAACTTGTTCAGTTTCTTTTGGTACTTCTTCATCACGTCCGGGCTTAAACGGCTAAAGTATCCAATGTCGTTCATGGCTTTCTCGACATCAATTCCAAGTTTTTTTTATCCAAAGCGTTAAGGCGCTCAGGAGGGATGTCCTTGATACCTCTTTCTTCGGATTCAGCGGATGTGGTGTAATGGGTCCTCAGAAGACGACGGTCGGCATAATTGGAGTCGGCAAGGGCTTCGCTGGTAACCAGGAATGTAGCCGCTATCGTTACGAAAACGAAAGATAGACGCATGGGTCTGCCGACCGGAGAGAGTCTTAGGAGCTGGAGCACAAATTGGGAAATGACATTTGAATCAAGCACACAATGCTGACACCTCGCAGTGCGGTACACACACGCCCAAGAATGCGTACCAACGACGGTGCGATAAATCGTTTACGATCACCATCCTGTAAGTTGTCGTCAGAATCGGATCAGTCCTTGCGTACATCCATCCATCTTGTACTTTGATCGGTTGTCATATCATACATGCAGTACCTAGCAAATACTGATGTCGCTGCGCGGCGGTACGTAATCACTCAGGCATATTCACAGAATGAATCTACCAAGTACTGATTTCGCTCCGTTGCGGTACGTAAACACTGGAACACAATCACAGTATGAGCCTCATAGTTTAGCATTTATCATCGTCGGGACACAACAAGTTGCTACAGAAAGATAACTTCCACAGCCATGCATCTGGGCTATGCTCTTCTACTAGTAGTCACGACATTCCTCGCCTGTGTCAGTGCCTCCCTGACATCTGATCTCCCAACAGTGTTTCAGCCTATTGCAGATGAGGTGAACGCTTTCTCCTCATCCAGACTGCTACGGTCGCATGAAGAGCGAGGAATTCCGGTCTCCACAATTGGGAATATTAAGAGCAAGTTCATGCCGTCGACAATCTCGGAGAAAACACTGCGCGGTTGGCTAAATGGAAGGGAAAAAGCAGACGATGTGTTCGTTTGGCTGAGTCTGGGCCGCGGAAAGGGTGAATTATTCAACAAGCGGAAATTTGGTACGTGGGTCAAGTACGTCGATGATTTAACCAAGCAGCATCCTGGAAGTGGAATCTCGACGATCTCAAAGTTAACGTCTTACTACGGCGACGAACACTTGTCACAAATGATCATCACCGCACAGAAGAACCCAAAAACCCAGGATTTAGCTGCTGATCTGCAGGCTAGGCAACTTCAGTACTGGCTGGATAACAAAAAGGCACCAGCGAAAGTCTTCAAGCTGCTGGAGCTGAACAAGGCGGGTGGCAATTTGGTTGACAATCCTCAAGTCTCCGCTTGGCTAAGTTATGTGGCTGATTTCGAGACGAAATTCCCAAAGCAATCGGAAAAAGCCATTCCGATGTTAACGCGTCGCTTCGGCGATGAAGCGGTGTCGAAGGCTTTGCTTAAGGCAAAGCAAACTCCCGGTACTGCGAGTATCGCGGATAAACTGCACGGTGAGCAAATCCAGCGTTGGCTGGATACTGCAACGTCTCCTAAAGATGTTTTCAAGTTCCTGACACTCAATAAGGCAGGTGAACAACTTCTCGAAAACCCGCAGTTTGCAACTTGGCTAACGTACGTGGACGATTTCAATACGAAAAATCCACCGATATCGAGAATTTCGGTCGTGGCGAGTTCCTACGGCGATGAAGCACTCTCAAAGCTCCTGCGTGAGGCGAAGCAGGTACCAAGGACAGCAAATATCGCCAATAAACTAGACGGAGAGCTAATCCAGCATTGGACGGACACTAAAACGCTCCCTAAAACCATGTTCAAGCTCCTGGAACTCAACAGGGCAGGTGATAAACTGTTAGAAAACTCACAGTTTGCAACATGGCTAACCTATGTGGACGATTTCTACTCGAGAAATCCTCGGAATCCGAGAGTTTCGATCATGACGAGTTACTACGGCGACGAAGCGTTGACACGTCTGCTAATTAAAGCAATGCAGACTCCAAGTGAAGCAAATATCGCTACTAAACTCCACGAAGAGCAGCTTCAGAGTTGGATATATAGTCGGAAGCTGCCTGGAGATGTCTACAAGCTCTTATCGCTGGACAAGGCAGGTGAAAAACTGTTTGATCACCCACAGTTCATGAAGTGGGTGAAATACGTGGAAGATCTTAACAAGGTACATCCCGACAAGAAAACGACTTTAATGTCGGTTTTGGCTAAGCAGTACGACAGTGAAGGGTTGGTAAAACTGCTGCAATCGGCGAAGAATAACCCCAGCTGGGCGAAACTGGTACAGCAACTGGAGACAGAGCAGAAGTGGATGGCGAAAGGAACGCCCAACGACTATTTCAAGCAACTCAAACTCGATAAGGTGGGAAAAGATGTGCTGAGCAACCCGCAACTCAAGACCTGGCTCAACTACGTGAAGGAGTACAACGCAGCGAACCCTAAATATCAGGCCACACTGATTGGGACATTGGCGGCGAATTATGGAGAAATGAAACTGGTAAAAATGCTCGATGAAGCGATGAAGGTGAAAGATACGGCGAGTGCTGCCAAGAAACTACAGAGCGAGTTATTCCAGCGCTGGATACAACTAAACTGGACTCCGGAGTACATCTTTGCCAAGGTGCTCCGTCTTGACCAAGATGGAAATAAGCTCTTTAGAAATCCGCTGGTGACCACGTGGGGAAAATATTTAATTGCTTTTAATCGGGATAATTACGGCAAGGAAACGACGATATGGAGGATGTTGGCGGCTACGGGTATAGACCCCGACGACTTGAGACCTGTGGCTGACAAAGCTCCAGAACAGTTTTTCGCTATGATGGGACTCACCGATAAGGGACACAACTTACTGATAAGCCCTGAATTCGCCAAATGGATTCACTACCTCGATGACTTCTACGACGAGCTGCGTAATTCGCGTAAAACCATGATGACGACATTACGCAACCACTACGATGACAAATCGTTGGTAAATATGATCACATCAGCCTCGAAGGTCTCAAAAACGAAGGATATTGCTAAAATCGTGGAGTTCGAGCTGTTTAAAACCTGGCATGACATCTCTTATAAGACGACGGACGAAATCTTCACGATCCTCAACCTTGACCGAGCAGGATCATCACTATTCACCGGTCCTTGGTTGGACACGTGGATTCGGTACATGATTATGTTTGACGAAGGATATTTCCGCGATCGCATGCCCAAGATGCTTTTGAAATACTACGACGAGAATGATCTGTCACAGATGATCAAAACGGCAAAGAGCAATCCAAACACAGAAAAACTGGCCTCGGAGATCGAGGATGTGCTAAACCTTTACAAGAAATGATTGCAATCTAAACGTACTCCGCAAGATAAATCAATAACAGACTGATTTCCCTGTTTGTACTACGTAAGTAGTAGGGACAGCCCAATTGGGATTAATTCGGAACCTCCTTGGTGTGGACGCCTTGATTTTTGTGCATACAAATTTCTAATGAATGACCTTTTAAAATAGTTATTTTTTGTGTCGATATTTTAAGGCTTACTATTTCACGCAGGCAAAATCACTGATATTTCTAACATGATAACCAACAATTGCATTATAATTCAATTTTTCTTTTAAAAAAAAAACTCAACAGTGCCGTGCTTTCGCCGGTAACAGCTCTGGATTTTAACTTTAAAGTGTTATAATAAATCATTTCTTAGTCCCTTTTTGGGAGAACGAGATTATATTGCTCCTTATCTCGCGGTATTCACAGGTCAAATCTAGAGCGAATATTTATGGAAAAACGCCGATTTCCATTGCCAATTGCCCGGCAAGGATATTGGCAATATCAGCAGTTGCCATCTTAATGTAAGAATACAGAGATAGCCTCAACGCATCATATGCACGCCAGTATTCGCGGTGTAATGGGCATAAAATCACACCCCAGGCATTACAAGCTAATTCTAAACATTGTTTTTTTAAATAGTTAAACAAACTAGCGAGATCGCTGCGCCGCTTTGAGGAACAGCCCACTCGCACCGGCTTGTATCTGATGTAGTAATAGTTACTAGTACCATTTTTTAGAATGTCGTACTTATCTCCTCCTGAATTCAATCATAATTGCCTCGATACTGATGTTAAGTGATAAGTGATGTTATGCATTCAATCAGAAATCCAGACGAAACGGACAGACATACGGACTTTAATTTTATTGTTTAGGATTCAAGCGCTCTTTTAAAACGACAGGACCCGAAAACCATCGTAGCTTACTCAGGCAAGGCTGTTTCTCGTCGCATATACTACGCCCGCTGCAGCATCTGCGTGTGATGTGTACGACTAGAGCTCTTGGCGTCCGCAACGCGAACGTGGTTAATTGGGTTAGTGTAGGTCGACCCAGACTCCGTGCTATATATCTTGGCACAATTATCTTGTAACTGACCAAAGCAATGAACAAATTGTTGAAACACTGTGCACAGCCTTCATTATAGTGTGTACTCTCGACATTTGTTATACTCGTCTAAAGTGAATGCTTACCAGCACTATAATAGCCCTCATTGAGAAGTCCTGCAGCTAACTATACCAACACGGTCATTATCTCTCGCTCTGCCCGCAATATGCAAGGCTGTCTTGCAATATGCTGGCTGGCAATGTCCTGGACGAATATATAATCTCCACCACGCCGAACAACTTCGTGAGCACCATCGACATGGACACTACTGTCACTAGAGATGGCATCTCGACAAACCGTGCGTTCGTAATGGAACGGAGTTCCGTGATTTTGTTTTTGAAACACATAGTTTCGTGCAATCCTCTCAAAGAAACTTTTAATTTTGCTCAATCACTTTCGAAGTTTTCAGCCCATATGCTGCTTCATAGTTCTGACTATTTGACTGTAAACGTCGTGTGCATCATGGCATCAGCGCTGCAAGTGTTTGCAGTGGAAGGCATCACCCGCTCCATCTTCTTTTATCTGGATCTGTCGAGTCTCGACTTCTTGTTGCACGTGTTCCAAGCGACGTCGGAGCTGCAGGGATATCTGCAGGACAGTGCGCTGTGGACGGAATTGTCAATTCTGCACTTCAAAGGCCAGCGTGACTTAGAGCTGCGGTTCTTGGCACTACCAACGCGAGATCGAGGCTGGGAGTGGACAGTCAGAGAGCGCACATGTGTGGAGCTACAGGAATTTCTCCAGTCCATGGACGAGCGGACGCAGTTCGACGGGACTGTCAAAATTCTGGAAGGTGACATTGGCTACATAAACGGCATCGACAGGCAACCTTTAGACGGTATCGCGTTCCCCACCAATTCGCACTTAACCAACCACTATGTGGGCGCAGCTCAAGCTGTGTTTCGTCGTGCAGGTCGTGGCCTGACTGACCATGTGAACGATCCTTCCTTTCGTGGTCGACGCCCCACGGGCTCCGCTGTGGCCACTCCAGCATTTG
>NW_008648990.1:1042845-1043993 GCF_000247585.1 Phytophthora nicotianae INRA-310 | reverse complement strand
TGCCATATTGTGCAGATAGCGGCTCAGATTTTAACATATTATCAAGACGTCATGCCGACGAGCTCTGTCAAGTGGATAAAACTGCTCGTATCATGGAACTAAGCGATCCAGTTGAATCCAGAGCTGTTGGTGGTGCTTTAATTACTTCAACACATGCAATTGAAGCTAACTTGACTCTGAACACGGCTGCTGGGCCTGTAAGGTGCCAGGATCTTAAGAGGTGCCTAATTGTTGAAGCCGACGAGGACGAGTTTCTAGTGGGCAAGATCTTGTTAGCAGAGTTGGGAATTGATGTTGATAGGCAGCTGGAGTATCTCGCTGCACGTGAAGATGATGACAGTACTTTTGACGACCCGACGGGTATGCCGAGCCCAAAACCTGTGGTAGCGGATGTGGTGCTGAATGTGGTGAATTCTCTAGTCAGTGACGCCGTTGACCGAGGTGTTGTTGATGATTATATCACCAGCAGACTTTATACAATCCTCCACCGGTTTAGTGGCTGGCGGTTGGAGCTGGGAAATGACCCTCCAGCCCGAGTACCACCGCTTGAGATTCGTCTGAAGCCCAATGCTTCGCCATATAGATGCAAAGTACGCCAATATAGTCCCGAGAAATCAGCGTTTCTCGATGCTTTCAACAAGAAGTTGGTGGAATTAGGTTGGGTGTATGAGAATCGTCAGAGTCGGTGGTGCTGTCCTGCGCTTCCGGTAAAGAAGCCAAGTACGAATGAATACAGACAAACCGTCGACTATCGTCCGACGAACGCAGTTACTGAACCAATAGCAGGGGTGATGCCGAGCATTGAAGTAGCTCTCGAACACTGCCGTGGAAACATGTTTTACGCGATGCTTGACTTCTTGAAGGGATTTTGGCAGCTCCCGTTGCATGAGAGCTGCCGAGAATATCTTTCATACATGACAGATAAAGGAGTATTCACGCCTATGCGGGTACCTCAAGGAAGTACAGACGCGGCTTTGCATTTCCAATCGACGGTGCAGCTGGTGTTAGGAGATTTGGTTGGAAAGAGTGTCGTTGTGTGGATCGATGACCTTCTCGTTTTTGGAGAAACAGCAGATGAATTATTGGAGGCAATTGACGCTGTGCTTCAGAAGCTTGACGAGTACGGTTTCATATTAAACCCCAAAAAA
>NW_008648990.1:1029176-1040645 GCF_000247585.1 Phytophthora nicotianae INRA-310 | reverse complement strand
GGTCTCGAATCGGTGGAGGATTCTTGGGAGCCATTGAAGACAATAAGTGAGGACGTGCCACAACTGCTGTCAGCCTATGCAAGTGCTTCAAATGATGATAATTTCCAGAATGCCGTGACCGTGGCAATCGATTCCAAGCGACGCCATCGCTCTAACTGACGTACAGGCTTCTCTATGACAATTTCCTTTCAAATATGATCATCACTTTGAACGAGATTTTGGAATTTCTGCGTTTAACCGGGGATTTTGACGCCATCGTCAATGGAACAGGTGGGCATGCAAGTGCTCAACATGTGTACAAGGATTGAATACAATTGAAGCTGATCCTACAATGTACGGTGTTATCGAAACTTTTCTGGAGTATGATTGGCTATAGTTCGAATTGGAGTATTTTCACTGGTTGATATTGGATTGTTGCAAATCATGGGGATGGCAACATGTAACACTGCAACACGTTGAAGTTGATGGCCTGTCTATGTCCATATGTGACGAGGCCGTATCGACTAGACAATGCCCACGCAAACTATTAATATGGACGTTGGAAAGCTTGGGGGGCAGTGTGATGATGGCACCGTTACATCTTCAACAGCTTACCAACTTGCACGCAGCCTTCATGGGTTGGAATAGACTCTGCCCCACCATATTTGCGCCTATCCCGAATAGCATCATGATGCCAAGGACTCAATGCCATTAAGAAAGCCATACAAGGAATCTGCAACCCATACTGATGACGCCTGATTACTCCATGAGAACAATGAACGGGGACAGCTTCACCTGGACTGTCATAGATGGCAGGAGGAAGCTGGCCAGAGTAGATAGCTCACTTTTAAACTTACCTTCTGATCAACAATACACGTTGGTTTTGGCCGGGAGTTCCAGCTCCCAATTGCTGTTGTTTAACACACCACACACGCAGATGCTGCAGCGGGCGTAGTATATGCGACGAGAAACAGCCTTGCCTGAGTAAGCTACGATGGTTTTCGGGTCCTGTCGTTTTAAAAGAGCTCTTGAATCCTAAACAATAAAATTAAAGTCCGTATATCTGTCCGTTTCGTCTGGATTTCTGATTGAATGCATAACATCACTTATCACTTAACATCAGTATCGAGGCAATTATGATTGAATTCAGGAGGAGATAAGTACGACATTCTAAAAAATGGTACTAGTAACTATTACTACATCAGATACAAGCCGGTGCGAGTGGGCTGTTCCTCAAAGCGGCGCAGCGATCTCGCTAGTTTGTTTAACTATTTAAAAAACAATGTTTAGAATTAGCTTGTAATGCCTGGGGTGTGATTTTATGCCCATTACACCGCGAATACTGGCGTGCATATGATGCGTTGAGGCTATCTCTGTATTCTTACATTAAGATGGCAACTGCTGATATTGCCAATATCCTTGCCGGGCAATTGGCAATGGAAATCGGCGTTTTTCCATAATTATTCGCTCTAGAATTGACTTGTGAATACCGCGAGATAAGGAGCAATATAATCTCGTTCTCCCAAAAAGGGACTAAGAAATGATTTATTATAACACTTTAAAGTTAAAATCCAGAGCTGTTGCCGGCGAAAGCACGGCACTGTTGAGTTTTTTTTTTTAAAGAAAAATTGAATTATAATGCAATTGTTGGTTATCATGTTAGAAATATCAGTGATTTTGCCTGCGTGAAATAGTAAGCCTTAAAATATCGACACAAAAAATAACTATTTTAAAAGGTCATTCATTAGAAATTTGTATGCACAAAAATCAAGGCGTCCACACCAAGGAGGTTCCGAATTAATCCCAATTGGGCTGTCCCTACTACTTACGTAGTACTGACAGGGAAATCAGTCTGTTATTGGTTTATCTTGCGGAGTACGTTTAGATTGCAATCATTTCTTGTAAAGGTTTAGCACATCCTCGATCTCCGAGGCCAGTTTTTCTGTGTTTGGATTGCTCTTTGCCGTTTTGATCATCTGTGACAGATCATTCTCGTCGTAGTATTTCAAAAGCATCTTGGGCATGTGATCGCGGAAATATCTTTCGTCAAACATAATCATGTACCGAATCCACGTGTCCAACCAAGGACCGGTGAATAGTGATGATCCTGCTCGGTCAAGGTTGAGGATCGTGAAGATTTCGTCCGTCGTCTTATAAGAGACGTCATGCCAGGTTTTAAACAGCTCGAACTCCACGCTTTTAGCAATCTCCTTCGTTTTTGAGATTTTCGAGGCTGATGTGATCATATTTACCAACGATTTGTCATCGTAGTGGTTGCGTAATGTCGTCATCATGGTTTTACGCGAATTACGCAGCTCGTCGTAGAAGTCATCGAGGTAGTGAATCCATTTGGCGAATTCAGGGCTTATCAGTAAGTTGTGTCCCTTATCGGTGAGTCCCATCATAGCGAAAAACTGTTCTGGAGCTTTGTCAGCCACAGGTCTCAAGTCGTCGGGGTCTATACCCGTAGCCGCCAACATCCTCCTTATCGTCGTTTCCTTGCCGTAATTATCCCGATTAAAAGCAATTAAATATTTTCCCCACGTGGTCACCAGCGGATTTCTAAAGAGCTTATTTCCATCTTGGTCAAGACGGAGCACCTTGGCAAAGATGTACTCCGGAGTCCAGTTTAGTTGTATCCAGCGCTGGAATAACTCGCTCTGTAGTTTCTTGGCAGCACTCGCCGTATCTTTCACCTTCATCGCTTCATCGAGCATTTTTACCAGTTTCATTTCTCCATAATTCGCCGCCAATGTCCCAATCAGTGTGGCCTGATATTTAGGGTTCGCTGCGTTGTACTCCTTCACGTAGTTGAGCCAGGTCTTGAGTTGCGGGTTGCTCAGCACATCTTTTCCCACCTTATCGAGTTTGAGTTGCTTGAAATAGTCGTTGGGCGTTCCTTTCGCCATCCACTTCTGCTCTGTCTCCAGTTGCTGTACCAGTTTCGCCCAGCTGGGGTTATTCTTCGCCGATTGCAGCAGTTTTACCAACCCTTCACTGTCGTACTGCTTAGCCAAAACCGACATTAAAGTCGTTTTCTTGTCGGGATGTACCTTGTTAAGATCTTCCACGTATTTCACCCACTTCATGAACTGTGGGTGATCAAACAGTTTTTCACCTGCCTTGTCCAGCGATAAGAGCTTGTAGACATCTCCAGGCAGCTTCCGACTATATATCCAACTCTGAAGCTGCTCTTCGTGGAGTTTAGTAGCGATATTTGCTTCACTTGGAGTCTGCATTGCTTTAATTAGCAGACGTGTCAACGCTTCGTCGCCGTAGTAACTCGTCATGATCGAAACTCTCGGATTCCGAGGATTTCTCGAGTAGAAATCGTCCACATAGGTTAGCCATGTTGCAAACTGTGAGTTTTCTAACAGTTTATCACCTGCCCTGTTGAGTTCCAGGAGCTTGAACATGGTTTTAGGGAGCGTTTTAGTGTCCGTCCAATGCTGGATTAGCTCTCCGTCTAGTTTATTGGCGATATTTGCTGTCCTTGGTACCTGCTTCGCCTCACGCAGGAGCTTTGAGAGTGCTTCATCGCCGTAGGAACTCGCCACGACCGAAATTCTCGATATCGGTGGATTTTTCGTATTGAAATCGTCCACGTACGTTAGCCAAGTTGCAAACTGCGGGTTTTCGAGAAGTTGTTCACCTGCCTTATTGAGTGTCAGGAACTTGAAAACATCTTTAGGAGACGTTGCAGTATCCAGCCAACGCTGGATTTGCTCACCGTGCAGTTTATCCGCGATACTCGCAGTACCGGGAGTTTGCTTTGCCTTAAGCAAAGCCTTCGACACCGCTTCATCGCCGAAGCGACGCGTTAACATCGGAATGGCTTTTTCCGATTGCTTTGGGAATTTCGTCTCGAAATCAGCCACATAACTTAGCCAAGCGGAGACTTGAGGATTGTCAACCAAATTGCCACCCGCCTTGTTCAGCTCCAGCAGCTTGAAGACTTTCGCTGGTGCCTTTTTGTTATCCAGCCAGTACTGAAGTTGCCTGTTCTGCAGATCGGCAGCTAAATCCTGGGTTTTTGGGTTCTTCTGTGCGGCGATGATCATTTGTGACAAGCGTTCGTCGCCGTAGTAAGACGTTAACTTTGAGATCGTCGAGATTCCACTTCCAGGATGCTGCTTGGTTAAATCATCGACGTACTTGACCCACGTACCAAATTTCCGCTTGTTGAATAATTCACCCTTTCCGCGGCCCAGACTCAGCCAAACGAACACATCGTCTGCTTTTTCCCTTCCATTTAGCCAACCGCGCAGTGTTTTCTCCGAGATTGTCGACGGCATGAACTTGCTCTTAATATTCCCAATTGTGGAGACCGGAATTCCTCGCTCTTCATGCGACCGTAGCAGTCTGGATGAGGAGAAATCGTTCACCTCGTCTGCAATAGGCTGAAACACTGTTGGGAGATCAGATGTCAGGGAGGCACTGACACAGGCGAGGAATGTCGTGACTACTAGTAGAAGAGCATAGCCCAGATGCATGGCTGTGGAAGTTTTCTTTCTGTAGCAACTTGTTGTATCCCCGACAATGGTAAATTCGAAACTGTGACATTCATACTGAAAATATGTTCTAGTGTTTGTGTACCGTCAATAAGCGACACCAATGATTTGACAACAGGGCAAAGCAGCAGATGCTGGCGGAAACATTGTGCATGTATGCCTACTGCCTTTCGCAGTTTCTTCCGATTTGTTGTTTTTGCGAAGTACTGCATCCGTTTGAAGGCAGTGGGTCGATGAAATAATACTTTGAGGCCGTAAACAGCTCCCACCTATCTAGAGAGCTCATCCCAGCTGGGGCAGATTCTGATCGATATTTGGAGAAAAGGAGAATGTTGCCTAGTATTACCTTAAGTATTTGTCGTTTGGAAACTTGTAGTCTCTGCCAAGTAACCCTACAACGGAAACAAATATTTTGGAGATAAAACTGTACTACAGACGCCGTAATGCTTACTGTTAAATGACAGCGGTAAACTCCTACTGGTTTTCTATTGTGAGTTCTACTCAAAATTGTCATGGGCGGTTCTTTGAATGAATCTCCCCCAAATCGCCCAGCGTTTACAATTCCGTATACTGACCCGTTTAAGTACGAAATAAGGTGTCAAGAAAAGACTTGGTGGGTTCTACTAATGACTTGGGGGCGATTGTCCTTCCGCTCCTCAAACAGACCCAAATCGGCATATTTGGACGGAATTCCCAATAATAGACTCCATTACGAAGGATAATGTTATTAATAGGGCTTTTTACATTTTAGAGTAGTTCATCGATGTACAACCTGACTCACTACAGGATTGCGGATGCTTCCTTAAAACCGTATCACTAAGTGACCTTCACTTGCCGTTACGAAATATATTGTATTGAGTAGTTTTGCGAGATCATCAAATCTTTGTCGATGTGAACAATTTCATGGAGAACAACACGGTTCTTGGGAACCGGCTTCCAGACGTCTCAACGAGCATAGCCACTGCAGAGAAAAGACGAAGGTGACCAGCACGCTCCAACTAATAGCTGTAGTGGGAGGGAAGGAACTGGGAGGCAAGGACGCCACCACCTCCCAGGAGGACCGCTCCATCGGTAGGACGGATGGCTTGGCCCACCGCCGTTAGGTCGGACCTCGAGTAGTATCAAGATCCGCTTCTGGGGCGGACTCCCCTACGATAGAGCAAGGATGGACACGGAGGATGACTCTTCACCGCAGGCGCGAAAGGAGGGCGCAAGTACGGTGTGTTCACAAGGTGACCCGCAGCAAGAGAGCGACACTCGGTGTCCAAGGCAACACCAGTTGAGTCGGCTCTTGCATAGTTTCCTCCCAGGGACTCGGTGGTTGGTGTTTAGGCTTGCAAGAGCGAAACCCGGACCTTCGAAGTGAACTCCATGGTGGCCGTGACGCCCGCTGAGAATCAAAGCGGTGGCAAGTCCGGTGCTGGAGCTGCCTCGAATGCCAGACTCCCCAGACTTGGTCAACGGTTCCACGATACCCACCTCGTTGTGCCCCGTTGATGGTCAAAGGTTGGAGCCAACGGGCTGCGGCACGAACAACACCGTTCTCCATTGTTAGAGGAAGGAAGTAGTAACACAGAAAATATAACCGTTTTGCTTACACTAGGCAGCTACGTAGGACAAGAGTGTTAATATACTTCTTCTCTCTTGTAAGGGACCTCGTGCATCATCAAGCCCCGTCAACATTGACACTGCGTAATCGGCCGCATCAACATCGTCCATCGTAATCTACTGCTATGGCAAGCGGGGCTGCACAAGCAAACGGGATGACCCTGCGATCGTGCGCATGTTCCAATGTTGAAGGACTAGGAAATTGAGGGTCCCATTGTCAATAAACTACTTTCGCTACTTTCAAGCTCGCAAAAGCTATAACGCTTCATTCTACCCGAATATGACTCAGTAATCCGGAAAAAAAATAATAAGGCGAAAAATATATTGCATATAAAATACCCAAATATTTATTTTGTTTGTAAAAAAATTCGTTGGTTTTGTCAATACTTTAATATGGTATTTGGTCAAAGGCCACTACTACAACCCCACACTTTTAGCACATCTGAAGTAGGCCTCAGTTTTCCATTTGACTAGTACTCATTATACCATTCAAACTTACGTCGTTAAGATGTTTGATCAATCGTGTGGTTGGGTACGTAAATGAAACTATTCGGATGGTGGACTGACACTGAGATCTTGCTAGCCTGCTCTCGTTTCCTCAAAATCTAATTTCCTACACTCTACTGTAGCTACTCTACCCCAGCCCTATCATGATGTCGTTCAACAACAAGACCTCCCCCCCCCCCCCACCCCAACACCCCCACCACTAGTAAGGTGCTATATACCCTCATGTTCACCAAGAAGTCGAAAGTGGACTCCTGTGCTCGACATGCACGAAAACCTGAAAGAGTGTGCATGGCTTCTCCACCCTGATATCTCATCTTAGCACCTATCACCCAACCTATCTTAAAGATGCATCCAAGGCTGCCAAGGATCGCAATTCCCCCCGCCTACGCATTGTTGACGAAGAGACGCGTACCATTTTCTGATGGACCGTCTGCCTTTGAGTTTCGTCAAGCGAAAGATGACGAGAAAAAAATATATACCTTCTACCATCAGCGAGAAGACGGTGAAGTTGCATTTGATGCGCATCTTTAAGTCTTCCGAGGGTAGAGTAGCTGAGGAACTTCAGCCCTCGTTTGACATTATGCTCGATGGATGTACCTTCAACGGTCGCCACTTTATCGCGATATTCGCCGTGTACAATTATCCTGGGAGGTGCATGGGAGCCCGTCCCAGTGCGACTCAGAGTACTACGACGATACCTATTGATTCACTCGTCGTTTCCTACATCTGTCCTTCTGCACCTCTCAACCAAGCCTCGGACGAACACAGTGGGAGCACTGCCGCCATAACGAACATGGACTATTAAAAACAACCGAGATCCTGCCTTCAGCTTCCACCATGGTCCAGACACGAGCCCAGACTGCCGCTGCTGCGGTGGCTACAGCATACATGAGCGAGGTGCCAGATGCTGAACTGCGATCGTAGCGCATGTGGAGAGAGCTAGCACCGCTCCATTGGCTATAGCCAATGTACCAAGTGTTGTTGATCACTTGGCAAATTTTGCGTAGCAATTCCTTGCCCAGACCCAGGCTCTTGCTGCTGAGCACGTAGCCCTACAGCAGCAGAGCCAAGTACTTGATCACGCCCACAATGTGGCCTTGATGGCTATGCAGGCCTCGACACAGTCCAGTGTCAGGCAGCTCACTGATCGACAGCGTGCTATTGTCGAAGAACTAGGCGAAGCGCTGACAGCAACTCAATCCCGTCTTCAAGACCAACTTCAGCATCTGCAAATGCTCCAAGATGAGCATGGTGGACAGATTGAGCGATTTGTGAGCGACAGTCTCGCTCATGCACTGGAAGAAGCACAGCGCAAAGCACAGATAGCAGCTTCGGCTCATTTGGAAGGAGTTCGACAGAAGCTGCTGGAGATGGAGGCAAAAATTGACGGTGGCTTGGAGAACATATCACAGCACGTTCAACAACTTGTCGAAGACTCACTTGCAGCTTCTCAACTACAGGTTGATTCATGTGAGGAGCCAACGCGCGCTGTACTGCTACGCGTATCAAGACCTCATTAAAAGAATCACTGGAACTGAATCTTTAGAGAGCGTGTGGCGCTGTACGACAAGATTTGCTAACACGAGTCAGCTGCGCTGAAGAGCCTCTCCCCGAGTCAATTCGCAGTCTTGTCTTGGATATCACGACCAATGCAGAGCGTCTCGTAGAGGGCAGGGTGCTGAAGCCTCTGACAAACGCTCAGCCAGAATTGAACCTGCATGTTCAGCGTCAAGCTAACCCAACGACGCCACTGCGCGAGCAAATTCGTAAACTTTATGTCCAGGTCAAACGACAAGCTCAGAAAAGCGATAGTGCCACCCTAGAGACTACAGTTGCCGATCAGGTCCGACACGAAGTGGAAGAGCGCTTCCGCGGGGTACAAATAAATGCGCAACGCGAATCTGATGCCAATATTAAGTTTCGACAGGAGGTGCAGACCCAGATACGAGATTATCACAGTAGTATTAATCGCAGTGTTCAGGCAGCTGTTGGGAAAAAGATGCAAGGCTATCAGAGACGAAGTACGCGTTGGGACGCAGGAAACAGAAGAACTGATAAGGGACGGATTAAGACCAAACAGATCTACGGAAGTGACGAACTTAACGACGGTGAAGATGAAGATGAACCAGCCGCTGACAAAGATCCTGCACGAGAGAACAGGATGCAAGAAACTAGGGGAAGATCGTATTTGTCAACAACGTCTATTATCTTGTTAAATTCACCCGTCACGAACACCACCAGCGTGTTCTGTGCTCTGAACGATGAGAAAGCGTTACCGTTGCTGGTGGAGAGAAGCTCACTGAACTTGACGGAGAAAGAGACAAAGGATGCAGAGGTGGAAATCCCACTGCTGCGCCAACATCTTTGCCAGGCGTCTCCGACCTCAGTGTCGCAGCAAAGAACTCAACCCCAACATCTTCGACGCCGCTCGCAGCATCCTTCACAGACTCGTACCCAACGTGTTGATCTCCGAGTGGTGATGTCCGAGATCCAGCTTCAAGTACAGGAGAGAGCTGAGCAGGCTGCCCAACGGTACCTGCTAAAGCAATATCGTGCAGGTTGAAGCTATTATTAATACGGACAAAGCTAGGAGACACAGAGTATGTAGGCTAAAAGCTTCGGAAGCAAAAGACAAGATCAACAAATCGAGAACAGCACTTTCAACACACAGTATACTTTTATAACCCAGATTTCTCCTCTTCCTCTGTTCCCTTAACTAATGTTGGGCTGCTAACAAAATTTGCTAAAATGCCGCTCGTTAGGTCGTCCATCTCGTATTCCATGTCAGGGTCCAACGGAAAGACAAAGACGGATGGTGTGTGTAAGCGATGCTGCCCCTTAGGAATTCCTCACATTGTAGTTGTAATGGGCTTGCTACGTGCCCACTACTTCGGCTTACACGTTAGCGCACGTGTATGAGAAAGCGTAGTTTACTTTAACTTAGATTAACTATACTTACGTCTGGTAAGTATAGATTTACTTAAATAAGAAAAGCAAAAACCGATTTACCGTAAAATTGCGAACTGTTATTTATGTTTATGTTTTGGGTTTGGGTTTCCTCCTAAAGTGATATTCTAAATGAAAGGTATTTGCCAACGAGTGGTTGGCAGAATCGTGCTAAGCTAATTGGTTGAAAGAGGTCGCCTTTCAACCAATAGGAAGTCTAAATACACACATCCAGTGGTCTGTCAAATGTAACCATTGGTGTATCTCACACCAATGTGAAACCCATTGTCGTAATCAAGTGGCTACATCTAGCCACTTGCGTGTAACCCAGTTACACCATCCCCCCGTTAAGATAAGACATATTGTCCGTTTCTATCAATTTGTCCGTCTATTAGAGAAGCTTAAACTGAGACTAAGACAGGTTTAGGGCTATCTTCTTCTACGGTTGGTTTCCGTTAATCAAACCAGTCCCCATCACTCTAAAGCGAAAAATTCTCACTCAAGTCACAAGTCATTAAGGAATTCTTTTACAAGCTGCGGATCATTATCTGGTTGACGGCCTGCCGAGTAGTGCACTCGTGCACGCGACGACGTTGACCTCGTGCGGATGGTAGGCTGACGACGGCTGGTGTTCTTCGTTTCGACCATGCGTGTTTTCGTAAAACGCTCCTACATATAAAAAAAAGTTAGATAAATAATATTTTTAGGAAATGAAAAACAATAAAATATTATATTCTTACCGCCCGTCTTTTGATATTTCGTCCACGAAGACGAGTTGTTCCGGACCACGATAAAAAGGTAATAACCTTCCTGCATATTCTTGACGCTCACGAGGCGCTGACTCTCTGGCCCGTTTTGTTAGCTTTTTTCTTGTGAGGTCCAGATCGAAGCGTTAAGCACGGCATATTGAGGCTGTGGAAGTGTTTTTGATATTGCCAAATTGGCGCCGCAGTTCGTCTTGCAGTTCTTCAATATAAAAACAAGGATGCTCTTTTACGTATTTTTCAACAAAAATAATGACCTGACGTGGCCACTTGCTGCTGCGCTCTCGCCCTTTACTTTTTCTGCACGGGGATCCCGCCTTCTCGAACCTTGTGATCCAGCAGCGAACACTGCGTTCGTGGCTACCGAAAATCGTTCCAACCATAGATGCGTCCATGCCGTAAATGTAAACGAGGACAATAGCTCGCCAGCGCAAGTCCCCTGCGTAAGTCATTGTTTAGCAGATAATCTCCGAATGGCCAACAAATTCGTGGCATTCGGAGGAAGTGCGCTTAACACTGAGCATAAGGGCAAGCACAGGTCGCTGCTGATTGGATCGGCTAATCAAGATGTGTCTTAATCGTTGGCGCAGCTCTCTTAATCTGAGCTCGTGTACCTAGCCCTAGTGTGTCTTGAGCACGTTACACTGAGTGTAAGAGCTCGTTTTGGACAATCCATCTGAAACGGACAATACTAGTCTGAACACGTCACTCAAATATTGACAAGACTGTCAAATCTCAGGGAGAACCCGAGCTCACTTCACGATGAGCTCGCCAAAGATGATTCCAGCATAAGTGTCTGCACCTGCAGACACTGTCGCGTCCGCGCCTGCCTCTGCAGGCACCACCACTCCCGCGTCTATGCATGTAGACGCGCCCGCGACAGAAGAGAAACTTTCTGTCGCTAAATATCACCTTCTGCAACAGCAGAAGCGTGCCCAGGACTCAGTTGACATCCCGTCAACAATCCTGTGTGGCTCGTTGGCGTTGAACAGCGACGGCAGTATCCCGATTGTCTTTGGGTCTGACATCGAGGATGTTCCCATGGAGGAGGACGAGGCTTCCTCGTCCTCGGCTGCCGAGTCTAAGGCGGCCGAATCAACGCCCAATCCACTCACTGGATCGCCGCGAACGCGTGATGATGATCCGGACGCTTC
>NW_008648990.1:1026795-1027375 GCF_000247585.1 Phytophthora nicotianae INRA-310 | reverse complement strand
CACCGAGTTGTTGATGGCAAACTCTGCCATCGGCAAGCAGTGGCTCCACTGTGGGAACGAGTGTGCGTAGCTCTTCAGCACGTCGCCGAGCACGCAATTCACGCGTTCGGTCTGACCGTCGGTCTGCGGAGGGTCCGCAGTCGACATCGACAGATGTGTTTAAAGAAGTGTAAACACTTCTTGCCAGAACCGTGCTGTAAAGCTTGAATCACGGTCCGACACAATGTCGACCGGCATGCCATGGTGTTTGAAGACCATGTCAACAAACAGTCGTGCAGTCTGCACGGCTGTGACCTCGGCTGGTACTGCAGCAAGATGAACCATCTTGCTGAATCGGTCTACGAAGACCACAACGCCAGTCCTCCACTTGTTGTCGGGCGGAAGATCGAAAACAAAGTCCATAGAAATGAACTGCCAACACTCCGACGGTGTCGGTAGTGATTGTAATGGAGTCTGCGATGATGCAGCAGGCTTCACGCATTGACAAACCTCGCGAGCACGTACGTACTTGCGGACCCACTTGTACTAGTGATTCCAGTAGAGGTCTCTCGTGAGAAGAGCGTACGTCTTCTCACGGCCC
>NW_008648990.1:1024513-1025640 GCF_000247585.1 Phytophthora nicotianae INRA-310 | reverse complement strand
CTTCCCGTCCACAGCCTTGCTGTGAACGAACACGTCGTCAAAGTAGCTCGGTGCGAAGTCGCGCACCGAGCGCGATAGATGTGTCACGCATCTATTGAAGGTGGCAGGGGCGTTCTTCAGTCCCTGCCGCCTAACGAGCCACTCCCAAAACATGCCGCTTGGAGTGCTCACCGCCGTGAGAGGTATGTCCGCTCACGCATCAGGATCTGATAGAATCCGTCGCACAGATCAAAAGCACTGTAGATGGTGCTCTTGGCCATCGAATCGATGATGGCATCTTTTCGTGGTATCGGCGTCTGCGCCGGTATCGTCGCATCGTTCAGCTTGTTGTACGCATGAACGATGCGCCAGCCGCCCTGTGGCTTCTTGACACAGAACGTTGGTGCACTGTGCGGGGACTTTGATTCCCGCACTTGTCCTGCCTTACGACGACTTTCAAAGAAGTCGTCGATCGTCTTTATTTGATCACGCGGCAGTGGCCACTGTTGCGTCACACAGTACTTTATACCCGGCACGAGATCAATCTCGTGCTGTATTCCTTTGTCCTGCGGAAGTTCCGCAGGAATCTCTTCCGGGAGCTCGTCCTTGTGCTCCAGCATAACATCGTAGAAGGGACTCGAATTCAGTGAGTCCCAGCTCTGCTCGTCGAAGCGCTGCTTCTTCGTCTTCGCACTGAGAGTGTCCTTGCTCTTAGTGGTACTCGCAGCGCGGAGTTCTCTCAACTCCTTCGCTCTCCATCCTTTCAATGTCTGAAAGGATGCATATCTGTTCGATGCGTTCATCGAACAGGTCCTTCGCGAAGCTCATCCAGCCCATGGCTGGAAGCGACGTCAACTCCGACGCACATGTCGGAGGATTCTCCAATGCCATCGACCGGTACTGGAGACCAGTACGGGTCCGCGTCAAGGCGTTCAACGTCTCGACGCTCGATGTCTGTTCTGGAGTCTGCCCGGCAGGCACCGACTGTAGCGTCTCGGCCCCGGACCGAGACTTGCGCAGCTTCCGTCGCTTGCGCTGTCTTTTCTTGTGAAGCCCGGCTTCACGTGTTTCTCGTCCAGGCCCGGCCTTGGACGAGTTTCCGTTATTTTTGTAACCGTCAGCGGATTGTTCCCGCGGACGTGAATGAT
>NW_008648990.1:1022188-1022681 GCF_000247585.1 Phytophthora nicotianae INRA-310 | reverse complement strand
ATTTTCGGTGCTGGGCGTTTGCAACCGCCAGCACTGCTTGTCGCGTCGTCAACTCCTGGAGTTGACGCGCTATTGTTACCTCGACGCCTTTCGGGGGAGCCCGTGTCAACTCCCGGAGCTAACACGCCGTTATACCCTCGACGGCTTTTGGTGGAGCCTGTGTCAACTTTCGGAGCTGACACGCCGACATCACAGCTACTGTTTGTAGCTGGAGTCCCTTCCATATCGGATGTATCAGTTCCCGGAACTGATGCGTCACTATCACAGACCTTTTCTGTGGTTGAATGTTCATTCATATTTGATGCATCAGTTCCGGGAACTGATGCGCCGTCGTCACAGACCTTCTCTGTGACCGAAAACCCTCCCATACTTATTGTATCGACTCCCTGAGTCGATACCCTCATTGAAGTAGGAACGTGTCTCAAATCTGATTTCTGATTTGGGACAGACACAACGACTGCCGCAGTCGTTCCGACCTGTGTGTGGGTGCCGG
>NW_008648990.1:1020515-1021217 GCF_000247585.1 Phytophthora nicotianae INRA-310 | reverse complement strand
GAGACCAAGTACCGCGCACGTTGGGCGTAAGCATGAACGTCATGCTTACCTTGCTGCAGGTCGAGAAACTCCGCTCTCGACCGGAACTCATTCTGAGGGGCTCAAACCCTTGTCTGAGCTCCTCCTGGAAAGTCCGCATACGTGCTAAAGTTCGTATGATCTGTGAGCCGGCGACCATACGCCCAGCACCTCGCTCGTCCGCCAAAACATGGCATGGCGAACGCGACCTTCGACAGTTCGTCGACAATACCACGAGCCCTGATGGCAGTGTCTACCTCGACAAGCCATCGGAGAAGAGGCTATCCCTCTTTTCCCACATAACTGCTCACGTGCAGTTTCAATGACTGCACGCGGGGTGTCGTCCCGGACGACGCCGTAGCAGCAGCAGTATCTCGCTGCTGCTTCACAATAAACCCCAGAGCAACACCGTGTTGCTTTGTTGGCGGCAGCGTTCGAAGCATTGTTGCTACGGCTGCCTCTCCAATGACTGTAGACAGTCTTTGGAGTGCTTCCAACTCTTGATCAGCCAGGTGGGGACAGTCTGCACGCGCCACATGCGTTGCAGATGCAGTCGGGCTACTCATGTTAGTGCACGTGTATGAGGAAGCGTAGTTTACTTTAACTTAGATTAACTATACTTACGTCTGGTAAGTATAGATTTACTTAAATAAGAAAAGCAAAAGCCGATTTACCGTAAAATTG
>NW_008648990.1:971715-1020383 GCF_000247585.1 Phytophthora nicotianae INRA-310 | reverse complement strand
GGTCTGTCAAATGTAACCATTGGTGTATCTCACACCAATGTGAAACCCATTGTCGTAATCAAGTGGCTACATCTAGCCACTTGTGTGTAACCCCGTTACAGTAGTAAGTCAACGAAATTGAGGTTTCTATTCAAGAACGAACACATGTCGATGTTGTGATTGGCTAGGTCGTGCGCTGTTACCATGTTTCCGGAAACAACAAAATCACGTTCGATTTCACATTAAGAGTATGGAATCGAGTAAAGCACTTTGACTGCTTTTGGAATAACCCGGTAAGTGCCCTGGTTGCCAAAATTCAAGCACGGATTCTCTAAGTGTGTTGTCGCTCGAACGCTCAACACCAATAGGATCCTCAAGTCATCTGTTCAACTTCTCTTCAGCTCGTCGATCGCGGTTGGTAACAGTCGGTAGTGTAGCTGGCCTGGAGGCAAATTCTTCTTTTATTATACTCAATCGCGCGACGGAAGACACGGGAGGAGTTTCTGTGTTGTCTACAGGCTCAATAACCATCGCGAGCAGCTCATGTAATTTGCTTCGAACCTTTGTGTTCACGGCGTTCTTACTCTCAACAGCTTCTTTCCCACTCTTACCGTGCTACCGGCACGACAAAATAACACCTCGATCGAGGCTTCTTTCTGTTCGCTTGTAAATTGGGTGAAGCTTTAGTTGCATCTCTAAAGTGAAAGAGCATTTTGCAAACTTGCTATCCATGTAGTTTCTGCTAAAAAAAAAAGCGTTCGTCTAATGCTTCTCGCAGGAGGAGCCGTGTGTTTGTTGCGAGAGGGGTAAGATCACTTGCTGTAATCCACTTAGGATTCTCATCACTCGACAGGTAGTGTGGCAGAGGCTGGTCGGGGTTGAGGTCTTGAATGCGAGCCAAAAAGAGTTTCACCAGAAACTTCAACCGGCACAGGACGCTCTGCCTGGCATGTTCGTTTTATCTCTCCAATTTGCTTGAGTACAGAGAGGACGTGCACTAAATCATCCTTGCGGTTTGCCAGTGAGAACTAGCTAGGTGTCTTGTTAACGCGAAGCTCCTGCTGGTTTCGCTCTTCGTACCATACTGTAATTGCTGGCCATTTCAAAAATATTTGCTCCATTGCGTTTGTTAAGCTCAGGAAGCGTGACGTCGAGTATCCAATAAGACGAGTTGAGGCTCCCTTTGTCTTAGACTTTCAAATAAATTGCCCGTTGTAGAAACATGCTTAATCTGGAATATAGTCCTCGCAATTTTTGATATCAGGTTAGCCATAGCAGGATTCGCCTCAGCGCTCGCTGTATCATTCACACCACATGATGCTTTCGTAGCGGCATGAGCCATGTGGGTGAAGCACAACTCGCAGTGCAAGTCTAACTCCGTGCGCAACATCGCCATCACGTCCCCTCAAGCGCCGCTAGTAGCACCGAAAAATTGCATTTCTTCGGGCCAAAATTCTTAAACATGTGCTCCAGCCATGCTTTAAACGGCCCCAAAATACCGCCTTCTCGATCACCGTACGCTGGGTTGAACTTTCTTGTCCCCAACAATACAGACTTAAATTGCCACGACTTGTGCACGAGGTAGACTCGCAGCCCCAAAAACTTATCTCCGGTAGTCTTACATGTCCAGAAGTCCGCGACTAGCGTAAAATTCGGATAGGCTTCCTTATTCTCCTCAAGAAAATTTATTACCTCATTCCTTGTCGACGTGTATAGCTCAACGAACAGCTCCACGACGATCTTTGCGTTGAGTGTGGGCTTCATCTAATCCTTGACTAGTAGTGCTTGAATGAGGTTTGACTCCTCAAACTCCCCCAATGGAAACGGCAGGTTATTGTTGATTATCTGGAGTGTCTGAAGTGTTGCGGCGAGAAAAACGGTGCGCTCGGTTGTCTAAGTGTTCGTTTGGACAATCAGAAGTGGCATTCTTAGGACACGTGGTGTCTGAAGCAGGTATAAGCGTGAACCCGCGGAAGACTGAGTCAATTGAGAAATACCCAAACCCGACGAACAGAATAGAGCAATTGAGCTTTCTGGGGTTAGCAGGGTATTACCAGCGATTTATCTGTGATTTTCGCAACGATTGCTCGTCCGTTGAGGGAATTAACGAAACACCCACGCCTTGGTTGTGGTCTACAAGTGTGGAAGAAACTTATTTGCATCTCAAAGTTTCGGTTCAACAGGCGCCTACGCTAAAGTTACCAGATTTTGAGCGACCATTCATTGTAACAACGGATGCTTCTAGAGAGTGCATTGGAGGGGTTTTATCTCAGAAGTATAGCGATGAAGATCATCCAGTTGCGTTCTATTCCATGAAGTTGGATCGGCATGAAAGAGGCTGGCCGACGAATGAGAAAGAGCTCCTAGCTATTAAAATGGCTACGGAGAAGTGGCGCTAATACCTACATGGCCGTCCGTTTGACGCATATCCGCACAGTTGGGCATATTCCTGGATGTTGTACCATCCACGAGAGTCTTCAACGTTGGCTAGGTTCCTCACGCATTTCTCGCAGTTTACGTTCCCATTTCGCCATGCTAGGGGCAAAGCGAATGTAGTTGCAGATGCACTATCGGGTCCTCCACCGGGTGGACAAGATACGGAAGAGGATAATGAACCACCGTTACCGGATGTGACCTATGAAGGCTATGACTGTGATGAAGAATGTGCCAAGAAGGCATCACAGACTCATGATCATATGGTTCAAGTATCAATGATCTGTCATCTATCAGCAGATGATTTACACCTGTTACTCGACGATGTCGATTTGCAGGGGGATAATCGTCCTATTGGTTTACCGCAGCAGCAAATCAACACCGTCAATTACCATTTCGTCTCATCACACTTGGGACCGGAGACGAAGAAAGCGTTTCAACAAGGCTATGCGTCCGACCCTGTATTCAAGCAACACTGGTCAAAGGGACAGACAAGGAAAAGTTCGTAAAGCATAATGGTCTTCTGTTCTTCAAACAGAAGCAAGGAGAGTCTGGCTTCAGATTGTGTGTGCCTAAGTCCAAGAAGCTTTGCACGAATTTCATCACAGAGTTCGATGGCAATACATCCGTGCATCCGGGAAGTAGACGGACGTATCCGAAATCAGCACAATGGTACTATTGGCCAACGATGGATCAAGATATCAGAAAGTATGTGCGTACTTGTGAAACGTGCGCAAGATGGAAGTCCAGATGTCAGAGAAAAAAAAGGGTCTGCTGATACTAATTCCAGCTCCATTGGAACGTTGAGAAGTGGTGTCTATGGACTTCATCACGGGTTTACCAGCGTCAGCGGGGTTCGATGCGATTTTCGTTGCAGTAGACAAGTTGTCTAAGCGTCCGAAGAATGCACCGACCTATACGACTGCTGATGCAAAATACACAGCTGGAGTATTCTTTAATGCTGTTGTCAGGCACCATGGCTTACCGCTAGTGATTATTAGTGATCGAGATCCAAAGTTTATATCAGACTTCTGGAAGTCACTCATGACGCTGATGGGTGTCAAACTGAGTATGACTACGGCTCATCGAGCTCAAGCTGATGGCCAGATAGATCGTCAAAATCTAGTGCTCGAAGATGAACTGAGATGCATGGTGTCATATCATGGAGATGATTGGATGAAGCATATCGGAATAATATAGTATGCGCACTCAACATTGGTAAACGCGTCGGCTAAATTGGCTCCATTTGAAGTCGACACAGGCCGCAAGGTTTCTAACGTTGTGGCAGAAGAGATGAAAGATCTATTCCGTAAAGAAAGTGACGTCACACTCGCCGAGTACGCAAAGAACTTTGCGAAGGAACGCCAGGAGATCGTAGAACGTGCCCAGAAAAATTTGAAAGAAGCCCAAGATAGAAGGAGTACTACGATCGCAACCGAAGGCAAGTGGTGTTCAAAGAAGGTGACCAAGTTTTACTTGATACAAAGAACTTACCACTCAAGACCGTCAACGAGAACACAGAGCTAAAGAAGGCGAAGTTAGCCGAGATAGAACGTATGATAAACGACAACGTGGCAAAGCTGAAACTTCCGTTGTCAATGAAGAGACTCAACCGGACATTCAACATGGAGTTGTTGTCTCATCAGACAAACACTACTCAGTTTCCCAAACGCCCAATTCGAAAAGCTGTACCGTTGATCTTGGACAACGAGACGGGAGAAAAGCTCTATATCATCGAGCGTCTTATCAAGAGAAGGACCAGACGCTACAAGCAAGAATGGCTCGTGCAGTGGTACGGGTTGTCAAGACATGAGGCAACCTGGTAGCGCGAAAAACACCTTTCGTAATGACGTCAACTCCTGGAAGGGGTTAAATTCCGCCAAGGCAAGGTCAGCCCGGGGAGATGTCATACCCGCATCCGGCTTGCTGAGCAAGCAAGCCAGTGAGCTTGGTTGCAAAGGCTCTGGCTTGCTTGCTCGCAGCCAGAGGCCCCACGTCGCTGCTTCTGTTGTCTTCAAGGCCAACAGCAGCAGTGACGGCACATTTCGTTCCAATGAACATGCATATAAGAGAAAGAAAAGCAAAAGAAACAAAGAAAAGAAGAAAACAAAAAGACAGGAGGGTAGGAACACAAAAATAAGTAGACAAGAAGGAAACACCTGTGCTCGCCTAGGCGCACATGAATTCATGCATTAGGAAGTAGGAATTCACTCTTAAATATACCCCCCCCCCCAAGACTCGAGACCAACACCTACTCCGGTTCACCTGCACAAAACCTACATTCTACAAGGGACCTACACTTTCCTACGGCAAACACTCTACGGAGCCCCAGTCATCCGAGTACTTCTCAAGTATCTAAATGTTTACGTTTCCAAATATCCGGACAAGAAAACAGCAGTGTTTGAAAAGTTCACCCTGGAACTCGGAGATGAAAAGTTGGCGAAGAAACTTATTAGAGCAAGTTTTGAAGATGTAACAAAGGATATCGCCAAGAATCTGCAGGTAGCGCAGCTTGAAATGTGGCTAAACAACGGGAAATCTGCTGACGACGTGTTCAACTCGCTGAAGCTTCATTACACAGCCAGCGACTTCTCCCACAACCCACTTGGCAACACGTGGGTCTCGTACACGAATGCTATCGTCACGAATGACCCCATTAAGACTCCAGCACTGTTCGCAAACTTGGAAACTCGCCTCAGCGACAGACGTTTGCTGCAAATCCTCCAAATGGTGAAGACGAACTCGACCATGAAAGACGCTGCTATCAAACTGGAGACGAAGTCGATCCACAAAATTTTCACTAGTGGGAATTCCCCCAAAGATGAGAATTGCTCAGGAGCACCCGAGAAGAAAAGTCGAGCATATTGCATTAGTGCCACACCAAAGATCCAAAAGTCTTTGGCAAAGATATTTCAACGCTTTACAAAAAATCTATCGACTTCAATCATTTACTGCATCTAATTCTGTCAATCAAAAAATTAGATTCACCGTGTGTTCAAGCACTTTCAAATTCTCTTCTAATCATGGTTCCGTGGAAGAAGGCTGCAGCAGAGAAGAAGGTTGGAGCTAAGAAGAATATTGCAGCCAAGCGCTGTCCAAAGTGCACGCGAGTCTTCGCGAACTGCTACTCAATGAAGCGCCATCTGAAGAAGAAGAAGAAGAAGTGTGATAAACGGTCAAACGCGAAGCGCGCCAATGATAAAAAGGAACGACGCAAGATTGAAAACAATACATACTATATTCGCCGCAAGTGGAACATTTCGCTTGCTAGCATGTCCACTAGCAAGGTTCTTGACGTTCTTCTCAGCAAAATTCCAGAAAACCCAGAAATGATATCAGCCAATTTATCGGAGCGTCTTCGTCTACTTTTTTTAGGCAGGATGCAACCGTAGATATGAATACGTAGCCAGCTGCCCGTCTTGAAGCGTTTATAAAAAAAAGTCTTTTTCATATTTGTTTTTGTTTTACCTAAATCGCAAAAAAAAAGTCATAACCAAAATTCTAGTTTGTTCACGAAACTACTGTACACACTTTCTAGTTTTACATTACGGGGCACCGTAAGGATTCTTACTTCTAGCAAAACTTGATCTTACATTTCAAAATATATTTTTATTTTCTCCAAAACCGTTCTTAATGCACCAAAATCATACTGAATTCACAGAAGATACTCTTACAGAAATCGGAAAGAAACGTTGGCATTTATAAATATCTTTCGATAAGAAGCCGAAGACTATTTCAACTAATAGCTATTTGCACACAACTTTGCTTATTCATCGTTCACCCAGCAACTGATCATAGCCCTCAACTTGCCCACGCTGTTTAATCTGGAGGCGCCACCTGAAGTAGAGTTCCCCAGGCAACAAGAAGCTGAAGCCGCAATTCATCGCTGGACTAAAGGACACAACTTCAATGAAACGAGGCTGCAGATAAAAAGAAATGACAAGGGCGACGTTCGCTACAGACGTTTTGGATGTGATCAAATGGGGAAGCCAAAAAATACGCGGAAGATAGCCGACTCAGATCGAAAGCGGCCTCTACGCCGGACTAAACGGTCTGGTTGCCCAATGCGGATCAGTATTGTTGCAACATACGCAACCAATGCTGCAGGATCATGGAGAATTGTCCACACCAAGGGCGGAAGCAAAATGCATAACCATGCAGCTTCTGATGACATACGTCTTCATGTCACCCATCGCCAGCGGGTAGCAAGACAGGCAACGGTTGCAGGGATGACGAAGTCCAATCTCATCCGTCTACAGACTCAAGCTGGCGTTTCTACGTCACAAATTCATGCTACCAAGCTCTTAAACGACCCCAACACCTTCGTTATCCCGAAGGACATATCAAACGCTAAGAATGCTGCCAGATCTGAACTTTTTGGCAACGAAGACGAGCAACGAAGCATTATTCGAAATGTCGGACAGTAAAGGTTTTCTTTTTTCGTTCGAGACGGACCCTGATACTAATCGACTTCACTAGGCCGAGCCCGATTTTGAGTGGGCCTTCGTGCAGCTCAAGACCCTATTGGAGCAGAATCACATCCCCTTACCTAGAGTTATCGTCATGGACCGCGACCTGGCATGTACAAATGCCACCGAAACCGTGTTTCCCGACTCCGACAAGCTGTTGTACCTCTGGCATATCCGACGTAATGTCCATGCTCAGGTAAAAAAAAATTGGTATGAATCAGGACAATTTGGCGGTAGATATTTTCATGGCGAAGTTTGATTCAACTGTTTCAGCTGCTTCACGTCACAACTTTGATGAAGGATGTGCTGAACTTCGACGTTTGAGTCCGGACATGTGCAACTATCTAGAGATAAATTGTGGCCATATAAAGAGAGTTTGTCAGCTTTTGGACGAATAATTAAAGTCATTTTGGCTGCAGGGACACCTCTACTGTTGAAGGAACACACGCAACGATGAAGCGCTGCTTAAATAAGTCCAGAGGTGATTTGTTACGTGTTTTTCAGGATCTCTTACCTTGGTGGATGAGGCAGGCTTCAATGAACAAATACAAGGACGCTAATGACGCTCGCAACATTCCAACTATTGTTCGCGGCGACAAAAACTATTCAAACCTGGTGAAGATTATCACCGTGTGGGACATACAAGAGACTAACAAATTGTGGAAGAAGGCTCATGCAATTGTTGTTCACAACGTTGCTAGAAGTGACTGCGACGGAACCTTTCGAAAAATTCATGGCCGTCCCTGCCTTCATGAGCTCATGGATATTATTGAGTCAAATGACTCACTCAAATCGACACCAGAGCACTTTGATCGTCATTGGTGGCTACCTACGGCTCGATCAATCTTCCATCCAAGGGTCGATGACCCAGCTGTTAGATCAAGACGACAGCATCAGGATCGTACACGTATCCATCGGGATGGGTACGGTAAAATAGCACGCGTCGTGAGCCATCAGGGTTTGAGCTCATTGAACAGAGCCTTGGGACGCAAAATGCAAATGCGTCTCGACCTTTCTCGTTTACCGACCTTCTCACGAGTGAAGACACTGCTGAGTCCGAGCCCACTTTCTTGTCTCCACGGTCTTGGGGTTATGCTGGACTGAACTCACCCACAAGCTATATACATACATGTACCAATGCATTTCCTGTAAAAGGATTCTAAAAAAAATATTTTTTTCGTTCTCTTTTGTTTTGTCATAAATAATTCACATGACAATGTTTTTTTTTCTTTATAAACTCGATGATTGAAGTGTCTTTCGATCTTTGGTATGACACTAATGCCATGTGCTCGGGCTTTTTCTGCTCTGGTGCTCCCGTCAGGGTGCTCCTTAGCAATTCCCCCAAAGATACGTTGGAGCTGTTAGGACTTGATGGTGTGGAAGACAACGTTCTCATCAGCCCCTTGTTACAAAGGTGGAAGAATTACGTAAACGATTTCAACGAGAAGAACCCGAATCATCAAGAATCTTGGTTAAACCGCTTCGGATAGCGCATGGATGGTTTGGTGTGGAAGCGTGATCGAGAATGGAATGCAAGTATCAAGCACCGTGGGAGTAGCCAAGCAGGTGGAGCGCCCGAGGCTTATGGAATGGATAGAAATGGGAAAAACACCCAGCGTGGTCTTTAAGTACTTGCAACGAAGCCGGATAAAAGACCCTAACCAGCCCAAAATACAAAGAATGGGTAGAGTATCTGAATGACTTCAATCACAGGTATCCGGACCTAAAAACGGCGGTGATTGACGGAATTCGATCAAATTACTACGACATAAACCTACTGCCGATTCTTAATGCTGCCAAGAAAGATCCCAGCACGGAGAAATCGGCCACGCAGTTGTAGAATGCGCTGATTGGCAAATGGGTAGCTGAGAAGAAGGAACCTGCACAACTGATACGTAGGTTCGGTTACATGGAACATACCGATGAAATGATCCAGCGATATATTAACAAGCTCAATGAGGTACGCTTTAAGAGTCGCCACTATAGTACGACAATTCATGTAGTTTTTTGCCATCAACAAATGTGATATATTTTACTTGTCGAGTCTTTAGTTGAAAGCCCGAAACCACGAGATGTGGCCCATGCGGTAAGCAATACGGCAACCACAGCTCCCAGTCAGAAGAAATTGATCACAAAAAAAGCAGGTTACACTTGCGAACAAATATGTGGATCGTACATGGAGGTTCACTTGCCGCTTTCCAAATCAAAACGTGATCGCGAGCTCCGGAAGTAGTTTGAAGCAGCGTCTGTGGTTACGAGGAAGCTTTAATTTTGAACATTCTGCACAACGAGGTTGGTAGATGCAGACCATCACTGCGGCGAATCCCGTCGTCTAAAGCGTTATTCATCTCCATGAACACCGCTCTTGCTATGCATTATATTCGCCATTAACCATCCTGTTCGCGGTACACCTATTGCGCTGCTGATGCGTATATGGTGCACACCAAGAAGAATATTTTGGGATGTGAATTTATCCCATCTCTAAATATATGACATACATGTTTCTTAAGCAACCATAAGGTACGCAATCGGCTAAATAATTAGGGCGTGTTCGTGATGACAGGAAAACATAGTTCTGGGAGGGAAAACGTCGTTTTGATCCAAAATCCGAGTCGCGAACACAAAAATCGCGAAAGGATACTTCAGATGCGGAACGATGTTAAATCAGGTTGACACCTGATTTCCAAAGAATGAAAATGGCATCTGTCGATGTTCCAATTTTTGTCTGTGCTGACAACAAGGGGTTTCCTTTTTTTATAGTGACATGATCTGGAGTGGGTGCCACTTTCGTTTCGGACGGATCAGAGAGCAAACTCAACATTACTCGGAAGATCACAAAGTCGTCAAAGAAGCAGACTAAGTCCAAGAAGAAGCCAACACACACCAGCAGGTCATCTACGACCCCACAACCGCAAGTCAGCAGCGCGCAACGTGGGCAGTTCACGAAGAGTTTGACTTGCTGGATATTTACTGTGAAGTATGTAAGGATGCTTCCCTTACAACCGACAAAGGTCTCATGACCAAAGATGGCGCACCCTGACGGACGCTCTGAACGCCAAACACAAGCGCTCATTAGACAAAGGTAACATAGAACTTCTTTTTAAGCTCAGGTACTGAACGTGATAATTGTAGGTCAGTACAAGGCAAAAAAGGATCGGATTATGCGCGACTACGATTTGTTCAAGGAAATGAAGGCGTTGAGCGGTGTGGGAGTTTGCCCAACGGCAGGGAAGCCCACTTTTTCTGATGAAGTGTGGAAGAATCTAATAGCTACAAAGCCTGTACAGCAACAACGTTCAAACAGCTCGTTAAACGCGGCAACATCCATTCGAAAGTGGTCGCGAAACAAACGTCGATTGGTTGATGCGTGTATTGCCTCGAAAAAGCGTAGTCCGTCAGATGCAGATAGCCCCAGAAGCCTGAAAGTCTTCTCATGCTCTATCCTGCGCTTAGAGCGCGAACGGATAGCAGAGAGATACACATGACGATAATCAGCACCCGTAGCAACTCGTCCATCGTTTTCGGCACACTGGGTGCATCTTGTGCTTCAGCAGGGCGTCAACACCGGCGCTACGACGTTGCCGCAGCAATGCTCCTCAAGAAGTAAGAACGACGTTCATCGCGAACACGCCCTTAATTATATCAAAAAAAAATTCCTTCGTTACCATTTTTAATGCTTGTTTCAACGTTGGTTTAGAAGGCGATAAATACCTTGTCAACTAGATCGTCTGCGACTTACACTGGGAATACATGTTCTTAGAACTTTTAATCACATACTAAGTACGATATTTTGGATGTTGTCCGAACGTTGACCCATTTACGTTACACTCACGCAATTAATCCTGTTTGGGCTGTCCATTTCTCATTCTGAGGTATTCCCAGTATAATATTTATGGATTTCGGTGTGAGCAGCGTCTTGGTGGAAATCTAAGGTGCGAAGTTACTTTATTACAAAACATCTCATGAGTAATGTGCTGTCATCTTCGAAATCGTTGTATTGAAGAGTTGATGCCTAGCAAGCTCATGCGCTGTTGTAGACGTGTAGATTGTCGCTCGACTCCATCATCTGCTGCACCTTCTTACTGACCTTATCGTATTCAAGTCCCACACGCTTCTGGTAACCATTAACCTCCGAGGTCACTTTTCCCAGGGATGATCTATCCTTTCAATCCATTGTGTAAGCCGTCCACGTGATGTTTCCTTGTTGTCGAGGATTCGTACTGAGGTCTGTTTTTATTCGTTAACATGCTATCGGGGCTTATCTCATTATGTTGATTTACATGCTCTTGACGTTATGATTTCTTATGGCAACTTCGTTGGCCGCTGTGTCGTCCGCTTTGCGACTTTCAGGTACCCATCTGCTCTTTGTTAACGCGACAGTCTTGTCTGTGATATTTTTTTTACGGAATAACTTCCGGAATATCGGTAGTGCTCTCAACTGTCATAAACTTGTTTACAGTCCAACCTTCTCAGAAGTTTGTCACTTCTTCTGTTCTACAGATCGTAATATATTGGTTTTTGTATGGAAGGGAGAGTAAATGATGCGTTATTTTGCCCGAGACGCACTCTATTTCTACGTTAAATCATATTTCAAAAAAAAAAAAAAAAGCGAGTTGAGCCGCTCCGTCACTATAGGACCCCCGAATTCAGAGGATTTCTGTTGTCCTTCTAGCCAAGTAAGCACGCTGTGCAATGAGTTCCTATATACACACAACTCCATCACGTCCATGAAACGGTAGTCACGATTATTGCATTAATGCCGTATATAAAGATTGGATGTGTCGAACCGCATCTGATACGGACTGAAACCGAGAATCAGAATGTCGTTTTAACAACGCACATCTTCAAATAGGTTTACTTGAGTGATATCGTTTGCAGATCAATATAGAGGTGGCTTCGTTGTGTAGGTACGCGCAGAGATGACCGGTGTGCTTTGCCAAGGCGGATTGCTAACTAAACTGCCTCCTCAAGTACATAACGCGAAAGGAAATCATTCCGCCAGAATAAAATCGAGCACAAGATCACCCGTCATAGACGAACTCAGTAATGGTATCCGGCAATATACGTGTGGGTCGTAGTAGTTTCAACTATCTTTACGAAATACATGTACCCCCTAGCATTTTCTATCTCGAAAGCTATTTCGCTATACTATTAATAGGGGTTGCCACAGTTAGAAGGTAGGTTTCAGCAGCCAATCAAATCAAATCAAACCTACCTGCCCCGTCCTTTTCAAGTCGAACCGTGCCCCCCAAACAGGAAAATTGCTTGAATGGCACTGAGGTCTGGACTCCAGACTCTGGAGGCCTTCTCTCCCCCAGTTATGTTTGAGTACATGCAGTCATTTACCCAGTAGTTAGCGATGCAGTTGCCATGACATTTGGTAGCGACTGCGTTAGGCATCATGCATTCTACTGTGGTATGCTTTCCTTGCTCCAGTGTGAAACCACGATAGCGAGTGTCGCGCGCTACATGTATGATAAATATTTTTGGTTACGAAAGTGATTTCGTTGCGGTCGTCAAATATTCAATCATTCCAACTGTGACAACCATACACGCTTCGGCCAACTTCATAACCGGTTTGGAGAAAGGGCAGGAAGTGCCAGAAAATGAGATTCGCCACTATCTCTTTTATGGACGCACCTGTTTCTCCTTCTTCTACTTATATATGATACTTAGTATTAGAAGTATCAAGATATTTATGTAACATCAAACCAACCACACATATGCATCATATTTGCTGACATCGCCGAGGTCATCATCATCGATAAACATACCAGTCCTTGGTGTGGCCGTAAACGTAGGTGTATCAATATAGTACCAGATTTGGTTTTACCTCTCCATAGTTTTTCTGGGCGGCGCAACTTAGTCAAACATGCTTGAGGGAGTACTATCGTGTAATTAATGTTTCCTGTAACTAAATCGCATGGTGGCTTCAATGGGGTCAAGAGTCAAATCAACTCATAATTGGCGATTATCCATACACAACTACCGCATCGCCCCCTGTCCTAAGCGAACACCCATATTACGTGTTTACGCATAGGATTACTAGCAAATCTCAGAATTAGACGCTAAAAAGTAAGAATTATTCCAACGCTAAATGATATGGATAGTATCGGGATCGGGATCGGAATCGAAACAGTTGCTCATTCCATTTGAGCTGGCAGAACAAGGTGGTGCTTCATGTAAAGTGGATCGTCGTCTGGGCTAGTAGGCATACATGTATCGTCATTATTGGCTGTCCTAGATTTATTTAATGTAGCTGATCCAGTAGCTCGCGAATGATTGTGCGCTTCTTGTATGCCCGCATCCAATAATTCCAGGAGAGAGCAGTTGGCATAGTTGGCATAGTTGGCAATTATGTCAATTGTTCTCACCCAGGGTGAACGGCTCTGGTATTTCTCTGGTGTATTATCCGCTCCCACTGTTCCTCTTCGTGCCAGGCTTGGCATCAGTCTATAATAAGTTCGCTGGTATGGCATTTTACCTGCCGCCATCTGTTTAAGATGCAGCTCTGGCATTGGTCGTAATCTGGGTTCGCTTAGGAGAAAACTTCGCTTAGGACAGAGGCGATGCGGTACGTCATATTGGTATCCAGCAGTCATTGGAGTATCGTTGTAAAATATGATTTGCTGACTTTTCATAAGTTTATGCAAAGCACAATGCATGAAGAGAGCAACTCTTATCAGAAAATGCATCATCGCGTAAACATATAAGACCCCGGTGTGGCCGTGAACGTAGAATAGGTTATGCAGACACACGACCCATATTCTTAGGTCGTGTGCCCTGCTACACGACCTCAGCAGTCCACATCTGGACACGGTTTGACTCAGTTTGTGCATCAACATATGTATGTGAGTTCATATACGGGAGTTTACTAAAGTAGAATACTGAAGCTTAAAATTTTATAATGGATTATGAACGAATTTATCCTAATTCTTCAAGGTTGCAAAAAAAAAAAAAAAAGATTTAGCTCTCGTATGTTGCTATGTTTGATGTTAGTTTTTTTTCCTTCTCTTTCCACGTAACTGATGATAACTATCCTGGAAATTACGATTCCGCTTTACTATGTGTGCATATTTGAAAAACAAAAGTAATCTCTTCATATGCCGCTGAATATTCTGTATTTTCTGGGCACTTAGGTAACCCATATAACACACAAATGGCATATGGATACCACGTAGTTGTTTATGGAAAATCGCAGTTCTCGCGTTTTTCTGTTGCTTTGCCGCCAGTGAATCCAAAACCAGTAGCTACCAGATAGTAGTTTAATCACATCGAAGTGCTGTTTACACAATAGTACTACCGAAACAAGTTGATCACATTGCCCAGGTCAGCAAACACTGGACAGATAAAAATCTATAACAGAAAATCAGACAATCTTATTTTATATAGAAGTATACCGATATTAACGGTTCATCGCATAATTTGTAGTCGTCAATATCTCGAGTGGATTAGGTTTTAGAGTGTTTCTGCCTCATGTGCACAGTGTCTTTCCTTAAATTAGCACTCGGATCAGGATCTGTTCGTACCAGTTTGTTATATAGACAGCAACATCGGCTAGAATTGTCGCAATGAAGCACAACAGGGAAAAAAAAGAAGGGTAAAAAATAAATGTGCTGTCAGAATCATATATGAGTAACAGAAGAGACCAGATCAATAAGACTTTTTTTGTTTTACACATCATCAAACTCGTTGAAATGCAGAGGTGAGTCCAAAACTGCTGTTCCACAAACACGCCTGTTCTAGGAATTACAGAAACGAGTTTGACCTGTGTGTTGCTTTGCGTCGATCGTCCTTCAGTCCTCACTCGGAAATTTGCTTTACAGGACACAGCATCTGCACCAAGAGTAACCAAGAACACCCGGAAACTTATAATGCGCCTCAGCTACATCCTAGTCGTTGCTGCCTCTATCCTCTATGCCCATCATGACATTGTCGCTGCAGCCGGCAATGACGTTGCGCTAACTGCGGTAATGTCGTTTGGATTTCTGTACCTCGCTGATGCTGACCAAAGTATCAGCCACCAGTCCCGATTCCTGCGAGGCGACAAGATCACCGAAGATGAAAACGAAGAGCGAGTGATTTCGGAAGCTCAGAAACTTGTCAACCAGTTATTTTTGAAAACGAAGTCTTTTTCGGCCCTCCAGGACATCCACCACACTGATACGATGCTCGATGACCTTCTGGTAGCAGCAGATGCCAAAATGACGGTAGTATTCAAGAGAGCTGCCAACACAGGTATGCTACCTGACGATCTGGCCAAGATACTGCAAGGGTACGAAAAACTTGACGATAAATTCAGAGCTTTGGCAGTGGATCAGTATACCGACTACCTGGTGGCAATAGGCAAAATACCCAAGTCTCAATAGAGGCATTTTCGATTAGATTTTTGAAATCGAAACGTTGGTTATCTAGTTGACCAGAATCCAAAGACATAACTGGGTGAATAAAACGTGAGGCAAGTTTTTGCCAGCCACTTTTGAATTCAAGATGCATTATCGCGTATTGTTCACGATAGATAGGATATCGTTTTATGAGCTGATGGACCACCAGGTGCCTTCCATCTTTCGAGGCACATTATCGCATTAGTGTTATGTTGTCGACGGCTTAAGTTACCCTAAACTTCCGTAAGTAAAGGCGCTGAAGTGGGGATTAGAATTTCGCTTCAAACATACACTACTTCCAAACGGTGTACCTTAGCGGTATCCGTTTGCAGATAAAAAAAAGAAGAAGAAGAAAAATCTTCCTGTAGATACATGATGGGGTATCGGGTGGTGCTGAGGACGAAATTAGTAGGTAAGCAGCCTTCGCACGTACAGTAATCGAAAGGAACTCACTGCGCTCGATTACACAACGAGCTCGAGATGCCCCGCCGTCTACGAAGATAACTAACAGTCATTATAAGATAAACCACTATCAATAAAACACTGTTGATAACCCAATCGAAGAAGGGTCTTAATTTGTAGACTGTAGACAACAGAATCCATATTATAGCACGTGGACTGACGGGAAGGGTGTCTTGCGCGATGGAGGCTTGGTAGAGACGCTCAGTTTCTGAAGCCTCATCTTTCTTCGATGGCTTCTTGATTATGAAGGGTCGGTTAATTCCGGCACATCCAAAAACTTTATTTCCGGCGGGAAAATAATGGGAAGTGCCGGATTTAAGGAAGTTTGCTTTATTGTAAAAAAAAAACTAGCGGCTTTACCTACATCCTTTCTAAATCGGCCGTTTTGTACATCGATTTAGCATTATTATATATTGGTCATCACATTTAACACCTTGGTTCCGAACGTCGTATAATACGACATATAATTTTAGTTATGTCGTATAATACGACATTGAGCGAAGATCATTAGCAAATGGCTCAGAAAAGCATTTTCAATACTTTAATCAAGTCAACAGAAAAATAAAATTTGCTACAAAACAAAACCAGGCCAGGGGAAGGGGATCAGCCTGGCCGTGGGTGGATATTCAAGAGCCATTCATTCGACATTTTGCTGGATGGCGCGCATACGGAGAAGTCGACGCGAGAAACCCGCCGTACCGGCTGCCGCTGCACACGACATTGACTTTGGCCATTTATGGCGGCGGCTTCGGGCGGCGGGGTGGAAGTCCAAGCGTTCGAGGGGGCTCCAGACAGAGTGGAGCTACTCAAGTCCTAACAACGCGCACGTGTTGATGGGGGAGAAATCAGTTGTGGAGTACGCGTTCAAGACTGGCTTGCTGGAAGAGGCAGATACTGACACACAAGTCCGAGAAGAAGGAGGTGGGGAACTAGACCAAGCACGAGTCGCTAATAGTGATGAAGAGCAATAACACGAGGGTGAAGACATCGTTCGGCCTTCCCAAATCGACACGAGCGTCCATTTATCGCAGAATACCATTGATCACATGTTCGGCCCGCCAAGTGATGATGACATCGAGCTATCGCAGACGGCAGTGAGCAAAGCATTCAATCTGTCTCCAGGAGATCTAGAAGATGGTGGTGCGCGCGATGCTGCTGCTGGGCTTCATTACTTTCGGAGGCTTCTGGATTGGAGAGCGAGGGTGATATGGTCCTCGATGAGGCCGCTGTGTCTGAGCCTCGGCGACGAACACGAACGCCGTTCCCAAGCAAAGATGATGTGAACGTTTTGCTGGATGGTGAGAAGCCAAGTGACTACGAGAACTACAGCTCGGGTGATAGCGGCGACGATGGCATGAGTGATGGGGCAGCGATCCCGGAGCCGAGGTAACCATGGAAGATGACGATGTCCTGTCCGACAGTGACGCAGTTGAAATGGACCAGGCTTTCATTGCATCGCTACAGGTGGGTAACAACGCACTTAGCAGAACCGCTGCAGCGGATAGAGCGTAGACTCTACGATCCATGCAGTGGACGCCAGTGTCTTCAGAGTACGAAGTGGGCGCTTCTGCGTATCCTGGACTGGGCACTGAAGAAGCCAGACCTGTGGTCGACCTATTGAATGTATGGAGGTCGCCAATCCTCATCTTCTTCTATTTAATGCCGAAGTCTATGTTGGTTTCGATCGCGGCGGAGACGAATCGCTATGGCCTACTGCAAGTTGGCAAGCGCGCCAGCAAGATTCAGGAGCGGCAGAGTGACCGTCGGCGTGAAACCGTTATACAGATTACGCGTCGTTTGAAGGCTAAATCAGCGTACGCTACCCACGAGATTCTTCACGTCGTTGGCCTGCTCGTTGCACGAATGCTCTGCCCTCAGAAGAGGCGCTTCGGCGCGCACTGGTCGATGGTAGAAGACGGAGCTGTTACCGCCGGTCTTTTCGGGCGGTTCATGAGACTTGACAGGTGCCACGACATTATGCGAGACCTGCACTTCGTAGATAACACGATTGACCATGGCAACGACAAACTCTGGAAACTGCGCCCCGTTGTTGACAAGATTCAAGAGCGCTTTCTGATGGGGTGGTCTCTTCCTGCTATTTTCTCGTTTGATGAGGATGTGCTTCCGGCCACGTCGAAGCGGAACACGACCCGGATGTTCATGGCCGACAAGCCTCATCGCTACGGTCCAAACTCTTTATGGTCTGTGACGCAAAGACGGCATACTGCCACAGGTACCTTTTTTTAAAAAAAAAAAGGTTCTATGTCGTAACTATCTACTTTGATCCTGTCTGACAACTTTGAATGGCGTAACTTTCTAGGTTTGAAGTTTACGTGGGTAAGCGTGCATCTGCTGGTGGACCTGACACCTCAGTTGACTATAAAACTGGAGCTGCAGCCGTGGTACGCAACTTGAAGGTTGTTCTCGCTCAGGCTCGTCACATGTGGCATACCGTCGCGATCGATCGCTACTACTCGTCCGTGCCCCTTGCGATCGAGCTCCTGAGTTTGAAGGTGTATGTTATTGGCACGATCATGACTAACCGGCTCGGATTTAACAAGGATATCAGGGCCACAAGCAATATACGCCCAGCGAGCATACCCCACGGCACATTCTCGTTCTCTCGCTCTGTCGCGATCCCAACCATGATTTCCTGCGTTTGGTGGGACCGAAAGCCCGTACATTATCTCTGTACGGGGTCCGTTATGGCGGCGTCATCAGTTGATCGAAAGATAAAGCGTATTGGTGCTGTTCGGGTGCAGTGCCCCTCTGCTGTGAATGACTACCAGAACTGGATGAGCGGAGTTGATGTCCACGATCAACTCCGGCTCCAGTCATATTCCGTGCAAATGTCGACGAGGTTTACGAAGTATTATAAGAGCCTGTTCTTAGGCTTGATGGACATGGTCATGGTAAATGCGTATCTTACGCACAAGGAGGGGGCCAAGATCAAGGGTGCGGTGGCCATGAAACGCTCAGAGTGGTTTTGCGTTCTCCAAAACCAGCTTCTCCAACTCAAAGCTGAAGATTTTGCTGGCGTGGAGGCAACGCCGCCTCCAGCGAATCAGAAATGTCGGCGCACTCCAGTTCGCCTCACGCACACGCTCCAACAATCTGAGGACTGGGTCACTGACACTGGGGTCCAGAAGCGCCGGCAGAGATCGTGCAAGGTCTGCGCTCTTTTGCGCACTGAAAAGAAGAAGTCCTTCGCAACAACGTTCTTCTGCGAACGCTGCTCTGTAGATAATGCCAAGTGTTAGTTGTGCAGCCGGATTCGACGGGAATACACGGGTGTTGCGAAGACATGCTTCGACATCTGGCATGATGATTTCGACGCTGGCCAAGCTATTCCATCAAACTTGGGGAAGCGCATCGTTCTCCGCCGCCCTGGCCAGAAAGCTGGTTAAAGAAAGAAGACACGGCGGGAACTTCGGCTTGTACGCGATGGCGGCAGTGACGATGGCAACGGCGGCGACAATGAGAATGGTAGCGATGAGGAGTCATCCTGGTCTGCGTGTCAGTTGATTAGTGATTTGCTCAATTACGCAGTTTCTTGAATCATCGTACCTTCTTCCTTGCGTTTCTTGATTTGACTGGACTATCTGTGAAGCAAATCAGCCATCTGTTGACTGCACATGCTGTCAGTAATGACATTGAGATGGCGACATAGCTGATCAAGGCCGTATGAGTTACGACATTGAAAAGAAAACCTGTTGAAAATTAATGCACCTAACCTCATGTCAAATAGTACACACATACAAATACGAAGTAACAACGATATGGCGTATCTTACGACATGCGCTTACGCGTTCTGGGCAAGTACCGTCCGGACGCAATGTGTTAAAGGAACTTCTGGATATTCCGATTTATGCTAATTTTTTATCAGACTTATTTAGAGTAACAGCAATAATAAGCAGTCATTTGGGGAGAATGCCCGCTTTGCAAACGACATTCATCCAGACACAGCATACTAGCACCCGGTCCCGATCCAGTTCGTGTACGGGTGAAGATTGAAAAAATTACCCGGACAAGCAGGGTAGACGTTCCCGTGAGAGGGCCACTATTCTCGTTTAGTTGCGACAAAGATAACGGTGAAGTGTTTTGAAGAGAGGGTTGGCGAAAGCATGCCCAGCTACCGTAAGAGGCTATTTAGACCAGAGACAAGCATCTACACCAAACCAAGCCAGACAGCGAGATTAACACTGTCAGCAGAAAACGTTGCCCCTCTTTTATCAGAGGGGAACGAAGGACTCCGATTCTTTTGAGATGGAAGTATTGTGTTACCAGCGAAGAAAGAGCGACGTACCCTACACGAAAAAAAGACGTGCTACAGCCTCCACGGTCCAAGAAGCAGCATCTACAATCGACAGCTATTTGGAGTAGCGACCAGCGCTCTAAGTAGGTGACTTACGTCGCTGACACATTCATCGATCTCACATGCCCGTCAGTCCAAGGGAACTGTTATCGCAGTGGCTGGTTCAGACACATTCTCTTAGGCCCAGCGACTCGACGCCATGCCCGCCGATGCAAAGGATTAAGAGGAAATCATCTACAGCACAGTGGAAGTGTAAATTAACGGATCACGTGAGATATCACTACCAATCAAGATACTAGAGTTCAACCGCGTTGTTGGACTATCCAACCGCAATCTTCTGGCAAGTGGAGTCTTTGCGTCAGTTGTTCCTCCACCTGAGCCAGACGAGAATATCGCGGACGTCGGCCACATCAACAATTAGCGCATGAACTCCCTAGTTTTAGGCTAAAGCAATTCATTAAATCTGATTTATTCTCGCTTCGCTCGACAAATCCACCCACCCAACCCTCATCCCTTCCGTTCGCAACCTGGCTAGGTAGGAGTCCATCTCAAATGACACTCTTATACGGCGCTCTAATACCTTTCTTGAGAGATACAGCTCGAAGCGGAGCAGGCGAAGTAGGTAGGTCGACGAATGACGTCACCGCTGCTCAGGAAGCGTCGTTTCACCTCTGGAAGCAGCTCTTCCACGTAGAAGAAGGAATGATCTTTAGCTTAGGAAGCCATAAACGATATGACAGCCGCAGGGTACATCGGACGCGCTTCTTTTTCCTTCGGTAGTACGTGGACAGTTTCTTTAAGCTACGCATACCATGACGGACACCATGTTAAGGTACTCATAACACACGCCTCACAACTTCCCATAACACAGCGGATGCCTCATGTAGTGTCACCGCGCGTAACCTGTAGGCAGCAGAGTACATCAGCATTGGCAAGTTCGTAATATAGGGAGAGTGTCTAAATGGGAGAGAGGGGGAGAGTTTACTCTTAGTTGGTTTAAGTATGATTCAAATTCATAATTACGACAAAGAACAACCCCGATTAAAAGCCAATTTGGGATTAATAATGTTTATCTTGGATGGGAGTTGTTCCAAGAGGTTCTTAAAATATAGGTTAGTTCATCATATTGGTAACATCACCGAATTAAACAATAGGACTCGTAACGTCTAGAAGGTAGGTTGCAGCAACTAAATAGATCAAACCCACCTGCCTTGTCCTGTTCAAGTGAAACCTTCCAACATAATCAGGAAAGTTGGGTTCTGACTTGCAGGTTTGAAATGATTGATTGAAAGAACGTTAGAAGGTTTAATTGCCGCAAAGAAATCCCTCTTGTAAAGCGCCAATATGTATCATATGTATATTGGCGGCATCGAAGGGCCACACTGGAGCAAAGAAATCGTGTCACTAACATGATGCCTTACCCAAGGGCCATAATACCTGAATCACTAAACTACTGGGTAAATGGCTACATGTACTCAAACATAACAGGGGAAGAGAAGGCTTCCAGAGTCTGGAGTCCAGACCTCTGTGTCATTCAAACATCAGCCAATAGGAGTGCAACAATGCACTTTCCTGTACTCCCTGGGGCACTCACAGTTAAAAAGTGAGGATTTGATTGACTGGTCAAGCATTCATATATTGCAACCATGACAACCCCTCCTATAAATTAGCTTGAAAGAGACGAAGTACCCAGAGAAAAGCTAACAGATAAATATTGTGCCAAATCCGCTCATCATTGCATTTGTTTCCGTCAGTTTGACCCAGTTTGACCCTTACAGATTGTATCGCATCACGAGCCGTTGAAGCTGCAAAGCAAGCATTGACACTGAAATATCATACAAGGCTACATCAAAGTATTGTTTACTTGAACTTGCTGCAGAGTCACCGCACTAGCAAAATGGTTGGAAGAGGCAAATTGGGATTACAAGTATTTTTTTTTATCTTGAGCCCAGCATCCCTGCAGACAATGACGGTGAAAACAGCCATACTACACATATCCGCCATGAACACTTGAAGTTCAAAGCACAAGATTTGCATCAGTTAAAGTTTTAGCCAATAAGAAAGGAATTTCCATTGACTGATAGCTTCGAGAACATAGAAAAGTACTCCTGACGTTACATCTGCCCTTTCATACTGTCGTAAAGCTATTGCAACATCAGCGGCCTTGGGAGACTTAAAATTCCATATCATTGAATTGTATGTGGCGGCTTATCCTGTCATTGGCACAAGAAATGGACTACTATGAAGGATGGCGTTCAAAGGGTGGCGTATTTCACCGTGGTTGTCTGTAAAGATACGCGCTTGATCTATTTCATCGCTTCATTTGAAGCTGATTCGGCCCGTGAACAACGTACGAGGTATTCCAAAATGTACAGAAGTCAAGAATCCATGTATGTTCTGAAAAAACATCAGGAAAATGGAATCATGTGGGGCTTATAATGATTCCTATAATCTGATTCGTTCTATTACCACCCACGGTTGGCCCCTCAAGTGAAGTTTTGGGACTTGTGCAACATGTCAAAAGTACTTAAACTGTCGATCTTCAAGTTCCCAGCTAAGTCAAAGACGATCTAGTCTTTACCCGATAGCCCCGGCAATTTGACAGGTTTGCTTTCAGCATTGGAGGCTAGTGTCACCGATAGGCCTCTGTTACAAATCAAAGTACTAATAAATGGCTTATTTTGACTAGAGAGGTCTGTAGCTACAAAGTAGATAGATACTTAGTACGATTTAACATTTTACACCTGATAAATCACCCGAGAAGGCGTTTAAACTACACTAAAATCATTTCTAAATGAAACCTGAATTCGTATCGCAAATGATCATATTAGGATCCACCGACTCTGTTCCAAAATATTACTATTGAATAAAGTTGATACCTTCCAAACGCCAAATTGACGCATAATACGGGAAGTTCAAGTTAGCGTTTTCCCCTATCATTTCGTGGCGATACCCAGATCATATTTTGGTGATAATTTTTTTTCTTGGCCAGATGACCTGTCATTTCAAAAATCAAATGCGCTGGGAGGTGAGTGATCCAAGGGATGACATCGCCTTTCCAAAAATAAGAAAGTGATCCGGCAAGGCGACATTTCCGTCGGTCTTGAATGTATTTCTGTACCCGTCAGCACTCAGTAGCAGCCCGAACTGGCAGGGACCCGGCATCAAAAGTAGTTCCCCAAACCACGACGCCACGTCGTCCATAGAACATTATTTGCAGCACGTATGTTGTCTTGTGTCTTTCCACACGAGGTACTAAAGGCATCTGGGTAGATACTTAGGAATGGCGATTAACGACTAGAACGGCCCGTGCGCCAAGGTTCATCTATCTAGAAAAGACTATTGTTTGTTTGTTACCTCATGGTACAAGCAAGAAGACTACCCACCCCAGAAGACGACGACGCAGTTGCTCAATGAATTGGCGGCGTACTTGAACGCACACACGAAGAATACTAACATTTCGACGCTCACTGGAGCGAACGTGTGGCAGAGTGGCAAACGTTAAAAGACGAAGCGATTTCAGCCCACACTGACAAAGAGCTGCACGGAGATGGGTCTCCAGATGACAAAAGAGGGAGTTAAGGCAAACCATGTCAATTCAAAGCCAAGTTAGACAAGCTCTCCCCTAACTTTACGCGTATGGAAAACCGTTCTCAATGAAGGCAAATGTTCAAGCTCCAGTAACGTTCCTACCCAATATAGTATTGGACGTAGTACAACTGGCTGTAAGTACGATGGGGACTGCAAAAACCGTTATGAAGAGAGCAATAGTGCTGAAAACAGTGACGAGCATCTTGGTGCAAATTGAAGTGATACCAACGACTGAAGTGATGGTGCTGAAGAATTTGCCGCATGAAAACGGTTTAGATGATGGTCAAGATGAATCTTCAAACGGCCGAGAATCTACTGATGCAGACAATGAGGCATCGAGCAAGAATACTCAAGTAATTCAAACCAACAATTCATTTGAGCCTACTCCATCCGAATATACTCTCTGTACCAAAGAAGAAGTGGATGAGTTACTACCCATCTAGCGCTACTTGGAACCACGACACAGGACCTCTCAAGACAGCAACCGCAGCAACTCGCCGACGTTCCAGTTGAGAGCCAGAGAGATTCGATCCCGGTAGCTTATACCAGTCCAGAGTCACTTGCCCGTCCAGCAAGTCCATTTTAGGATAACTTAACCGCTGACTCCTTGATGGTCAGTATACCCATGTATTTTTGGTCAAAAACTGCCCCCAGGGTGATTGATTCTAATTGTATACCCTCGCCCTATTTCTAATGTTGTCCTTGCATGTCTGTAAAAAGTTGAAGTGTTTAATCCGAGTAAAAAGTCTTATGTTTCATTATAGGGGGGCAATAACATTAAAAACGTTAGAACACACAATTTTTGTTACGTTTCAGTGGAGTGGCTTCAAGAGCGAGCGGAATGAACTGATGAGTTTTAGCTAAGTATGGTCGTTTTAGATCATGATAATTGACTTGGATTGGTCTCATCTCTTACTGGCAAAATGCACTCGAACTAACCGTAAACGAGAATCCTTAGACTTATTGAGACAGATAAACCAATAGGTGAACACAACATCATTTTGCTGAAACCCACGCACGTGAGTTTCTATTAACACAGCTTATTTAAAACAGTTCTACACCATCAGCTTTGGTAGGTAATTCCTACGACACAAAAATAATGAATACATTTTCTTTGATGTGATATTCTAACAATACTAAGAGTTGTGCAAACACTCCTGACTACCAAATCAAAAATTCATTTTTGATCTGATAGTCAAGCTTAAGTTACAAACAATGAAGTGTTCTTATTAGAATTGGGTAAAGCAGACTAGCACCTACGTGTACACGCACCGACAAAACGTTTGGGACAGTCACGTTTTGAGCCATTGCTGGGCTTGTAGGTAGACTTAGACGGTACTATTTAGATATGTTTCTGCTGTTTGATAGGGCGACACGAGACTTGTGACACTAACCTAGATTTCAGAGAACTACGGGTGGGTGGCATACAACGATCTGGAAATGTCACCGCGACAAAATTTTCGCACCGAAAATTGACTTGATTTCACTATGAACATGAACTTGGGGTGTTCCAGGAACTGGCCCATTATACTACTTTAGCTATGAGGCGAGGTCCACCAATCACCGACAAAGAACGCTGCCGCATGAACGGCCTCCATGAGGATGGCCGCAGCGTTCGTGGGATCGCCAAGAGTCTGCAGCGCTCCCCGAATGGCGTCAACTACACCCCTCAGCGCTCGGGGAAGCGGTAGAAGAAAGGGGGGGCGTTCATCCACCCTCTCCGACCGACAAGTGCGTCAGGTGGTTCGAGCGGCCGCCACGGGAGATTTCTCTGCAGCTGAGCTGAAGGCAGAGTACAAATTATCGTGCTCGGTGCGTACCTTGCAGAGACTTCTGTCTCGAACAGACTTCCTATCTTACTCTAACATGGATCATACTCTGCCCCTCACTAAGAAGCACAGGGCTGCTTGCCTTGCGTTTGGCGAGACGCTTTCAACAGCGGCACAGAAGGAGGTGATGTGGCCGTTGATCATCTTTTCCGACGAAAAGAAGTTCAACCTTGATGGCCCTTATGGGTTCAAGAACTAATGGAGAGACCTAAGGAGCCCTCCCCGCCGCTGCATGCGTCGCTAAAACGGTGGAGTGTCTCTGATGGTGTGTGTGTGTGTGTGTGTGTGTGTGTGTCGGGGGGGGGCGGAAGGAGGGGGGTTGTGGTCAAGGGGAAGTCTGAACTGGTGGTACTGAAGAGGCGCCAGAACTCCCTGGACTACATCTACACTATCTCGGAGCATCTGCTCCCGTTCGCGCACCACAACTACGGCACCGACTTCGTCTTCAGGCAAGACAACGCCTCCATTCATGCCTCAGACGAAATAAAGTCATTTATCAAAGAGATCGGGGTGCGGCTACTGGACTGACCAGCTCGTTCCCCCGATCTCAACCTAATTACAAACGTGCGGGCTATTTTGGTGCGAAAGGTCTACAACCATATAGCTCCGTGCCTGAGCTTACTGCTGCGGTGATGGTGGTATGGGAATCAGTAACGATGAAAAGGGTACTTGATCTAATGGACAGCATGTCAACCAGGTGCTTCGAGGTCGGGCGCAAGAACGATGACGCGATCTCTTACTAGGACTATAGTGAAATCAAGTCAAACGTTTGTCCCAAAGCTTTGCCGCGGTGACATTTCCAGATCGTTGTATGCCACCCACCCGTAGTTCTCTGAAATCTAGGTCAGTGTCACAAGTCTCGTGTCGCCCTATCAAACAGCAGAAGGTAGACTTAGACGGTGCTATTTAGATATGTTACAAACCCAGCAATGGCTCAAAACGTGACTGTCCCAAACGTTTTGTCGCTGAGTGTATAGCTATCGCTACATATTAGTAGAGTACACTGCACATTTTTAGACAGAATTTACTGTGTTGGTATAGTTATACGCATGACTTCTCAATGAGGGTTATGATAGTGGTAATACTACACAATGTGAATGAATTACAATGGGCAACCTGGGGATGATAGAAATTGTTTAAAAGTACTCAGTAGGTTGCAGTCGATTCCGTTCCATTAATTGATGAGAAAAGAAGTTTAATGTCGTGCTAGCACGGTGAAGCTCTGGATTTTACATATAAGTACATGACTTGTATCAGAAACGTTAGATTAATATTTTTTTAATTTTTATCTATACCATTTTTTAATTGTACATGTTTTAAATAAAAAATACCATTGTTTTACAAATACTTAACCCTTTCGTGGTCAATGGGGGCATTATGCCCCCTTTTTGAGGGTGTATCCTCGAGTACCACTCGTGTCACCCATGAAAAGGGCAGGGGTTCGGAGCTTTTGCTATTTTGGCTGTATCAGTGATACAGATCCGTCATGTTGTTTTCTTGCAAGACGTATCACATGATACTGATCCAGAGTCCTGCTTAAGTGATACGGATATGGTTACCATGATACAATATCAATACCTGCATTTCTTTTCTAATAAGGAGTTTATCAAAAACATGATTTTTTTAGTACCTAGATGGTACGTCGTGTTATTTCTCGCTCAACATCGCCTTGTACTCGATCCAGTTCGCTTTCATGAGACAAAGCATTTCTGCTCGATCTTCGTCTAGACGGATTCGCAATGGGTTCACCACATACCGACTAAGACTGAAAAATCGCTCTTGAATTGCTGTTGACAACGGTTTCACAAGATAAACCCTTGCCAGTGCTGCGATAGAAGGATGCTCGCGCTCTCCATGATCTCTAAACCAGGCCAGGACATGGACTTCACGGTACAGGCCCAGCGCGTTATATTTTCCATCCTCGACTGAACACAGCCATCTCACTGCTAGATTTTTCCATTTAATCCAGGCGTTTATCGCTTCTTGGTGAATGTCGTTTTGCTCCGTCCTTAAGTAATCTGTTTTTTAAGGAACTTCAACGTCTTGCGCTTGGAATTGCGCTTCGCTGTGAGGTTTGATGTGTTGTTCCGGCTAAGTTAATTGTCTGGTCGTTGTTGTTTTTGTCGCTCAACTTCATCATCCTGACACTTTCTCGTGTTCAAATTGTAGCTCAATCTCTGCTGAGGCTAGAATATCAGGATCGGAAACAATATAAGCAGCTTTAGATTTAATCCGTGGGCCCAAAAGCATAGCTTTGTCGTTAATGTCTTGCGTTGGAAATCGAAGAGACAGTTGCTCCCTTAATCGATCTCGACACCGTTTTCCGCCATCTCAAAAATCACTCGTCTTCTTCGAGATGCATCTTTGTGAAAACTCTGTCGTTCTTAATTCAGGTCGTTCTAGAACAAAGCAGTTGAACGATTCCAAATCCACAGTCACCGCAAGCATTTTACGAAAGAGAAGCAAATAGGAACTTGCAACATTTGTTTTTTGAACCTCACTGAGGCTAAACTGGGCCAGTTGATCCGCTAAAGCTTCCATGTCAGTAATTAGATCCCAGTCGTTGCTTGTAATGCACTGTCATGTTGCTTGCTCCGTAGAAGAAGCAGTCTCAAAGTACTTCGTAAACGCGAAGTAATTGTACACACTACGGCGTAGGAGGGTTACCGCGTACCCGACTCTGGTTTTTGGATCAATTGAAATGTTGATAGTCGGAATGTTGTAAAGCTCTTTCAGCTGGTTTAGTTTTGCTAGACGAATTAAAAAAAATGTAGCCAAGTTACGTAGTTTTTGGATGACAGCAAATCCAGCTTTAAACGCCCCCTGGTGTAACTATAATCTTGCCATTATCGCGAGTGTTCTCTTTAAGACGAAGAGCATACAGGAAGCACAGACTGAGTAAATGCATTAAACACTCATCCTGATCTGTGCCTTCAAACTGATCCGAAACATTTCTCGCGCTTCCGGTTGTATCACTGACCATGAAACGAGAATACTGACCAATATCAATGTTGTATCTAGCCATAATACCCGACGCAATGGGCTACGGTTGAAGCGGCGTGGCTACCAGGATTTGGTAACGCAAGCAATGAAAACACTCGAATATATCGATAAAAATAATCGTGACTCCAATAATGCTAACCATGGCCGCGTTGGTCCAGCAGTCATGGAGAACCGTAAGGAATGCTTGTTTGTATGACGCAGCATATTCCTGTTGAAGTGTGGTTGATAGCAAATCAATTAACGAATCGAAATCTGAATCTGCGAAGTCGTAAAATGTTTCACGAACAGGAAATGTTAGGCGAGGCTGGTTGCTAAGGCGCCGAAAAACAGATATCAATTCGTCGTTCTGAAGAATTGTATACGGCAAACCAGAAGAAAGTAGCCACCTCGTTGACAGGACTCGTACTTTATCTGAGCCCATTGCGATGGATACTTCCAGTGTACGCTGCTTCTTAGGCTTGGGTTTGTCTGCACTTGGCGTTCTATCATCAGGAACGCCTCTAATAGCGGTGTTGTCACCGTTAGTTTCAATCCTACGCTGAACTCTGTTTTTCCGCTGGGCACCAGCCTCCACTGAAAAAGGATACTCGTTGTGGTTACGGAGCATGTGCTTTCGAGCATTACTAGAAGTTTTTTTTGTCGGTTAAGACATGACTTCCATGCAACCGCAGTTGGGTCGTTTGTGTTCAAAGCTTCATCGGCACAAACCAGACAGATATGGGTGAAAGAACTACTGGAATCGAGTGGGTCTGGAATAGGTACACGGAGCTTGTGTATGTAGTTCCATACCAAATTGAACTGGTTTTGAGTAAAATGTTTGACTGACGTAGGGATTCCGCGAGCGTCAACATCTTCTTCCTCTTCTGCTTTTGCTTCACCACCTGCTCGGTCGTTGTTTGCGACAGCTTAGCTTTCACCAAGCTGCGCCATGAACTCGCTGGCTGTCTTTGCTTGCTGTCGGTTTCTGTTATAAAGTCGCAGGTATGATCTTTCTCAGTACTTCTGCCGAAGACGTTCGAAATTAACTACAACTTCAGCACTCATCAAAGTGTATGCAGTATCAGATACTGGGTCACTTGAGGATCACTTTAGCACAGGTCGTATCACGTGATACAAATCCAGCCTCCCCCCAACATGATCCGGATCCTGATACACGTTTGGAGGGGTCCTGGATTCGGATACTAGCGTGTATCAACGCTAACTACGAACCCCTGGAAATGCCCCCTTTCATTAAATTTTGTGTGTGGATGATGCAGAATCGCCCTTTCTACTTGAACTAGAAGGATTTGCAGAAGATTTGCTGCGGTATCGTAGTTTATGAAGGGGGGGGGGGGGCAAAATGTCGCCTTTGATGGCCTAATGACTTGGCCTTCTATAGTATAATATTGCCAGGTCAAAAGTGTGCGTTCACGAAAGGGTTAATTTTTAAACTTAAAGGTTTTATGTGTAATTCCAAATGCATCTTGACATATTCTAATTTGGTCAATACCTAGTAAGATTACAACTTGTTGGGTTAGTGGGGATCTTCATCTGCTGCAAACGCAAGCGAGTTTACTACCCCCAGCATACTGTGGTGACTGAAGTGAAGTAGTCTTCTATCATCCACAAGAGACCCAGTCAGAACAAGACACTTCCTGCTTGGATTCGCTCAGTTCAGCAGACATCTTCGCAGTCAAAAACCCAGGAAGAGCCAGTGAGCCCTAGCGCTCGTCCAGTTTCATTTGCATCCGAGTTTTCAGTATATGATCCAGACGACACATCCAGTCAAGATCTGCGCGGACGAACAAAACGTCACTATACTAGGATTTCCTGTAGGATGACTGCATGGACAGAAGTTACCGTCGTAACGAGGACCAACTCCGCATTACGCCAGCACCACAGCAAAGGAATATCTAGGTCCTAGAATTTCCAGTAGGATGCATGCATGTCCAGGATTCATGGTCGAAACGATGACCAACTCCTTATTACGCCAGCACCACAGTTTAAAACAGGTGTTAGAATTTCCAGTTGGACGATTGCATGGTCACTACTCACGGTCGAAGACCAAAATAGTATCGCGTCAACATCACCATTTACCCATGAACAAAACTTGTATGACAGAACGTAAAATCTAGTGATGGCACCCGCACACTTAGTATATCTGTGCTTTAGCTCCAAGTGTTTATTTTTACATTAATTATACGCTAATTGACCTACAAACGGTTAATTAGCCGCGCTTTAAACCTACTTCATCAATCGACAGAGTAGATTATTATGCTAGAATCGTCTTGAACTGGTCGGAGAGGGTGGTTACATCTACATATATGAATGAAGTGTAATACGTGCATGTTATGTTTCTTAATCTTACGCTTTGAGAACAGAACAGCGGTGCCTCGTGGACGAGATTGAATATAAGTTTTTAGATCCACCATAAACAAGCTCACTCTTCATATACGTAACGGTTTAAGCACATATACTTTGTGCACCAGCTAAATGTCGATCGATGTGATCGAGTCATTGCAAACGGAACCGGAGCGCTGATCTCCGCAAGAGCGTTTCAGTCACTCAGTGATACCCAAAGCCCAAAGCATTTATGCAAAATACAGAGGGGTATTCTTGTAGAAACCAGAGAGTCAATCAAATTTTTTATTTAGCCCTAACTGTTTGGGGTAACATTCACTGGGTTATTGGGTTATGAATGTTGCTCCTGGTCGACACAAGCAACATTCACCTGGGTAATTTTAAGTGTGTAGAGGAAATTTAGTATAGGAGGTAATAATAACAACCTTTGTATGGTGAAGAAATTACATCTCTAGACGGCCCACTTAAATTCAAAGGGAATAGCACCACTTTGGCCTAGTAAATCCACGTGACTCGCTGATATCACAGGCACATCGAGTCATACAGTAAAACGCCGACACAAAGAGAGTACAAGTACTAGAAATAAAGAAAGAGAGTTTTTTAGGCAGAATCGCACCTCTGCTAAAATTCTGGATATAAAATCCAGAGAACTTAATAAGGGTTTTTAAAAAGACAGAAGATAGTTTAAATAATAGTTTAGTAAAGTTATTATCCGCCAAAGCGAGGCGGAGGCGTGAAGGGCATTTACAAGTGCGACCAACATAAATTACCGACGCATTAGCGACGGCGCTCGGCTAGTAGTCATCAAAGGGCGAAATATGCCCCTGTTGACCACGAAAGGGATAAAAAAAAGGCAACAACAACAAATCGGAAGAAACTGCGAAAGGCAGTAGGCATACATGTACAATGTTTCCGGCTGCTTTGCCCTGTTGTCAAATCACTAGTGTCGCTTATTGACGGTACACAAACACTAGAACATATTTTCAGTTTGAATGTCACAGTTTCGAATTTACCATTGTCGGGATACAACAAGTTGCTACTCTTCCGATCAAAAAGAAGGATTCCACGGCAATGCATGCTCTTCTACTAGTAGTCACGACATTCCTTGCCTGTGTCAGTGCCTCCCTGACATCTGATCTCCCAACAGTGTTTCAGCCTATTGCAGACGAGGTGAACGCTTTCACCTCATCCAGACTGCTACGGTCGCATGAAGAGCGAGGAATTCCGGTCTCTACAATTGGGAATATTAAGAGCAAGTTCATGCCGTCGACAATCTCGGAGAAAACACTGCGCGGTTGGCTAAATGGAAGGGAAACGGCAGACGATGTGTTCGTTTGGCTGAGTCTGGGCCGCGGAAAGGGTGAATTATTCAACAAGCGGAAATTTGGTACGTGGGTCAAGTACGTCGACGATTTAACTAAACAGCATCCTGAAAGTGGGATGTCGACGCTCTCAAAGTTAACGTCTTACTACGGCGATGAACGCTTGTCACAAATGATCATCACCGCACAGAAGAACCCAAAAACCCAGGATTTAGCTGCTGATCTGCAGAAAAGGCAACTTCAGTACTGGCTGGATAACAAAAAGGCACCAGCGAAAGTCTTCAAGCTGCTGGAGCTGAACAAGGCGGGTGGCAATTTGGTTGACAATCCTCAAGTCTCCGCTTGGCTAAGTTATGTGGCTGATTTCGAGAAGAAATTCCCAAAGCAAGCAGATGCTATCATTCCGATGGTAACGCGTCACTTCGACGATGAAACTCTATCCAAGATTTTCCGTGAGGCAAAGCAGACTCCCAGTACTGCAAGTATCGCCAATAAACTAGACGGAGAGCTAATCGAGCATTGGACGGACACTAAAACGCTTCCTAAATACGTCTTCACGTTCCTGGAACTCAACAGGGCAGGTGACAAACTGTTAGAAGCCCCGCAGTTTGCAACGTGGCTAACCTATGTGGACGATTTCTACTCGAGAAATCCTCGGAATCCGAGAGTTTCGATCATGACGAGTTACTACGGCGACGAAGCGTTGACACGTCTGCTAATTAAAGCAATGCAGACTCCAAGTGAAGCAAATCTCGCTACTAAACTCCACGAAGAGCAGCTTCAGAGTTGGATATATAGTCGGAAGCTCCCTGGATATGTCTTCAAGTTCTTGTCGCTGGACAAGGCAGGTGAAAAACTGTTCGATCACCCACAGTTCATGAAGTGGATAAAATACGTGGAAGATCTTAACAAGGCAAACCCCGACAAGAAAACGACTTTAATGTCGGTTTTGGCTAAGCAGTACGACAGTGAAGGGTTGGTAAAGCTGCTGCAATCCGCGAAGAATAACCCCAGCTGGGCGAAACTGGTACTACAGAGCAGAAGTGGATGGCGAAAGGAACGCCCAACGACTATTTCAAGCAACTCAAACTCGATAAGGTGGGAAAAGATGTGCTGAGCAACTCAAGACCTGGCTCAACTACGTGAAGGAGTACAACGCAGCGAACCCTAAATATCAGGCCACACTGATTGGGACATTGGCGGCGAATTATGGAGAAATGAAACTGGTAAAAATGCTCGATGAAGCGATGAAGGTGAAAGATACGGCGAGTGCTGCCAAGAAACTACAGAGCGAGTTATTCCAGCGCTGGATACGACTAAACTGGACTCCGGAGTACATCTTTGTCAAGGTGCTCCATCTTGACCAAGAAGGAGATATGCTATTTACGAATCCACTAGTGGTCACGTGGGGGAAATACTTAAGTGCGTTCAACCGGTATACCCACGGCGAGGAAACAACAATATGGATGGTGTTGGACGCTACGGGCTACAAAATCGAAGAATTGCAACGCATGGTTGACAGACTCCCAGAACAACTTTTCAGTATGCTGCGACTTGGCAATAAGGGCGACAGCCTACTGACAAGCCCTCAACTCGCCAACTGGATTCAGTATCTCGATAACTTCTATGTGACTTTCCCTGATATGGGTAAAACCATGATGAAGACAGTGCGTGAATACTATCATGACATATCGTTAGTAGACATGATCGTATCAGCGATGAAGGCTCCCAGCACGGAGAAGATTGCTAAGCGCATGGAACTCGAGTTGTTTAGAAACTGGCACGCCGTCTCTCATAAGACTCCGGACAACATCTTCCAGATCCTTGAACTTGACGAAGCAGGATCAATGCTACTCGCCAGTCCTTTACTGGACATGTGGATCCGGTACTTGACTGCTTTTAACAAGCAGACACCCAGCGAGAAGACGAGCATTATCGGAACATTTCTGAAATACTACGATGAGAGTGAGCTGTCACAAATGATCATCACGGCTAAAGGTAACACAAATACAGAAGAACTGGCCTCTAACTTAGAGGATGCGCTAAGCCTTTACAAGAATAGCTAGGGATGTAAACACATCTTCACCAAGTGGCATAATATATATCATATTATACTGCAACTGGCAGAGCCAAAAAAACAAAATTATTTTTTTCTTTTTCTTAAGAACCAACTCTCTAGAAAGGCCAGCGAGGTAGATTGTCTTGAGTAACCACAGGCAAATCCAAAGTCTCGTTGAATCGATCAAGTACAGCTTGCTTCTGTTTCGCGAATGCATTCAACACTGGTTCATCGTAGCATACAATGGCGAGTTTTCCGTCCCAATGATTCGCTCGGAAGAATTTCTGTATCGTTCGTAGTGCCACTTGAGCTCCTTCATCACAGGGTACGCCCATGTTCCCCGTCGAAATTGAAGCCATCGTCACACAGCTCAGTTCCTCGTGCAAAATAGCACTCATGGCGTTCTCATACGTTGTAGCCAACAGCTCAAAGCAGTTCGGCATTGTGATCCGAGGCCCAACACAGTGGATGAGTTTCTCCACTCCTGCGTCAAATGCCGGGGTGACCACAGCGGAGCCCGTGGGGCGTCGACCACGAAAGGAAGGATCGTTCACATGGTCAGTCAGGCCACGACCTGCACGACGAAACACAGCTTGAGCTGCGCCCACATAGTGGTTGGTTAAGTGCGAATTGGTGGGGAACGCGATACCGTCTAAAGGTTGCCCGTCGATGTCGTTTATGTAGCCAATGTCACCTTCCAGAATTTTGACAGTCCCGTCGAACTGCGTCCGCTCGTCCATGGACTGGAGAAATTCCTGTAGCTCCACACATGCACGCTCGCTAGTTGCCCACTCCCAGCCTCGATCTCGCGTTGGTAGTGCCAAGAACCGCAGCTCTAAATCACGCTGGCCTTTGAAGTGCAGAATTGACAATTCCGTCCACAGCGCACTGTCCTGCAGATATCCCTGCAGCTCCGACGTCGCTTGGAACACGTGCAACAAGGAGTCGAGACTCGACAGATCCAGATAAAAGAAGATGGAGCGGGTGATGCCTTCCACTGCAAACACTTGCAGCGCTGATGCCATGATGCACACGACGTTTACAGTCAAATAGTCAGAACTATGAAGCGGCATATGGGTTGAAAACTTCGAAAGTGATTGAGCAAAATTAAAAGTTTCTTTGAGAGGATTGCACGAAACTGTGTTTCAAAAACAAAATCACGGAACTCCGTTCCATTACGAACACACACAGTTTGTCAATTCTGAATTTGATCATGAAATTGTTCGACGTCATGCAGGATATTTATTCATTCAGTACATTGTCAGCATCGATTGCTATGAGAATTGCTTGAAACACGTACAATTCCGCAAGACAGTCTTGCGTATTGCTGGCAAGTATTCACGAGATTGGATGCGGCGATGTTGAAGTTATCGACCAATAATATCCCAGATCTCTTCTGAGCGCAATGGACTAAGTATCCTACATGCCAACCTGTCCAAGTCGAAAGGAGAGCAATAAAACAATTACTGCGTTTAATCGTCTCGCTTGTCAATGGCATGAAGCGAAAGCCGTTCACCCAGCATGCACAATGCTGACCCCGAGCTTCCGCTCATCATCTCGATTACCCCAGCTGACATCCTATATCGTGATTGGACGACCGGTGCTGTGGGGTCCACATGAATTTGCATGGAACTCCACAAGCGCATTGCCGAAAATCCTCTGATCGTTTCGCTTGGCTCATAACCGGAAAAGCTCACACGGCCATATCGAGTTCCCCGTTTAACACCAGTCGACCATGTTGCCGTCCGCTCTTCGCTCTGCCAAGTCGTTGCAGCGCGTGGCCTGCAACTCGCGGGCCTTCGCTGCCGCAGCCAAACCCTTCAACGCCGACTCGTACGAGCAGAAATACCTTGCCAAGACGTACAATTCCAATGGCGTTCGTGGCGAGCCTGGCCTCGTGTTCACACACGGTAAAGGCAGCAAACTGTACGACGAGCAGGGCCGCGAGTTCCTGGACTTTTACGCCGGCATCGCCGTCTCCGGTCTTGGCCACGGCGACGAGGACTGGTACAATAGTCTCGTGGAAAATGGCAAAAAGGTGACGCACGTGAGCAACTTGTTCCACTCCAAGGCTCCCCTGGAGCTGGCCAAGAACCTGGTAGACAACTCGCGCTTCGACAAGGTTTTCTTCGCCAATTCGGGCACTGAAGCCAACGAGGGCGCGTACAAGTTCGCTCGTCTGTACGCCAACCGCGTCTCCCAGGGAACGTACGTGAAAAAGTTGCAATTCTTTCCACTGAAAAAACTATTGACCATAATTTTTTTACAGGCCTTTGGAAGGTAAGAAATTCGAGTTCATCTCGTTCAAGCACGGATTCCACGGCCGTACGGCTGCAGCGCTTACACTGACCCACAAGCCTAAGATCCGTGAAGCTTTCATGCCTCTGGTGCCTGGCGTCCACTACGCCGAATTCAACGACATTGAAAGCGTCAAGAAGCTCATTTCGGACAAAACCGCGGGTGTTTTCATTGAACCCATGCAAGGTGAGGGTGGTCTGTACCCCGCCGACCCGGAATTTATGCGCGAACTGCGTGCTCTGTGCGATAAGCACGACGCTTTGCTCATTACGGACGAAGTGCAGTGTGGTCTGGGCCGTACGGGCAAGTTGTTCGCACACGAACTGTACGACGTGACACCCGACATCATGACGCTGGCTAAGCCGCTGGCTGGCGGTCTGCCTATTGGCGCTGTGCTCATGTCCAATAAGGTGGCGTCGGGTATCACCCCTGGCCAGCACGGTACGACGTTCGGTGGCAATCCGTTGGTGTGTGCTGTGGCCAACACAGTGCTGACCAAGATCATGGACGAGGATTTCTTGGAGAACGTGCAAAAGCGTGGCAAATACCTGGCTGACGGACTGGAAAAGTTGCAGCAGAAGTTCCCGGATCAGGTCGTGGATATCCGTAAACCGATCGGCAAGGGCGGACTGTTCGTTGCTATTGAATGCAACAAGCCCGTGGGTCCACTTATCGAGTACGCGCTGTCCAAGCAGGTGCTCATTATCTCCGCCGGTGAAAAGTAAGTTTTTTTTATTTTTTTTATTGCAATGTCTAATATTTTTTTATTTTTTTGTAGCACGATTCGTCTGTGTCCGCCACTTGTTGTGGACGAGAAGGACATCGATAAACTTCTCGAAGTCTTTGAGAAGGCGTTCGAGGAGGACGTCCTGTAAAGTGCCACAGCCTCAGTATAAACCAGGTCGAATCGTCTTGACTTTAAAAAAAATTGATCACGATCAATTGGTAGCAGTCTAACTGTTTCTATTATCTCGGTTTACCGTCCCCAGAGTTCCAATAGTGTGCGTTGAGCTCGCTTGGGTTGGACTGAGGATTTCGCTTTGCGTCGAAGTTTAATTCGCTTTGGTTGGGAATGGGAATCTTGAGTTTGTTGCGGTTGTTGTGCAGTGGGGATCTCATGGACAGGATGCAGACGAGGCTCCGAGTTGCGTCTTGTGACTTGAGGAGAAGCGCGTTGCTTGTCTGGCAAGGTTACTCTCTGGCGTCTTGGAGATAAAGGACGACTCGGTCGCTTGCTACTTCGTACGCGGTACGCATATCCGTCTGGTTGATCAGTAAATTCGTTCCAGTTTGTCCATTCCGTTCTCCCGTCTGAGGAATCGTCTGACGCTAGCTGTAGTTCAAATTGTGCAGTTTTATCACTAGTTTCTTGTCCACAAACCTGCCAGCAGCGGACTGTGCCATCATCCGAACAGGATGCAAGTTGCGTGAAGTCCTGGGAACTCCAAGCGACTCCGTTTACCTCGTTTGTATGGCCTTTCAATGCAAAACATGGCATGCGTTGCTGAACACCCAGAGTAGAGTATGAAGACGATAGAGTCGCGTCGTGCGAAGCACTTAAGCGTGCGTCCCAGACGTACACTACGCCGTCTGCGGATGAGCCGGCGATGAAGTTTCCTTCGGGACTGAAAGCAGCTTTGCAGTAGAATGAACTCGCTTGATGTCCTGCACAGCGGAGACCTGTTCGAGCTTGCTGTTGTCCGAAATCAACCACAGCAATGGAGTCATTCAGTACGTTAACAAGAAGGTGAGACGTACTTCCAGTCCCTCGTTGGCAAAGAGCTAACGATGAAATACCACGACGTGCTCCCTCACGACTTGAGCACGAGATCTCACGAATCGGTGTCGGTACTTTAGCTGTCGCTTTCTTCTTCCCATTGTTCAGACGGCGGAGGTCCCAGAACTTTACGACTGCATCCACAGCACCGGCTGTGATGATCTCGTTTCCTGTTGAACTAAACTCCACGCACGTGACACTGCGTGGCGAAGGTGACGTCGACGAGGCAGCTGTTGTTCGGCGTCTCCTTTTCTGGATGGGCGACGTGAAGCTTACGTTAGGTGAAGAGGTTCTTGATGGCGAAGGCTCTGCATGTACATTATCTAGCGAAGATATAGGCTTCCCAGCCGCGCGAGTATCCCAGAGTAACACTCTCCCATCGCGTCCACCTGAAGCAAACACGTGAGCATTATCTGGCGCTTGACGCACACACTTGACACTCATATCGTGTCCTCTAAGCGTTGATACAGGAGAGGCAGAGCGCACTCCTGCAGTCTGTACGTCCCAGATTCTAATCTCCAAGTCTCCTGCTGCTGTTAATACCTGCGTGTCGTCTTGCGTCCAAATTACGTCGAATACGGCGTTGTGATGCGCCAACCAGCGGCTTTTCCGGCGTCCTGCGGCCACATCTACGATCCCTACGGCCCCCTCTTCGTCCACAGCCACAAGGAATTTCTTAGTATGAGCGTAGTCGACTTGGAAGATAGGCCCCGAGGGCAAATAGCCTGTGGTTTGGCCATTAATAGGAGCTTCAGGCCCGTCTCCGAGTGCCAGGACACGTTGCGCAGGGCTGTGTAGTGACGCCAATAGCGCCCGTTGGACCGAGCTGTGTTGTAGAGAGATGGACGAGACGTTGGCACTAATGGGAGGCGCATCGTTGAGGCGCTTGGTAGGGCGATGTCGTCCCCCCAAGGCGCCGAGTTGCAGCCTCGCTAGCTGCTGCGCGAGGTTCGCCATTTGTAGCCTTATCCAGTCATGAAAATGACTTGGTGTTTGTATCCTGCCTAATGAGATGAAGTTTAATGTGCTGAAATGATAGCATGTTTTGATGTGCCACACATAACGTTGAAGTTGTTGTGTTGGACCCTTTTTATCGTCCAATTGTCTTGCTCGCAAGATACTTTCTTGCTTCAAAGTCCACTGCGTCCACCCCAGCAGTTCCTCTTTCTGACCAGAGGCAGAGGCGAGTCACTCTCTACGCTCGAGCTGCATGTATTTAAGGCCCAGAACGCTGCCCAGTGCGTGCGGAATGACCAGTTGTAGGAATCAAATAGACCGCTTGTCCGTACTGGCTCAAGGCGAATCCAGACTAACGTTAGATGAGTCGCTTCTTTCCTAAGCTACTTTTTTAGAACCTTATCCTCAAAGATCGCGGGCTCTCTCTCGCACCAAGTATATCATACAACATGCAGTCGACTGCGTGTGCTAGTATATGTCAGTCGTCTCTGCCCGTCCATCTCACTGGCCCTGCGAAATTGACACAAATCCGCGAAACGTGTGGTTCATTGCATCTACTTTCGCCCCTTGTAGCCACGGAGTGGCTCTGTCTGGGCTGGCTACTGCTCTACAGTTACCATACCAACGTCAACATTAGTCGAAGCCCATGATCTTTGAAAAAAAGGAAAGTGAGAGTATTTTCATTGGTCAAAAAGAAAATATGACGCGATCGATTGGCTGAAAACCCAACGTTCCAAAAATGTGGAAGTTTTTTCCCAGAAGATTTCTTCGGTCTTGAAAGGATGCATAACGCAGAATGCTCGGCGAGAGAGACCGCAGCGCTTCCAGCAGCAATTCCACCCCTACAGGCCCTGCCAGTTCCCAGTGTGTCAGCGACATGGGTCCTCCGGCCTCTGCGCCACTCTTCGGTAGCCCACAGCGAACGTCGCAGCCCCAGCAGCTCTCAACTCTCGACGCTGGATCTTTTCCACTTTTTGCTTCGAAATCGGAACTCAGTGACAGTTTAGACACTGCAAACGAAATGGACGAAATGTCCACGCGTCAAGCCTCCCTCGTGGGGCCTCAGGAGGAGCCCGAACAAGAGCAGGAGCTCGCTTTAAGCGCGGAACAGAAGTCGACAACAACTGAAGCGAAAAGGCCCGAAGTGCACGTGATCAAGCGCCGCAACGTGGGTGTCCCGAAGTTCCTGCGCTTCCTCTATCAGATCTTGGAGGTAGAAGACCCGAATATCATCACGTGGTCGCACGAGGGCACCGCGTTCCAGATTATCCAACCGGAAGAGCTCGCCAGCCAGATTTTACCCAGATATTTCAAACACAACAAGGTGTCGAGTTTCCAGAGACAACTTAACTACTTTGGCTTCAAGAAATGGACCAAAACACAGACAAACATCTGCACCTTCAGCCACCCGTTCTTCTTACGAGCGGATAAGGACAGAATGAAGCTCATTAAACGTAAGGAGCGAGCGAACCCTGCTCTTATGTCCGCTATGGCCGCGACGATCAAGTCGAATCCCATTGAACTCATGAACCAACTGCACGCGCAAGAACAAGCACGCTTCGCAGCCCATGATCTAGTCCACGCACGCAGTCAGTTACCCACTCAACAAGCCTTGAAACGTCAAAAATCCAACACTTTATCGGGTGGAGCAGTGACGCTCCTGAACTCCGCAGCCGCCGGCCGACGCCACTCTACAGGAATGCTCCCTGGCTCAGAGGCGTTCGGTATGGCAGCGGCGGCAGCAGCAGCAGCTGCAGCCGCCGCTGAGGCTGTGGGGTCCATTCCAGGTCGTAAACGTGCTGGAACCCCCGCAGAGCAAGAATTTGAGCTGGAAATGGAGGCTCGTAACGATGCTATGACCAATTCCTCGTCAGCGCAACAGCAGTTCATGTATCTGCAGAAAATCGCCGAAGCCAAGCAATTATCTCAACGTTATCCATACCAACCAGCACGTGGGAAGCGACAGAGTCTCCCTCATGTGATGCAGCCTGTTTTCGGCGATACGTTTGGCATGGGAGCGACCATGAACATGCCCGGAAGTGGCGGCGTTGGTCCTCGAAACACTATCAATCTCGGGAGACGTCGAAGTGACCAACTTTTGACGGATTTTTCGGGTGGAAAATCCGTTTCGATCAGTCAGATTGAAGATTTTATTACGTCTTCTGGTAGTTCGTCCCCTCCTCAGCCAGTTTTTGCCTCGAGCATGAAGAGTGATGCGTCGGTGGTACTCCCTGTTACGTCGAACTCATTTAACCAAGACACGTACCAGTTACAGCAACAAAGACAAATGCCTCGGCAGATGAATCGACATCAAAATATCTATGGAGGAACTGAATACGGATCGCCGAGCATCAAGACTGAAGCCAGCAGTGGATGGCCGACTTCTATCAACGTAACTTCATCCTCTGTAGGCCGCACTCCGTATCAGCCGATGATGTCGCTCAAGTTTGGCGACTCGAATGCAGCACAGAACATGTCAACGTTCCAGAGTGGCGTTGCATCGATGGATTTTTCCCAAGCCAATGAGCGGAAACTGCAGCAACGACCTCCGATGACTCAATATCAACGTCAACAAGAGCGGGTAGTGTATCACCAGCGACAAGATCAAGATCGACAGGAGTCAACGCCACAGCCACGAGATTACATCGATGTGCTGCTGGAAAGTGCAGGGCTGGATGAGAATTTACCTCCGCAAACATCGACGACACTTCCTTCTGAGTCGTGGAATGAGCCGAACTATCCAAACTCGCAAAATGGATCAAGTAACTCTGGTTCGACGGGTCCGTACTCATTTATGCCGCCTCAACAAGGCCAGCAACACTTACAGTTGCCTCCAATGGGAGGGTTACCTCACAATCCCAACCAACGTTTTTAAGTGCCAATTCTCCCGTTTCCAAGGCCCCAAGCGCAAGAAAACAAGTATTTGAGGCAAGGCCTGGACTGGATATGTGGCCTTCATTTGTGTACGTTCCAAGCTGACGTAGAGTTGCAAGCGTCTTCATCGCCAAGAACCCCAAGACAAAACCCGTATGTCAAGACTCGTGGATCTACAGCGTCGATAGTGTTAGAATTTCTCCATTGTAAGTGTAGTTACCTTTGACAAAAGACGTAGGGGACAGTAATAAGTGACAATATCAACCAACAAGAGGTTTCTGGAAAAAAAAGATGTTATCTTGTTGCTTAGTTAAGCGAAATCTTGGCCTCCGTCAAAGCATCGACAGCCCATTGAGGATAATTGCGATCCGGGAATTGTTGCAACATGAAATTTTGCACAAATTGCTCAAATTTCTCGTCGATAATGGACTGTCGGAGTCGACGCATGAGGTTCAGCATGTACGTGACATTGTGGTACGTGATGAGGTGTGCTCCAATGCTGCCTGTCGTCTCCTCCGCGTCGCCGAACGTCTCCTCCTTCTTCAGCAGCACACGCAGATACGCTCGTGTGTATTTCTTGCACACGAAACACTCGCACGTGTCGTCGATCGGGCGGTCATCATGTTCACATTTGGCACTTTTGAGTTTAAGCAGTCCGGAAGGCACAATGGCCGTGCCAAATCGTGCAGTGCGAGTTGGATACACGCAGTCGAACATATCAACGCCCAATGCCGAGCATACCACGAGATCCAATGGATATCCAACACCCATGAGATATCGTGGTTTATTCTCTGGCAATTGGGCGGTACATTTAGCCACAACTTTCCAGAATGCCTCCTTGGACTCCCCTCCTGCCAATCCACCGATGGCGTATCCAGGCAAGTCTCGCTGAATGAGTTCGCTTAGACACTGGTCTCGGAGTCCTCCTTCGCTCACATCGAGTCCTCCTTGCACGATGCCAAAGAGATTTTGCTTGTCCGGATGAGCGTGTGCTTGGATACAGCGATCCAGCCAACGCACTGTACGTCCACAAGCTTCTTTGAAGCGTTCATCGTCGTCTGCCAAACTTGATACTACGTCGTCCAGTGCCATGATAATGTCAGCACCAATGCGGTTCTGGTGAGCGATGGACGCTTCGGGTGTCAAGATCATGGTGGAGCCGTCCACGAAGCTCTCGAACTGCACGCCGTGCTCCGATACTTCGCACAGTCTCGATAGACTGACCATCTGGAAACCTCCAGAGTCGGTCAACAAGTTGCGCGGCCACTGCATGAATTCGTGCAATTTGCCAGGCAATTGAGCCAGCACTTCGGTCCCGGGACGAAGAGCCAAGTGGTACGTGTTGGCCAGGAAAATCTGACAATCCACGGGCTTCTCCTGCATCTGGGGCGTCGTCAGCCCCTTGATCGCGCCCTGAGTGCCCACGGGCATGAACACAGGCGTGCGTACCTCTCCATGAGGCAGCGTGAGCGTCGCAGCTCGAGCGCGATGGTACCGTCCTAACACCTCGAAGGACAGAGCGCTCGGCATTTTCATCTCTTGGTTGACAAAATAGCGAAAATGTGTTAGAAACACGAGGAAGGTTATTGGCGTTGGGCAGACCTTTAGAAATTGGCAAAACAAGATGGCAAAATGCTGGCAATGCTTTTTTTTTTAGTTTGATATTTGCAGGTTAATGATGAACTTGGCGCTTATTTTGAAGGCTGAGAGAGGCAAACTTGCCACAGACGGCAACATGTTCATTGTGCGTGAAAATATTGCTGTCATCGCACGTCGATTCTGAGCATGGAGAGGATGTAACTGCGCAAGAGCTAAATGCTACATTCTGCCATTAACCAGAGCCGATAGTGCAAGTCTCGAGCCTTGAAACATGAGCAAGTAGGGGAGGGAGAATAGAGAAGACACAGCATCACGTGGCCAAGCACATTTACTCCTCCTTGAAGTACTGCACGCCCTGGAACGTGCCCTCCTCGCGCTGCTCGTCCCAGCGCTCCACCTGTCGTTAATTTGCAATTAAAAAAAAATTAAACACTATTGTTGAAATGGTGACGGCAGCAAAGAACGTACCCAGGAGCTGGGGCAGATCGAGGCGGCGTTCTGGAAGTACTTCTTGCAGGTGTCCTCGTCACCGTCGTTGTTCTTGAGGCAGAGCACGAACTCGTTGTAGCGCGTCCAGCAGTGCTGCGCCTGGTTTTGGTTGGGGAAACGCGGGTCCAGCGGCGTGGTCTTGAGCTTCGATTCTCCGGCAGGCATGATGGTCGATCGGGTGAGGGATTTCTAGCACTGAACGGGCGGCAGTGAACGGGGGGCTCTGGTGGCGAGACCACCGGGCATCATGTTTTTGTGACGATTCAGAGTTTCGGCCAATTAGAACGCGATATTTGCGTTTTGTCCTCTATGCAATTATAGCCAATCGGAAAACGTGAAAATGTATTGTCGTGGGGTTACTTCACTACAGCTACTTCACAATCAGCTTTGTTGTGTCATTTTCTAAAAAATGATTTTCTGGCTTCACTTCCACGCAATCTGATTGGCTCTCGCGATATAAAGTCGGAACAGTCTGAGTTTTCGCGACCTTCCCGATAAATAGGACTGCGTTATAACCTTGATCGTTCCTCTCCTGCTGCCTCTACCCCGCACGATGAGCGCCGTGGATGATGTCGCGGAGCGCATCCGCCGCCTTGAAGAGACCCGCGCTGCCAAGACCGCGCAGTTGCGTCAATTACAGCGCGAGTTGCGCTTCAACCCCGTAACAGGCGTGGACGAACGTCTGGACAATGGATTGAGCATCGCTCGCCTCGATGTGAAGGTGCAATCTGGACGCAATATGCTCTTTAAAGCAGGTTTCCTCTCGGGTCAGCGCACATACGCTCGCGTGACAGTGGAAGTCGTGGCGGCAGTCAACAGCAACGAAGACGAACAGTTAGAGAGCACTACAGTTATGGAGCAGAAAATGACTACCAAGAGACCAGTAAGCTACACGCCGAAATGGAGCGAAGCACTTGTGTTTGAAGGACTCCCAGCGGCAATAGGGACAGTGAGAGTTGACGTGATGCAGGAGGAGAGGATCGGAGCGGATGACGTGGTGTGGACATTGATTTTGCCACTAGCGAGACTACAGGACCAGCGACCCATGCAAAGGTGGCATGGGCTCAAGAAACACGACAAAGATCTGATCAGCGAGATTTTGTTTAGCTGCAGATTCCAGCGCTCGCCAGTACGGTTGTTTTATATATATTTTTATTTTTTACTGATGATTTTTATTTTACAGATATCTGCGTTGGAGTTGGAGTTGGAGTTACTACAGAATCAAGCGAACGAACTGCATTTGTTCATTGGACAGCATCAGAATCTGGTAGAGGTGCCGAGAAATTCGATCACGTCAGAGCCAAAGCCATTGCAGGGCAAGGAGGTTGTTCCTGAAAATACACCGGAACGGACCGCGTCGACCAGATTCTCAGCCGTGGCTTCGTTCCCTCCTAATATGAGGAAACGAGAGAGTGTGGAGAACATGTCGATGAATGTCGACATGGAAGCTCCACGAGTTAAGAGACAGCGTGTAGTGGATACAGACAAGCAGGTGAACTCGCTGTCCGATAGGATTGCCAATTGGCTGCTCCCGCCAGCTCCGTCAAGCGCTTCAACGCCTGCTGATAAACATGAGACTCCGCCAAGTGCAGGAAATAGCACTGGTACGTTATTTTTTCCGTTTAAACAACGACAGGCAGCCCCTCCTCAAAGACGTCAAAGACGAACTGGTCGACCACTTTCTGCAACTTCACAGAAGTCGCCGTCAGCACTTCAAGCGATCGAGAATTGGCTGTTTACTGACAAAGACGGCAAGCCTCGAGAACTTCCATTTGGACGCCAGGCGCCGTCTTATTAATTCTAGCATTGTACCTAGAGCAATTTCGCCTACTTGAAGGTGGACTTGTTACTCCTGTAATCTATTTTCAACGCTTTCACAAAGCTAAATCCATTCATTGTTACTTATGTACCGTAGATTCTGTTGCAATTATGACGACAATTGAGTTCTAATTGGTATTAATACTCTTCTGAAATTGCCGGCTGCATAATAAACTGTACCGTCCATTCAGATTCAGTATGCATGGGCGTGAATACCATATCTACAGGTATCTCCTCGCTGAACAACCGAGTTAGTTTCGACAATGTTATGCAGGTTTTTTTTTCTGGCAGATGCGGAAAGTCTTCCATAGTTTTATTCCCGAAACAACTGACAATATATGTATTTATTTTTTTGAAAATTTTTTGCCAGCGCTCTGCTGGATATCCCTGAATAATCTAGCGATTCATGGCCACCTTTCGTGGATGTACACGATAAATAATAACAATATTAAATGTCAACATGTTCACGATTAAAAAAAAATCACATAATCATGTTGTCATGCATACTGTGCATTTTTGTACATGTACGGTACTGACCATTCACCAACTTGCACTCCAGCAGATATGCACCTCAGCTTCCTGATAGCCGTGGCTATCGTCTCCTTTATCGCTTTTGTTGGCGCTTCAGGACCCAACGAATTCCTCTCAAGTTCTTCTAACGACACTGATCTTCAAGAAGCTGCTACGACCAACTCCAAGTTCTTACGAACTAGCCACACTTCTGCTGCTACCGGCGAGAGGGCTGGGAGTGGTGCTCATATAGAGAGCGGGGCTAATGTTAGATTCTTACAAACTGGCCATTCTAGTCACGAACATGGCGAGGAGGGAGCGGGAGGCTTTTCGTGCCCATGACGGAGAAACTCAAGGCGGTGATCATGCGTTGGGATGCGAAACCAAAGACCATTAAGAGGTGGCTTCAGAAGGAGAAAAACCCTGTTTGGGCGTTTCACCGCATGGACCTTGAGAATGCCGGTGACGATTTATTCGAGAAGAAGCAATTCAAAAAGTGGGTCGATTAACTCAAAAAGCTTCCCGGAAATGAAAGCGTTAACCCATAACCCAATCATGACACTGGCTGGCAAGTACGAAGATGATGCCCTCTACAGACTGATTCAACAAGCCAAAAGAAATCCCGAAACAACGAGCCTCGCCACGCACCTTCAAGGTGAGCTAACGCAGTACTGGATTACTATGAAAAAAGATCCTGGCGAGATTTACCGTAAATTCCAACTTGAGATACAAAGAAAGATATTTTCAACAAACCTGAGTTCGCTGCTTGGGTCAACTACGCAGACCAGCTGAATGTAACGCATCCCGGTCTACCTGTGTCTAAAGCCTCGACATTGACAAAGTTTTTTTTACTGACGATGATCTTCTCAAGTTTACTCTGGCCGTGAAAAAAATGGATGGAACCAGAAATGTCGCGAACAGTGTGGAAGACGATGTGCTACGGTTCTGGGTGAAAAGTGGAAAAACACCGGACAAAACCCTGGTAGATCTCCGACTTGATAAGATGACCTCGATGGATAACCCGATGTGGAACACATGGGCCAAGTACACGGTTATTTATATTGAGAGTTACCCCAACAAGGCAATCGACCAGGTCGCCACATTAACGCAGAGATTTGGCGATGAACAAGTGGCGACTTTTATTGTGGCATTGAAAACAGAAGGTAGGATGGAGGAGTTGGCGACGAAACTGCAAGCTGCACAATTTAACATTTGGCTGGACCATCGCGAATCTGTTCAAAACATCTTCGTAAAGTTGAGGCTCTCACGAACAGATTTACATGCATACCACAATCCGCTCTTCGACACGTTGGTCTCCTACATGGCCGCTGTCGTCTCAAACAATCCAAAAATATATCGATGCTGTTCAATGCATTGAAACGGGACTACACAAATTAACCTGGGATGCTACTCCAAATCCTCGATGCAGCCATGAAGTTCCCCAGCATGAGAACGACAGCGACTGACTTGCAGAAAGAGACACTCCTTCGCTTCACTGAAAGTTGGAAACCCCCTGGAGTTGCATTTAAGCTGCTAGAGCTTGACTATGTTCTCACCAACCCTGTGTTCAAGTGGTGGATAAATTATGCGGAAACATTCGACAGGATTAATCCGAATCACAAAGAATCCTGGGTAAAAACGGTATTCTTTGATAAGTATAAAAAGGATGGCACCAGAAATCTGATCGAAGCAGAATCCCGATACAAAGGAGATCGCGGAAATACTGTAATGGAGAACGCGTGGAAAAACTTACCTAAGAAAAAAGTTCGATTCGTGGAGTCTCGATAGAGCAAATAAACATCCTCAAAGTTTATCAGATGGAGGAAGCCGACCGGTGATCGCATATTGACCGAAATCTATTCCGGAGACTTCCAGGATGCGCTGCTCAGCACAAGGAGAAGGCCAGAAAAACCGCTGATCTTGTATCTGATTTAATAACTAAAGATCGATGATGAAATAATACAACGATTTATCAGAGTAAGGTCTTGTACTACTTGAAAAGAGAATTGCTTACGGTTCAACTCAAATATATGTGTAAGTAAGAGGATGGAAATCCTCTTGGAACATTCGCGTTCTCAAGTGGCACAAGAGGGCGGGGAATCACATGAATAATAACGAGAATGAGAAGACGGCGGTGAGCGGAGGTGAAGTTGAAGACCG
>NW_008648990.1:965281-971050 GCF_000247585.1 Phytophthora nicotianae INRA-310 | reverse complement strand
TTATTAGTGTACACTGGTGGTCATACGGAGTGATCTGCTTGAGAAGGCAGAAGAGAGGACGCACAAACGCTTACTGAAAAGTAAACGCTTACTTGGTGGTCATACAGGGGCCTTCCAACACGGGGGGGGGGGGGGGGTTACCGGAGAGCATCGGGACCTACACGAGGCTTGGCCCAGAGGCGCGAACCCAAGTGAGGCAGCGAGTGAGGAAGAGGAGTGATCTACGGAGGGAATCTACGGTGGGCTTCGGAGGAATCTACGGATTGATCTCCGGAAAGGACTGAAATAGAGTCAACAGAACTGAGTTGTGAGAGAGAGTGAGCGTCTGACCGGATAACAGAAGGCAGGCAGGAGTGAAGGAAGTGAGCAATGGTGAGCACGAGATCATCACCGAGGAGCAGTACCCCTACGGCACAGACGCCTACGGGAAGACAAGTGAATACGCCCAAGCGTGTGAGACGGCCGAGAACCCGTATCCACCTGGATGATGACGAAGTGAAGGAGAACGACGGAATAGCAGTGAGCAGTGGAGTCGTAGTGGCGGCAATGAGACCAGGACTTCGCGGTTCTGATGATGATAGTGATAACAACAACCAAGCCAATGACGGTGGTCAAGCGGCAGGGAGAGGAGCGCAGGGAAATTTACCTGCAGGAGGCAATCAGCAAGATGGTGGAGCACCACCTCCAGCTAGAGCGGCACAAGTAGCCCCTAACCAGCCTGATGACGACCTGGAGACGATGAATTGGTGGGACCAACTGACGGCACCACAACAGAGAGCAATGATGAAGCGGTTCCTGATACAACCACCAGCAGCAGCAGTACCTGTACCCCAACCAGTGATAGTTCAAGCACCTGCAGCCCCAGCGCATCGAGCGAAGATGAAGACTTTGAACCTGACGGACTTCCACGGTAAGCCAAGCGAGTCCATTGAAGCGTGGCTGGCGAAGATTCCGCAAGAAGTGGAACGGCAAGAAGGGCTGGGTGGCGACACTTGGACGGCGGATGAGCTGTACCTCGGTGTCAGTGCACATTTGCAAGGAGAAGCAGGAGACTGGCTGACAACGCTGACGGAAACCATGACGGAGGACGACAAGACACTGAGTTACTTGGTTAAGAAGCTCCGCAAGAAGTACGGCAGTCGGGACAACTTGTTCAAGACGCAGCAGAAACTGGCGGCTCGAGTACAACAGCCAGGAGAACGACTAGGTGATTTCGCTGGTCGACTGAGACAGATCGGCTTCGGCAAGAGGGTTCCTGAGGAGTCGTATGTGGAAGCGTTCATGAACGGCAACGAGATGGTGGGGATGCAGATTCGAGGGCACCACCCTCAGACGCTAGACGATGCTGTGCAGCTGGCTGAAGATGCGAGCGGTGTGTACGGCGAAGGTGTGAAAGTGACGGACTGGCGCGTGGCTCAGAAGCGATACCGTGATGAAGGATCGACCGAAGGCAACGCGGATGGAGCCCCGGCAGCAAAGAGGAAAGCGTCAGCAACGGCCGTGATAGAGCAGAGCGACTGGGCGAAACTGGGCCTGGGTGGACTGACTGTGAGCGAAGAGCAGCCCATGTTTGATGCTGCGGGATGCGCCATTAGTCGGTGGGAGAACTCGGCAAGAAGAGATCCACTGTCCATCGCTGCCCTGCAAGCGTTGATCCTAACAGCTCGAAGTGGACCCGAAGAGTCAAAACCGGCAGCAACCAAGCCGAAGGCACGCGTGCTGGAGATGAAGGCAGAGTCGCATGAGCAGGCGGACGACGGCAATCAGCAACGCCAGAACAGACAGCCAATGAATCCGAACTGGCAGGAACGAGGTGAACGCGGAGGTAACAGAGGAAGTGGACACTACGGACCGATGGACGCTCAAGAACTGCAGCAGCGCAAAGCGAGCACGAGATGTGGTTATTGTGGCAAGCCTGGACACTGGTGGCGAGAATGCAGGATACGGCTGCGAGACTTGAACGGTCAGCAACCGACGCAACAGCAACGGCAACAGCAGCCAGCTCATGCAGCAGCGAGTAATAGAGGAGGAAGTGAGACCCCAGCAGCTACGGCACCAGCCGCAACAGCAGCGACGCCAGCAGCTCCGGGAAATGGCCAGCGACAGTAGAGATGGGGACTTTGCTGTTCGCGATTGACGAACACCCCGATGTTGGGCAAGATGAAGTGAGAAGCGGTCGTACGCGAGCTAAACGGAGAAACACCAAGCGTAAGCGACGGTGGACAGAGCTCCAAGATGGCGAGTTCGAGATGGTTGATTCAGTCCAGGGGAAGAGCGGAAGCCTCGGTGGGTTGACTGCAACAAGGTGTGACGCCTTGGGTGGTTCAATCCAGGGGAAGAGTGAGACAGTCGAAGAGAACGAAAGTGAAGAACCGGTGGAAGCTGATGATGAGAATGACAATGAAGAGCCGGCGACAGCCGACGAGCCAGCAAAACCGGGAGAGACTGACGCAGCAGAAGATGAAGAAAAGGCCCCAGCGGTCGTAAGTGAGCCAGCAGTTGACGCTGAGGTGACAGAGAGAGACGAATCGCCTGGAAATGCCGTGCAAGAAGGGCAGGTGGAACGAGTGAGGACGATCCCAGCAGCAGTTGAACGCCAAGTGGTGCCACTAAGCGCTGGAGGAACAACTTCAGCCAAGCGGCGGAAGAGAAGAGCTGAACATGAGGTGGCGGCAGGCAGAGGTATCTTGGTCACAGAGCTAGCCCTGAGGCGAGAAGCACGAGCGAAAGTGCTGCGAACGCGTGTTAGGCATCTGATTGAAGAACTGCGGATACCCGATGGTCTAGAGCAGCCAAAGCGGCAGCGACGGGAAGCACAGATCGCGGCTGAGGCAGTGAAGCGAGCAGAGGTGACCAAGAAGCAGAAGGTTGGCAAGAGCAAGTCTACGGCCAAGGGCATAGCGGCTGACAAGTCAGATGGAGATGTCCCGTTGAAGAACACCGGTGCGTTCTCGACGGATGAATGGCTGGAAGAGGTTGTCAGGTTCGAGGAAGAAGCACCTGAGGAACTAATTGAAGACGGGTCATTAGCAGAGATAAGAGCTGCAAGACGTAAAGCCGAGAAGAAAGCCAAGCGTTTCCGGTTCGCTAAGCGACTCCGACGACTTCAACGATGGAAAGAGTTATCTGGTAGTGCTGAGCCGGCAAAGAAGAATCCGGTGGTGAGGAAGAAGCCCCGACGCACCTATGAGTACAAGCAGAGTGGATGCTACGGTGATGTGGAGCTGAGAGACGACGGCAATGGGAAACAAGTGCGAGTCGCCCCATTACGAGCAGTTGGAAGTGATGGACTGAGCTGTTTACCTACGGCGTTACTGGCACTAACGCGAAAGCACACGCAGGAGGTCCGGCTTGACAGCTGTGCGCAGTACAGCGTGGCTGGTGAAGAACTGAAGAAGTATGGCCGTTGCATCACACGGAAATGCACCCGTGGATATTGTTGAAGGATTCGGCGGAGGCATTAGTCGGGTCCTGGGCATTTGGCGGTTCGTGGGTACTACCCAGTACCAGCAGAGAATACAAGTTGACGCGCTTCTGGTTGAAGGCCAAGGCGATGAGCTGCTTGTTGGTGAAGATTGGATGGTGCAGCACCAGATTAAGATGGACTTTTGCGCACGAGAGTTAAAGTACGTGAGTGACACCGGCGAGAAGGTTATTTGGCCATTTACGTGTCATGGAGTTTCGAGCTTGCAGCCAAGGAAGGTGATGGTACGTCTGGCGAAGACGCGGAAGCTAGCGAACAGTACCAGCAATGTGGTTCACATGCGAGTTGATGCTGAGGACGGCACGGAAGGGATATTCATACCGAAGCCTACCCATAGAAGACACTTGATGCTGGCACCGACGGCCGATACTGTGAAGAACGGGATGGTACGAATCTCGGTGATGAACGTGGAAGGCCGGCGTGAGAAGCTGCCAGCGAGAGAGGCTCTCGGCACATGGGTTCCTGTGACGGAAGACATGCAGTTGCTGAAGTTGAATGGTGAGCTGGAGCGTGAGCGTGTAGCCAAGTGGGTGGAGACACTCCGAAAGGAAGATGCTGAACCTCTCAAGGATGAGGACAAGCTGGACATCGGCGAGATGGAGCCGAAGGACAAGGACTTGGTGATTGCATTGCTGAGGCAGTACTCGGAGATCGTGGAGAAGAAGCAGGGATGTCCGCCGTTAGCGAAGGTTGGAGTGGAACACCACATCAACACGGGTGATGCTGCTCCGATCATGATGCGGAGGCGTCGACATGCAGTGGCTGAGAATGAGTTGATCGATAAGGAGGTTGACGAGATGCTAGAGCAAGGAGTGATTGAGTACGGCAAAGGCGCCTGGGGATTCCCTGTGGTTATTGTCAAGAAGAAGGACGGCAGCGTCAGGTTCTGCATCGACTACAGAGCCTTGAACGCGGTGACTATCAAGGACGTTTACCCGTTACCGAGAGTGGACGAGACTTTGGAAGCCTTGCATGGAGCTCAGAGATTTTCCAGCTTGGACTTGCACGCAGGCTATTGGCAATTGGGGGTGGCTGAGAAGGATAAACCGAAGACGGCGTTTACAACCAGGAGAGGACTCTTCCAATTCACACGGATGCCTTTTGGACTTTGTAACGCGCCCAGCACCTTCCAACGCCTGATGGACTGTGTACTTCGCGGACTTACATGGATTTGCTGTTTGGTATACCTGGATGATGTGATCATATTCACCAGAGGATCAGTGGCACAGCACGTGGTAGAATTGGCAGTAGTCTTGGAGAGACTGGCAGAAGCAGGACTGAGCTTGAAGGTGTCAAAGTGTTCATTTGCGGCGACCAAAATGGAGTACTTGGGGCATGATCTGACGCCGAAGGGGATTCAGCCTACAGCCCGGCTCATCAAAGCTATTGTGGACTTCCCTAAACCGACGGATGATGCACAAGTAAGGAGGTTTATGGCCTTAGCGGGTTACTACCGGAGATTTGTACCTGAATTTGGGACCAAGATGGCGCCATTAACGAGTCTGCTACGGAAACATGTTGAGTGGCGATGGGGTGATGAACAAGAAGAAGCGTTCGCCTGGGCGAAGGCATGGTTGAGTCAGAAACCGGTACTGGTGTATCCTGATTACCGGCTTCCTTTCAAATTAACTACAGACGCCTCAAAGACGGGATTGGGAGCTGTGTTATCGCAGGACCAAGGACAAGGAGATCAACCAGTGGCCTATGCATCTAAAGTGAACAATCCTACAGTGGCGAACTACAGCATTTCAGAGCTTGAGTGTCTAGCAGTGGTCTGGGCAGTGAGACTTTTTCGACCTCATTTGTACGGAAGACATTTCACCATAGTGACAGACCATGTAGCATTGAAGTGGCTGATGACGACCAAGGAACCTGCTGGAAGATTACATCGATGGGCACTTACGTTGCAGGAATATGACTTTGATATTCAATATCGACCGGGCCGCGAGAATCATGTAGCGGACGCGTTGTCTAGAGGACCTGTTTACCTGAGTGGCGAAGCTGATAACCTGCGGAAGGAAGCGGATGACCCTGTGATCGGACGTGATGATGAAGAGAAGCGTGATTCAACAGAGCTAGAGGCGAGCCTCAACGAAGCCGTCGAACGGTTCATACGAACAGCGGTAGTGCAGCGAGTAGAAGCAGCCGAGCTGGGGACTGTCCAATTCACAGATGACGACATCAAAAGAGAACAAAGCAAGTCAGTGATGGTGAATACCCTGAAGGAGAAAGAAACTTACCGTGGACAGCGTGTGTTTGTCGACGACGATGGACTTGTACGAGTG
>NW_008648990.1:962180-962911 GCF_000247585.1 Phytophthora nicotianae INRA-310 | reverse complement strand
GACGGGTTGCCGAGGCTGACCCACGGATGTGAGGATCTTGCCCGCGCCCTTTCGAGTGAAGACAGAAGAAGACAGTAGCACGATGCAGGTACTGGCGTGCGAGTGGACCGCACCCAGGAGTGTCGCCAGGAGGTCGACGTGAGCGAGAAGCACAGGGTTCAGTCGAAGATTCACCCTGTAGTGCGCAAGTGCTCCGGGTTAGGATCTGGGATAAGCTGCGAAGTGCGCGAGCACCTAGCGGTCGAGCGGTTCCGCCATACAGGCGACGTACGCGAATAAAGTGATTCAACTGAGTGTATTGGTTATTGCGTGTGTACTAGAAGTGGAAGCGTTGGGTGTGAGAGAAGCGGGTATTGTAGCCCCGTAGGGTCAGACACTCGCGGTATCAGCAGCCCGCTCGTGGCAGCTACAGCGGTCGCGGACAAGACCACAGGCTTCGAAAGAAGTCATACACTCGCGGTATCTGCAGCCCGCTCGTGATTCGACTGTAGTTGCTGCGGACCAGACCACAGGCCTAGGAAATCCTGACGCCCCACGCCTCTATCTGGTTACAAGAGTATCTCTAGGGCTGTGCGTATTTCGTGTGGTGTATATTCAGGGCTCTAGGGATTCGAGTGATTGTGGACCAAGTAGTGGTTATTAGTGTACACTGGTGGTCATACGGAGTGATCTGCTTGAGAAGGCAGAAGAGAGGACGCACAAACGCTTACTGAAAAGTAAACGCTTACTTG
>NW_008648990.1:959601-960290 GCF_000247585.1 Phytophthora nicotianae INRA-310 | reverse complement strand
TGCAGTGCCGACAAGTAGAGTTCCGTTATTTAACTCGTTACATTAAATAACAGCCATGGGGTCATAAAACCATGGCCATTTGTGGTGAGTCTGAAGGGGGGGGGGGGGGGGTAGCTCTATAATGGCTCACATTCGGAACTGATCTGATCTGAAATCAGATTTCTGGGGGTTGCACCACTCGCAGTAAAAACAAGTTCGGGAGAATGCCATAGGTCGGGGTCCGCAAATGGTTTTATGGACTATGGGTGGAGAGACCACAAGCTCGGTTCCATCCATTATAAACTAGGGGTCCACAATGGAGTAATCCGATAAGCCTTGGTTACACTATAGTAAACCAGAAAATGTAATGGAGACACAGCATAGACCAACACCTACAGAAGCATAGTATAATTCATAGCAATGACTGTTTAATACAAAAGCACTGCTGTTAATGCAAACTAGACACTAAATGCAATTTGGATGAATTAAGAATGTAACCCGACTTCTTACACTTGTATTTTGTATTGACCAACTATGGGCACCATCCATTTTTCCTGATTCCATACATAAAGGCATCCTTTTTGCCATAACATGGCCATGGGTCCGCTCATTGGTGAGCTTGGTGCTGGGGCATTCACTCCAGGTTTGGATACTGCTCAATTTCAGCTCAATTCCGTATACGAACAATTATGGAATCTACCATTGGGGGG
>NW_008648990.1:957852-958473 GCF_000247585.1 Phytophthora nicotianae INRA-310 | reverse complement strand
GGGGGGGGTCTTTTGAGGTCGCTGGAGCTTAATCGCCAATGGCTAGTGACATACTGACTCAACAATCTTCTTATAGTTTTCTAAACTGATACTTTGCTAACAATGGAGGGAATAATTCAGCAGCTTTAAAACATAATTTCGAAAAATCGGAGCATAGATCTTCGCTAAATTTCTGATCCTTTCGGGCAAAGCACGACTTGATTCTATCAGAGGACTTGCCTTTGTAAAGAAAACGAAATGCTGGCCACAGTTCACCACATGGATGGTGGACGGGCATTTATGTCACCTTCGGCCTACTATCCGTCTACCAAACTTGCTTATGCCCGAATTATGTCGGACCTTACATAGTTGATAGCGTGATCCAAGTCTCAATCAATTGCCTGATATGAACCAGCGTCGATACCTAAAAAAAATCGAGCAACTGTCATAAACCATCGTTAAGGCCCGTTCTCAACCGAAGCGTTTTTCGGACGCATGCGTGCTTAACAACCACTTTGCGATATAATTCGCCCATAGGCAGCACCAATCAAAGACCTCCCCTAACCAAACAGTTTACTCTCCCTTTAACCTCCAAGGTAGCAGTGTTTTACAGTAAAGATCGCAACAACAATGGCTCTGTAT
>NW_008648990.1:945973-955827 GCF_000247585.1 Phytophthora nicotianae INRA-310 | reverse complement strand
AACTAATTCTGAAATAGAGGTTTCAGTTGACAGTACTGAGACTTTGACAAGATCTGAAATCGCGAGGTACGAGTGCTACGGGGCGAAGGTGGACGAGTACTAAGTGTGAATCATGGTGTTCAGGGTCCTATTGAGTTGTGGAGAAGCGATTCTGGAGTGCAGTGTCGTGGGTAAGGTCTATACAGATTGGTAGTGTGGGCAGCGAGTGTGGACTTTGCAATGTGAAGTGTGTGCTACGTCCGTGGAGTGAGTGCGGGCTCAAACTGTGGGCATTGTATCGTGGTTATTGAGGGGAGGGGTCTGTGCTTTAACGAGTTGAACGTAGCACATCATGTCCATTGGCCAGAATTTCCAGAAAAGTGCATTAGCTTCCAACAAGTATTGGCCAAGGCAGCAGAGGAAGTCGTCGTAGTCCATGTGCATCACATCATGGGGCGGTTCACACTGGAAGTGTTCGCAGCGATCGAGTTCAGTATTCATTTGAGTCCTTTAGAGTCCAAAAAAAAAAAACAACCAAGCCATGGGCTGCTTGGTGATATCTCCATTTAAGTTTTTTTTTTTTTCATTAAGCCCAGTGGAAGCCATGGTTGATCTACAGTAACTTTTAGACCCACGTTCAGCGACGCGGATGATTAGCCATGGTCACAAAGACGCAAGAGAGACCCTCCTGTCACGATTGAATCCAAATAGCAATGTAGAACTTGGTGCTCTCCATCTGTAGTTCTACGTGGAGGTCATGTACTGCTCCCAGACGCTGCTGGACCAGCTCGATCTCGAAGTTGGCAGTGAACTTGACGATGTCCGCACGGCATAGGCCCACACTCCATCGTTGGCAGGCTTCTTCTTGCTTCCACCAAGTGTAGCTGCTTGCTGTGGACAGATTGACGGTTGCGAGACGCTGTGAGACGGCAGTGCATGCGCAAACTCGAGGCCAACCCGTTCAGTTACGCGTGGAGCTGCGCCCGCTGTAGTTGTTGCTGTTGGCGTCGCCAACTATGGCGATTGGGTCGGCACTTTTGAAAATAAATAAATAAACCTCCTCAACTAAATGTCATTTGTACGGGAATGTACGTAAGGAAAAACGCCAACGGGAACTTTTTGACGGGAACGGGAACAAGCAAAAATTTACGTTAAAGCAGTTTACGTCCCCATCCCTAGTGGATCAACACACAATGATTACCTAGACGGAACCGCACTTACGACGAGCTCATGTCTATAAACGGAGCATCGGATCTCGTCAGTTCGTAATCTTTATTTGACGAACTTTTTTCCAATGGGCTCACAGTCAGTACTCCTTGCTTCGCCACTGGTGTGGACAAGCTGAGTCACTGTGTAGATCCCAGTAGCGTTACGGTGGATTATTACGAACGTATGGAAACCCATTCAACGGTGTGATGAAGGAAATTCATGCAAGCACGATGGTGTCTCTCTCGACAAGAAACTAGCAGGTAGTGCTAACCCTTTCTAGATTTTTCTTTTCTCACCGGCTATTGGGAACAGAAGCTTTGCAACGATCTGTAATGACTTGGAGTAAGTATATACACAAGCAGAGCTACTCATTATAATGCATCCGATAAAACAGGTGTTCAATCTTGGACGGGCTATTTGTCGTGTGTGGGTTCATGACAGTCATCGACGTCCATAGATTAATCGCTTTGGGCAGTGTTTTTTTTTTCTTCATCCCGCATGGAAGAGTACACAGCGCATTTCATTCGGCAATCCACTCGTCACTTCACAATTTGATCCCTTCGCAAAACAACACAAGTATCCTCGCTAGTGCCCGATACCCGACAAGAAGCATGCACCTCACTTCCTTCCTCGCAGTGTCGATTACGGGAACTCTCCTCACCGGTAGTAATGCGATCAGTGATGCTAAGGCTATGGTTGAGAACAGAGCTTCGAGTGGTGACATTTTCGCTCCAATCCACTCGCGCTTGCTGCGCCGTGCTGAAATCGACGAAGATGAGGCGGAAGAAGAGAGAGTCCTCGGCAATATGAAGGATAAGATGAAGGCTGTAGCGGAGAAGCTGAATCCCGTGAAAGGTGCGGAGAAGATGAAGGAAAAGGTACAGGAGACCGACTGGTCGAAGCTGGTAAAGCATTTAAAAGAACAGGCTAAAAGGGAGGGGAAGCGCTAAGAAATTGGTGATCAAGAGGATAACAATATCCGCCCTGAACGAGTTGATCGCTTCTCTCGTCAGTGCGAAGATAAGGCACTTTCACGTCAGGTCTTCAGGGCCGTGGTATTAGATATGCTGTTAACAGTGAGAACCACCGCTAACGATTGATTCGTTCGGGTTGACTTCATTATCCTTGTTTTTACGTTCTCGTCGTCGTGCAAAACGTGTTGGACCTTGTTGGAATCGTACTTATGTAAAGTAGTTGCTGAGGTGACGTAGTCACTTTTTTTTTTTTTTTTTTTTTTTTTACCAATCTCGCTTTTAACGATAGTGTGTAATTGGCTACAAATATCGGTTATACGGGTAGCAAAATTACGGCTAAAAATAACTAATTCTTGGTAAGAGCAATCGAGAATTTTGCGCTTGTCAATACGTAACATATGTTATTTTACGCTAGCATACTTTGCTGCTTCCACTTTTACATTGATGAAAAGCTGCTTTCTGTTTTGCTCTAAGGAAGTTCATGTTCTGTAGAAGCCTTATACGCAGAGACGTGAGACATGTACTAGCTATCTGTTTACACCAGATCCTTACACGTAAAAACTAAACTTAGAGCTACCCAAGTTTTTCAGCTAGTGACGGTATTTGAGAATATCTCGGTCATCAGTGCGTTGTGGAATCAAAGTCTCGTCATGGACTAGTTTAGAGAATATTCGAGAGAGAAAAATGTATGCCAGCCAACAAGCGTCCAATCTCCGCCCAACTACAGTAATTCCATAGCATCTATATTGATCGATAAATGGAGTCGTGGTGTGTTGATATGGATGAATATACAGTGGTGCACCTCGTTTTCGACAGGGTGGACCATATAGAGTCTGCCAACGGCGAAAATTTATGCAGGAACGCAGATGGGCCAAATGAACTGTTTTTTATTACGTTAATTCAGTAGAAATCGCAGATCCATCTTCGACACGATTCCGCTGTGACTCCAGCAGTTTCTAATTGTCTTCGTCGAAACACCAGACCAGCCTTCTGAGCACCACTTCATGGCTGTATAAATAAAGCGTTTGGTGGTGACCCGGGTCATTATTATGTCCAGCTCCGCTTCTTGCTTTGTTGTCCGGTAATAATCCTTGAGGCTCTTGATGATCCCTGGATCCATCGGTTGCAAGGCAGCAGTTGTATTTGGTGGAAGCTTGTGGATGACCACGTAGAAACTTTTGTTACTGTCCACCATGGCTCAGCAGCAGCTTTGCAGCATATCGTCTGCTTGTCAGCGAGACTTAGAGTAGAATAGGCGAAGGGATTGATGCAGCAAAAAAATAACTAAGCTTCAGTATTTACTCGTCTGTTTGGTAAAGTGAGGTCGCTGCGGCGCGACGTGTCATCCCTCCTCGACGAGGGGAAAACCATAGAGGTTAATTCAGCCAACGGTGATGGGCAAACGATTTGTGCAATGCACTGAGCATAATCATCAAATTACGAAAGTTATCGAGGCATACCGGTGTCGAAAACGAGGTGCACCACTGTAGTCAAATCTCTGACCATACTTCTTTTAACTATGGTTACTATTGGCCAATAGAATGAAAGTTCTGAGGTGAGTTGTCATTTTGGCGAATCACATTACTTAAAGGCATTATTTTAAGCCAATCGGTGGCATCAATGGTATAAGATGGCTACACAACAACAGCTCCGACGTATTAAGTCTGAGAGACCACCGAAATTATGGATACCCCCTTACATATCATAAGCCATTCGCATATTTCACGGATAACACTCAAGCCCCGACACCTACGACCCAAGATGAGTTTGAAAGACCTCGCACCGGTTAACACCAAGCGAGCTCGGGAGTCAGCGGCGCGGGAGTCAGCAGCGCGGTGGTTTGAAAGTTTCTCGAAGATGAAGGCGTCGTCTGGGAGTACCTAGAAGCATGCATGAGGCGCGACAACGTGGCGCTTGTCTTAGCGGCTGATGTCGACATATTTGGAATGCATCTCGCTTTCAAGGAAGGGCGCAAAGGGCAGCTATTGGCACGACACTCAGTCATGCAGTACTACCGGCAGGCGAAGAATTGGTTGCTCGAGAAGTTTCCTCAGCGTTGGGCCTCTATCGAAAAGACCCTGCTCACGAAAGGACAAGTTCTTGAGCGCTATTGCATGAAGAGGGAGTCTGGAGCATTTGTTAATAAAGCTCCCGTGTGTACGAAGAATGCGCTCAAGCAAATGATCCTCTACCTGTATTCGACTGCTGTTACTGCATCGGACTACCAGGACGCTGCACTGTTGTGATTACTGTGGTATCTGTTTGGGCGAGCATCCGACCTTACGCTCTTTCTCAAGACAAACTTCTCTGTTGGTTCTGGCGATATTTTCTTCGTACGCTTTATCCGGGTCAAGACGGCTGAAGAACAAGGTCTTTCGCTGTTTCCTGATAACGTTTCGCAACGTTTCCACTGCTTGCCATTGCGCTTGCTCTAATTTCCCAGTCTTCACCGACCGCGTCGCTGCTGAGCCAGCTTCCGGAGCTGACGGCCGTATCGTAATCCTCCTTGAGTCCAGCCACGACTCTCATCGACCTGCTTGGCCACCCTGAAAACGTCAACCAGTTGCAAGCTACTCCCAGTGCGTCCCATGACGACAGGTCAGCTGACGCTATCCCTGGCATTCACGCCTACGTCAACCGCGTCCTGGATCGAGTCGCTAAAAGATCTGGTGTGGCTGAGCGTTTGACGTCGCATTCTTTTAGGCGCGGCAGTGCACATCATACCAACGGGACTGGGATGTGTGTTCAGTGGATTTTCGACCGTGGGGCATGGAACATGACAGCAACGAACAAAGCCTTCGCGTGTGTGTTCAACACCCCCTCGGAAGATCAAAAAGTCGCACGCGTCTTAAGCAGCCGAGATTCTGAAAAACCGGTTTTGCATTTTTTTTTCTTGGGTGGCTTGATTCCAGTACGCAGACGAAGATTCGGTACGTCGCGTTTGCACTCTTCATCTCTTCATCCGGTCTGGAGACGCCACAGTACAACGTGAACGAACGAGTACTCGACACTCTCATGGCTTACCTGCTGAAGCCCTACCCTCAGCTGAAGTAGCTAGCAGCGGATGGTCCAGCAATCCAACGCATTGAGGCGTGTACACGCGACAAAGGCTTCTCCGAGAATGACTTGCTATCATGGTCATCATACCTTGCTGGTGACACAAGCACAAACGCCCTTCAAGGCAGTGCCTCTCCACAAAGCACCCCAAACGATTACAGTCAACACCCCATGTATCTCCACCAAGCATCTTTGATTGAGCAATTATTTCAGTTTAACCAGAAGCTCGACATGCGGCTCTCCGTCATGGAGGCTAAGTTCTACAACAAGCAGCAAAACACAACAACTGCAAATAATGTGTGTCAGGACACCATTACCAGCCACCCACCCAACAAGCGACGGTGTACCTCCAAAGCGACGAACCTCAAAGATGTTTGGTTCACTTGGTATGCCCAAGAACCACGTATATGGAGTTCGAGGGACGCTGAAACGAAGTATACGTGGTCAACCGCCTAGCATTCTTGAAGTTGTTTCTTCCGGATGGCTTCATCCTCAACGAGAAGTCCCCAAGATACCGGGACGATGTCCTCATGATTGAAGTAGCTACAGAAGTCGACCTGCTTGCATTCCTCCGTTATTTGGGCATCACTGCGCGCGGTGCCCAAAACGTCCTGAAGGCCATGCGCAAGCTGCACAAGAGTGGTCGTCTCAATGACCGCATCACCCGCTACAAGCACCTTCAAGCAGCTGGTCGAATTGCAGATGCTGCCACAGCTCATACCACCAACATACTGGGATTACTGTAAACAGCGTAATTACGTACCATTTTATCTGCGTATCGCTCCAACCAGTGCTTACTCTTAGTCCTCTTGTTCTCCCAGTACGCTCGCTCACTTTACGTTCAAGGCCTTCATCGAAGACGAAGCTGTGGAAGTCAACACGCTAAATGACACGGAAGTAAAGATGAGGTGAAGAATAAGGAGCAAATACAGGGTGTATTACGTGCTTAATAATCGTTCGAGGGAGAAATGCATTGGTAGTATTGAACACTAAGCTTAACCTCCAAATGGAACAGCAAAGTTAACCTCGTTACAAACCGAACACGTATTTGAGTGCTACGTCGAACACAAAGCTTAACCTCCTTACGGAACAGCAATGTTAACCTCAACGCAAGCAAACAGACAACGCATAGACAGCAGAGGTGGCCGCACATCACACATTCACACAGTATACAAACATGAAGATACCCAGGACGACGAACCATTGATGGAGTAGATGCATGGTGGGCGACTTGTCCCTTACGAGAAAAAAATCAAGAATGGCGGTTAGTTTATTTGTGCGACTCCACAACCCAACCGTTTGAATATAATCTTGTTTGTAAGGTTTTACCCACGTCTATTTGGGGAGCCAATCACTGCTAATGGTAATTACGCGTAAAAATAGCTGTAAAAAGTAAAGTGCTTCTATTAGTGGACCCCGATTTCTGGTCCGGGGCCTCATTTCGTTATTTGCTATGTAGAGAGAACACGCCTCAGGGCTTAAATAATGCATAATCAGTTAATTGCCGTTTTCATAGCCCACAGGCCGTTTCAGAGCCTAAGTATCCGGCTACAAACTCGTTTCAAATCGGCCTTCTGGCCCTCGCATATCCCAAAATTTGATCCCCTAAGCACCTTGCACAACTAATACACAAGTACATCACTAACACACAAGTATGTACCTGTTTTGTGACAGTCGGAGAAAGTCGGAGGTCGGAGATTTTATGTTATGGTGGGCGACGAGTGCTCGCAGATTGCCCATGTGGACGGATCTAGCGATGACGAGTACTCGTGGGCCCACCACGAGGACTCAACGGATGATGGCAAAGGCTCGGAGGCTACCAGAAAGGACTCATCAACCGATGGTAAAGCAGATCCGACGGCGGCAGGAAGAGGAGAGGACTGTGAGGGGCGAGCATGGTGAAGGAAAGTTAATGAGGCGTTTTGTAACGCATCCGCGTTGATTGTATTATTTAAATCTTTAGGATTATGGTACGGTTTACGGGACGAGTTACAGGTTAGTTTACGGGACGTTCGTAAACTAATTTACATGTAGCAACGAGTGGTTAGTAGACAGTCTAGACACAAAAGAGTGCAGACTTTAAATTTACTAATATCACTTTCCAATTTGCATCCTGCAACACATGCTTCCTCTACGTTACACGTTCGAGGTAAGCAAGTTGATGAGAGGAACACAGGGAGTGCAGGGAGCACAGGTGAGGACAAGAATACTCGCGAGCAGTGTATGGAGATAAATCTAATCTCACTTTAGCTTTCGCCCCCTATTACGAGCACTCAAAACCTTTTTTTGGCGAAGATCTATGCTCCGATTTTTCGGAATTATCTGCATATGCTTTAACCCTTTCGTGAACAGGTACTGATGACCTGGCTATATTATAATATTGAACATCAAGTAGTTAGGCCATCAAAGGGGGCATTTTGCCCCCTTTCGAGGGTGACACGAGTGGCACTCGAGGATACACCCTCCAAAGGGGGCAAAATGCCCCATTGACCACGAAAGGGTTAAAGCTGCTGAATTATTCCCTCCAGCTGCAAAGAAGTTTAATTGTTAGCAAAGTATCAATTTAGAAAACTATAAGAAGATTGTTGAGTCAGTATGTCACTAGCCATCGGCGATTAAGCTCCAACGACCTCAACCCCCCCCCCCCCCCCCTATGGTAAATTCTGTAATGGTTCGTATACGGAACTGAGCTGAAATTGAATCAAACTACTTAATTCGTAGCGGTAAAATACTAGTTTAATTTAATTGGAAATCTCCAAATTTTAACGTGAATTAAAATTCGTACACTACTTAGAATAATGCCTTGAGTGAGTTTTAGTTATCTGGCGTTTTCCTAGACGTTCGTGTCGGTTGAACGTTGTAAAACGAAAGCTGACGGTGGATCAATGTCGCACAACCCATACGATGATTTGCATAATATGGAACGTATCGTAATCACATGGTTTTGATAGCAACTCGACCGAAAACGTCGAAGTACTTCGGTGATAATTTCAGGAAGTGCAAGTAAATTACATTCCGAACACAAATTCCCGCTGAATCGCAGCCTATCATTCTCGAACGCAGCACGCAACATCGGTCTCAAGCCGAAAGAGTATGGATCGTAGCGAAGGCAGCGGTGCGTTTGCAAACTCCCCAGATGCATGTGTGTTGGACTAATTCGCTAAACAACACTTTCCCGGTATCTACAGGTTTTGGACCAAGAAAATGCCTATAATGATACAGATAACGAAGAGGAACTAACGAAAGGACCACGCACAAGTCTAGAATAAACCACTTCCGTACGCAGCGCGGCTCAAATGTCGGTGCTGCCTTCCTTCTACACCCCGTTTAGAGTGCCTGGTACCGTTCTGCGAGAGTTTATCCGCTGGAACAACTATTTCATCTCGGATGAGCACAGCCATGGGTCCAACATTCTCGTTTGCAGCGTCATACCTGCTTGCTTGGACTTCAGCAAGTGAATCCACCACTGTGCTTACTTGTACCCTATATAACCCTCAATATCTTCGAGTAATTTGGCAGGGGGGGGGGGGGGGTTACGACGATAGGCGTCTGAAATTGAACGGTGCGACATTCGAGGACAGGGAGGCGGCATACATGCCAATTCAGCAAAAAAAAAAAACTACTTCTTCAATGGGGTCACCAGCTTCTTTAGCGTGTTTCCAACGTCGAAACAGGTAAGCACGCTTGTTGTGACGGTGTATGCCGCGACAAAGCGAACGCATAAACCATGAGACTTGGCTGTCAAGGAAACACGCTGGGTTCATTGGCAAATGAGAAGATAGTCACTCTGCGATTGTGTTGTGTGAGATCACTGAAGAATATCCATACGTGAAGGAAGATTTAGCTACGGTATACGCACCGTAATGTTTACCTGTCGTACCGCAAAGTGCTGCAGCTGTTTCCGGTTTCTCTCGATATTCCCGATCGAAACCTTACCTGTTTGGTGGGTTTGGCCCAAATGGGCATTCCGAAATAATCGGTTGTGTTTTAGATAAGACCTCTAACGCTCACTGATTCCGTGTCCTGCTGAATCTAAAACGATTATTGATGTCAATCTAATTGTTATGGACACATTTGTCCTTACTTCGACTGATTGATTTAAGTTATGCTTTTGTGAGCCGCTGGATGGAATCGAATTTGTTTCAGTGATCGCGTTCATGCGGGGCATAATGGAGTTGATTTGATCTCAAATCGGTGTGTGGAGTGGTGAGCCAACGATTCGCGTTTGAGGACGAAAAAAATATCGTCTCCCGTGAATTAACCTTGAGCTTGAGCATTTGTCTCCTTTCCACAGAACAACTTAGCCAGTTCGCTTGAGCCTTTCGCAGTAAGCACCAGATACTCTTCGTAGGCGTTCGAAAGTCAGCGGCTTATCAACTTGATAGACAGGCTGCCCGCCCTGAGTTCATTAGCACTGTCGCTTCACCAATTCAACCCCCTCTATTGTATGGGAATACAAGGTCGCACAATCATGGTGGTGTTTATACTGGGAATACCTCAGAATGAGGTAATAGACAGCCCTCAACGGATTAATTCTACGGTACTGCGTAAGCGTAACCTCGGTCGACATTCGTACGACATTAATGTAAAGATGGAAAATCTGTTAACAAAATTTGTTGCTGAAAGAGGACTATA
>NW_008648990.1:943523-945873 GCF_000247585.1 Phytophthora nicotianae INRA-310 | reverse complement strand
CCCCGCCCTCTTGTGCCACTTGAGAACGCGAATATTCCAAGAGGATTTCCATCCTCTTACTCTCTTCCCTCTTTCCATCCGAATCGTCCTCGATTCGCACCGTAGCTTGTCATCCTCCCATGCAGCGTGTTGTTGCCGTTCTTCCGCTGCCACAGGTTGTTCTTGGGCTGCTATCTCTCTGATCTCTTCAATACTCATTCTGCTCACTCCGTAGTCTTCCGTCGCGCCACAGGTGTTCAAAGTCTCGGAAGTTGATCCACAGTCGCTCGGGTCTTCTGTCGTCAGGTCGATCTCCCAGACGTTCCACTTCGAATTCCAGTATGTAACGCCCTGTACGGCATCGGTACCTTCGCCTTCTACGCTCCACCACGGTGTCGTTAGGCCCAATTCTGGCAAGTCGTGAGTGTGTAGATACGAGGCTATCAACTCCTCGATGACCTCTACCGGCAAAGACATAGATCCTCGGCTCTTCATCCTCTTCGTGGGCGACTCGTCGGAGTTCTCGTTCCAGTTCCTCGAGCTCGTGCTGCTCTCGTCGCCGTACATGTCCTCCGCTGGCCTCTTGAGCCCTTGGCTCACCGGTACGTTGGCTGTCGCCGCTGCTTTTGCTTGCAACTCCTCTGCCATCCTCAGGGCCACTCTCACCTTCCGATCCCACAGGTACTGTTCCCGTCTCTTTTGCTCCAGCGCCTCCGGAGACTTCTTTCCCGTGTCCGTCGGCGTCCTCGCGTTCCGTTCCGCGGTAGGGAGCCCGTCGAATCTTGGAGCGGGTTCTGCTGGCGATGTTGCCGTCTGCTTCCTCGTGCTCCGTTCGATGTCTGTCACTCGGCTGCTGTCGCCTGCCGTCTGCCACTGCACGCACTGGTTCTTCTTCGGGTTCGTACTGCTCGTCGATGCCTGCTGGTTCATCGTCACTCTCGGTCTTCGGCTCGGCGTCGGGTTGGACACGCGCTTCAGCTGGTAAATCCGCAAATGTCACTACAGGGGTTCGCTCCACCTCTGCTCGTCGTGTTCCATCAGTCTGCTTCTCTCTCACTCTTATTTGCGCCTCAGAACTGCCTTCCTCATCTAAGTCGATGTCCGCGGCTGCAATCGCCTCTTCTCTCAGGTTCAACGCCATGTCCTGGGCCATCTTCTCCATCAGGCGAGTCGGATAGTAATAACTCAACAGGAATGAACAGTGGATCACTAACTCCTGTCCTGATTCCAGCATCTGCACCAGGTAATTGTCATAACCAGCTGCCTCTACGATCTTCCCAGGTCCTCGCCATCGGTGCCCGAACTTTGTGATTCCTGGGCCCTTCGCTGGGCAGTAGATCCACACAAGTTGTCCAGTCTGAAAATTTCTTCCCTTGCCGTACGTTCCGTTGGTTGTAGTACATTGCTTGTCTCGCTTGCTCCTTCTCCAACGCCGTCGCCGCTAACTCTTGTGCTTTCTTCAGGTTTTGCATCAGGACTTCATGATACTCGTCCAGCGTGCTGTGTGGAAACTCCAGTCTACTTCTGCGTAGCAACTCTGCTGGGGTACGTAGCTTCCTCCCCATCATCAGTTTATTTGGCTGATAGCCGTGTGTAGTGTGTCTCGACGAGTTGTAGGCGTACAACGCGCTCGGCAAGAAATCATCCCAATCATCCTGCTGCTCGTCCACGTACAGACTGATCATGTCCTTCCACGTCCGGTGGAATCTCTCAACAAGTCCCAGCAAATTCGGTCGGTACGGTACCGGTGTTGACTGCTTTGTTTGCATCAGCTCTAACAGCTCCGCTGTCACTTTACTGCCAAACTCTCTAGCTCCGTCCATCATTATCTCGCGCATCGGTCCAAACACCAAGACAACTTTCTCCATCAGAAATCGAGCGATCGCCTTTGACGTACGATCCTTCACTGCCACTGCCACCGCGTATCGAGTTGTGTATTCCACGGCCGCAATGACGAATCGATTGCCTTCTGCTGTCTCCGGCAACGGACCCGCAACGTCAATAGCCCAACGATCTCCTCCTGCTCCGGTTTTCACGCTCCGCAATGGTGGTACCACGGCTTTAGGTCTAGCCTTTTTCGACCCGCAGTCTTGACACGCAGAAACCCAATTCTGCACGGCTTCGCGCATCTGTGGCCACCAATACATTCGCTGCAACCTCTCCATCGTCTGTGGTCCTCTCAAGTGTCCAGCCCAGATACTATCGTGAGCCTCCTTGAATGCCAACGCCCAGTAAATAGTCGGCAATATGATCCGGCTACCTCCATGCTTCAACTCCACTCGTACAAGTCCATCGTCGTCGACAAACACACGCTGTCCACGGTAAGTTTCTTTCTCCTTCAGGGTATTCACCATCACTGACTTGCTTTGTT
>NW_008648990.1:935628-941542 GCF_000247585.1 Phytophthora nicotianae INRA-310 | reverse complement strand
GGGGGGGGGGGGTATTCCCAGTGTAAGTCGCAGACGATCTAGTTCCCGATGAATAGATATTCCGATCTCCGTTATAGAAAGAAAAATACAATCAGCAGACGGCCCATATTAGTAAATCCGTGCTTTACGTAAGTCCAGACTCCGACAAACAAATAGATGAAGAGTGGTGGAAACAGGTTGCTGCTTCACCGCAGGGTCTGTAAACGGAAGAGTTCCACAAAGCAAAATTGTGTGCTTAGCATTAACCTCGGGGTCGTATCCAGCTGTATGCTTGTGAAATCCCTCGCAGCACAGAGCTTGCTGCAATTGTGGAGTACGTGTTTCCGTTCCCCTGCCCTGCTCATACCATATATCCATTGGAACAGTGCATAAACACCTAGTTGAGAGACATTGCCATCGATCGCATCACGAGACAACCAGGGATTCAAGGCCACGACGGCTCACTATCTTCAAATCGAGTCCAGGCCCGGCGAAACCGGATCCGGGAGCCGTCTGCTCGATCTCCAGCTCGGGCAATCGCTCTTAGAGCTTCCGGAGTTTCCTTGATCTCAGAGGGACCTTGACCGGTGTCTAACAAACGACATGTGAACAAACGTTTCAAGATAGCTGCACACACTTCTATATCCAACCCCCAGCGTCATCCATGACGTAGTGTGTACGTCGCGCTACAAGTTTGACAAGTCGGAGTTGTGCATTTGGTGAGGTTGTTGAAAAGCACAGACGCCGTCACGCGCGAGAAAGCTAAGGCTACTCCTAAAATACAAGGACTTAGCCACCTTTCCCATGCGGCTAGAGTCGTTTCTCGTTTGGCGGCAAATGGCTTCAAGCGGATAAGTTCCCGCATCTTTTTTTTGCGTTACTGTGAACCAAAAGACCATGATAGTAGAGCTCGTGTCGGTGGCCTGCGGTCCTCTTTCAAAATACACAGTGGTAAGTCGTTGCAATCCAGGTCGCTATTATTAGCTTGAGCTCTTATATTTCGATCCGAAAGCAGTATTGTCCGCTAAACCCACCCAAGCATGGTACCACTTCAGTCGAACATACGACTGAAGCGTGGAAACAGAATCATCTCACTAAAGGTCTCTGTTGTATACACTATAATGTTCGTTTCGTAAGTCTTAACGTAGTGGATTTTTTGCGCACCATTACACATTAACTGCTGGAAATAAGAGATAACACTGTTATATTTCGTTCTTCAGTTTGTATTTCTTTCTTCATATACTACACCGCTTTTTTTCCTCTTTTTTTGAAAATGGCTTGTCGTGTATTATTAATAACAGCGTAACTACAATATTTGGCGGGGTATAAGTAACCCTCACACAACAGCGTTTTTACCTGCACCATTGGTGAGCTAAATACGAGCTCCTAGCGATTACATTAACGCTCGATCCCAGGTTTACCTAAGTTTCAGAATTTTGTCAACCCGGAGGCACGACTTTGTAGATAAATACTCGTAAGTGACAGAAAGTTAAACAGTGATCTATTTTTGTGGTTGCTTCGGAATCTTAAAAAAAATGTACTTTGGGTTGTTTTTAGGACAAATATGACCTTTTAGAACTCGTCCAGGACGTAGAATCATTACGGAATCTCCATTGAAGATCCTCGAGTTTACCCTGCTATAATCCATTTCGCATTTCAAGTCGCGGACTAGGTTATCCGTAGTGCGGTGAGATTAGTATCATAAGTATGCTTAAATCATTGTAGTTCTCGAAAAGTCCATCCGTCATTGTAGTCACATTCGCAGGGTAGTGTTTATTTAATGTTTTCAGATACTTGGCCCATAGCTCCAATTTTAAACTCGCGAGGATATGTTAGTCGACTTATTGGGAATTGACAATATCTTATATAACCAGACTGTGAAGCAAACGCTCCGCGTCCTGATTCTGGTTTATGTTTCGATCGTTCCCTCAATGCTTTGATAATGAATACGAAGCGGCTTAAACCACGACTCCTGCTTGTTGGGGCTCATTTTGTTGAAAGCACTTACATCATCCTTCCAGCTATTCCACACAAGGTTACTGAAAATAACATCACCCACAGTGTCAAGTCCTAGAAGCATGTTGAGAAAGAAGCTGAAATGCTGGCAGATCAGATCGTTGTGGAGACCGGACTGTGGTGACCCATGAAGGATGGTAGATGCTTGAAAAAATAAAGCTAACGTTTAATCAATTCAGTCTTCATTTTGTTCGTGGTGCTGAAATGCTGGAACAGATCCAAGTTTCAATGCCAACTTCGTAAACATGAACTAGGATGTCATCTTTTCCAAAGAGGCACGGAAAGGCGTTGACCGCATCATGAAGTGTAGTAAGTACACTGGCACATGAGAACCACAAGGATACACGATACATGCACCTGCGCTTTTTTTTTCGACATCCATGTCTCTGCTATAGTTTCCACGCTACAACTCTCAACCCTTGATTTCTACCGAAAGGCCTTTAATTCGTAATGCGTCGTCTTTCCTCGGTTGTCTGGCTGTACGGAGACCTCCAACCAACGAGTAGCTTCATCAACTACTGTAAGTGTATACTGACGTTCATTTCCGTAGTGTCCTATCGTGTCGACGTGCATAAATGTCGAGCGGATCGACTACATGCATGTCCCTCGGCGGCAGCTTGTCGAACGCTTGTAGCCCTCCTTGCAACTTTGCATTCTTACTTGTGATACACTTCTTGCAATATTCAACTGTCGTTTTCTCCATGGCCGACCAATAGAACTTCGTGCTGGATCAATCCACTCAGTTGCTTGCCGCTAGCATCGGCATAGATATCAAAGGGTTTCGAGAAGTCCGGAAATGATAATAGTATAGCTTCAGCAAGCGCTTTCTTTATACCCTCGAGTGCTTCATTCTCAGTCGAGGTCCACACGAACTTCGCTTTTAGGGATGTCATCTTTGTTAGTGGTCTTAGCATAATCCCCCTTGTAGTAATTGATTAGTCCTAGAAATCGTCTCAGTTAATGCTTCGTCTGTGGTGCCGTCAGCCGCGGGATCGCGCTGATCTTCTTCTCCTGCGGTTGCACACCACCCGCACTCAACTTAAAAACCAGGTACTCCACTGACTTACAGAAGATAAGGCATTTCTTGCCATTGAGTGTTACGTTGTACTCTTCCAGGCGTGTAGGCACCACCCGCAAATGCTTCACGTGCTCCTCAGCTGTCTTTGAGAAGGCTAACATGTCGTCCAGGTACACAATGACAAAGCCCAATCCACCGAGAATTTTCATCATACACAACTGGTACTCATCAGGCGCCGTAGAGATGCCCATTGGCAATCTCTTATACTGGAATTTTCCCCAGGACATATAGAACTCGGTGTACTTTCGGCTCTCCTTCCCGAGCTGCCTGGCGTAGTAGCCCATGTTCGCGTCCAATGACGAGAAGTACTTTGCTCCGCCCAACCTAGTGAGAACTTCAAATTAACGAGATATAGAATGGATGTCAATTCAGGAGCCGGTTAAGAATACGGAAGTCAATCAGTAAGCGCAGTCTACCATCCGTTTTTTTTGTTTTGTTTTCAAAAAGAACGCTGGTGACGCCATCTCGGAGTCCAAGACCTGCTCGAGCACATCAAGTGTAAGAAGCCTGCGTATTTCTTTCCGAGCTCCATCTTCTTTACTCCTTGGAACCGAGTAGGGTCGCGCGTGCACTGGTGTGAATGGTTCCACAATAGGCAAGACGTTGTGCGGCAACTTCATTTTACCCAAATGCCCATTATACAACATCTCAAAGTTCTTAAGCAGGTCTACCACTTTGTCGTACGTTATTTGTCAATCTCCGCATCACCAATCAACTCTGTTGGCTTGACCGAATTGTCGTTTATCTCCTTCACCTCAGCTGGTATTTCCACTTCCTTCAACTCCACGGGCAGGTTCTTCTTGGTTTCTTGTGCGGAGGCGTTGACGTGACGCCCGTATTTACCGAGACTGCGTTCCCGTTCCATTCTATCTGGTCGTCTCTGAAGTTCACAGTAATACCGAGTGCACTTAGCAAGTATCGACCTATGACCAGCTCGTCCTTAGTTTTGCTCGATCACTTCGAACTGATGCGTGATTCTGGAACCGTCGTCCAGGTATTAACAAGAATTCAGCTAGTTTGAGGTATTATTTCCATATAAATAATGCGCACCGTTTGCGAACTGATAGTAATTGCCGTTTGTCGCTGAAGTTTGAGTGACATGCATGTTTCTATAGACTTAATGCTTTGACAGCTAGTAGCACCTGCCAGCACTTAATTTTTTTATTTGGGACACCAAAGTACATCGATACTGACAAGGGTGTCGGCATATTGAAGCTGACCGCCAACGTAGCAGTTGAAGTAGCAGTTGGGGCAACATTTATTTCTATTCATTCTACGTTCTTGTCTCCCAGTCAGGGACAAGACACAAAACTAACTAACATAAATATCAGTCTTCTTTCTACCTTTCAAAGCCCCTCTGCGATCCAAGGGCATATCATTTTTGAGCTAGTTCAAAGTAATTAAAGGTGAAGGGCGATAGAAACTGGTGAAGACCGCGCAGAGAAGGGCGTGGTGGTTCCGGTGACAACACAAGAGCAGACTGCCGAGCGTGAGTACGTCAAGATAACGCTCCCTCGCTTCAGCGGAGGCACCGCTCAAGATTGACTAATGTGGAGCCATAAGTTTGTGTGTCTATGTCAGCTTAAGAAATTGACTTTCCGAAGAGAAGGATATGAACCTGCAGCTAGTGCTGGAGAATGAGGCACTGAAAGTGTGGCAGGCGGCATCAGATGACAACGCTATGACAAGTCCGACCCAGTTCACAAAGGCGTACGCGTGCTGGGGACGTACGTACGTTCCCAGGGCGTAGCGGGAGGAGGACTTTTTCTGTTCGCGAAGAGCCGCAGTGAAAATGTGTCCCAATGCCACCAGAGGATACGGGAGATCGCTCGAATGCTCCGAAACATGCCGACGAATCCATGCACTTAGGCGACAAGTCCATGATAAGATAATTTAAGCGTGTGATACCAAGAGAATAACGGCGTGCGTATAGTGGCATTATATTTAGCAGTACGCCACAGGCAGAGCAGTAATTTAAACGAGTTGGACAGTCTGAACTCCATGAAGGCAAGCAGAAGATGAGCAAACCGAACAAATCGGGTGATAATCAAAGTAGTAAGAGTGGGATCACAGCAAGTCGAGCAATAACGGCTCCACCAAGGCGTCGAGTAACAAACATGAAGATCACAGTGGCAAGTGATGCAAGATGCACAAGACCGCATCACACAGTGATCAAGGGTGTTTTACGCAGAAGAATAACTCCAAGGGCAACAACAATCAGAAGGCAACAGAAAAGAAGTCGAGGACCAGTAAGTTGACGCATGTGGACGACACAGAGACGATAGTGAAGGAAAAGTAATCACTAGCGCTCTCAAAGGATCTGCGGTTAGTACTGGAAGACCGATGCGACTGGTAATACGGCTATCACAAACCAAGGAGAAGCGCGTAGCTTTATTGGATAATGGATGTGCAACCAGTTATATTAATGCCAAGCTTGTGACGGCAAATCAGAAGCTGGGCTTCAAGAAGAACATCTCGTCCATGACCTTCGAGCAAGCTGACGGCAAGATCAACTCGAACGGAAACAAGATCGTGAAGTTTCGATTGCTGGCCCGTTATGTTACGAATACAAGTTAACCTAAACCTCAAAAAGAGCAATCAGCCTCAGTAACGTTTGAGCAATTGGATTTAGACCCCGCACCGATTTGCAACACCTGGATGAGAATTTGTTGATATGAATCTGACTCTGAGCGCCAGGAACTGCATGCGATCATATTAGATCCCACCCAACCGCCGCAAAACCTGCACTCATGACCGGAAGAGTATCCACGCTACGCAACCCCACCATCCTGCGTCCCGCCAAGACGAGACCAGCCCAGGCCAGCTTCCCATCAAGTCCAC
>NW_008648990.1:921920-925236 GCF_000247585.1 Phytophthora nicotianae INRA-310 | reverse complement strand
TGGGAACGCGAGCTTGAAGAGGACGAGTACGAGGTGGAACGGATTGTAGATGGGCGTTCGAGCAAGAAGACTCGATACGGCCGTACACGACGCGAATACCTGGTCTTCTGGAAGAGCTACGCCGAGCCGTCATGGTTCGATGAAACTGGTCTCAACTGTGGAGCGTTGCTGAGTGACTTTGACCGGGGACGGACAGATCGCAACCGATTTGAGGCGATGCAGTCGCATGAGGAGTGAGTGGTGGAACATCTGCGGTGGGTTGGCCATCATGGAGAAGTGAGAGGAAGAAGGATGTGCAGGAAGTCTGCAGATTTCAAGGAGGAGGTGGTGCATATGAAGTGCCGTTGGCCTGGATAGGCCGGAAAATCTAGGCAACACACCCTCAAAATTCTGGAAGAAGGGAAGAAAATACGCATCGTTGGATCGGACCTTCTTGACGAATGCTAAAACCTACAAGTTGCTAGCCAACACATAACGGCAGGGCGCTACCAGGAAGAGAAGGACACGAACTTGCCAGACAAGCGCTGGATGGTCCTCTGGCACGTCGCAAAAGTGGTTGTGCCAGCGATCGGCCGCATCCGTATCAGCCAACGCCTTCAGTAGGTCCGCGGGATCGGCTCCGCATTCGATTCCAGGGTACCAAGCACCTAAGAAGGGATCCAGCAACAAGTCGAGGTCGCAGTAACCCTGGAGCAAGCCGATCAGCACCTGCTGAAGGAACGATTTCCACCGGGCATCGGCGCTTGATCGACGCTGCCTGCGATTAGTGTAAAACGCACCCAAGTACCGATTGGCGCGACGCTTGGTAATGCTCACCGAAAAGACGTGGGTGGAGTCCAAATAAGCCCGAAGATGCTCATCCTCGTAAGAAGCATAAAGTCGCATCATGTGCCAGAACCAACCCCGAGCTTTGAATGTGAGAGGGTCCATCGGGGCGGCAAGGATCTCCCACGAAGCAGACTCGAGAAAATCGCGCACGTTGCTCTCGTTCACCAAATCGTCTCGCCATTCTCCAGGCTGATGTACGGGGTCGCGGAGGGGGATTAGTCATTCCATCGACTTTGGTCTAGTGGTGAAACAACAGATCCGCGTCCGTTTCCTCGATGCTGGTCTGACGAATATCCTGTCCAGACCAGGAGACGATATAATGACGGCGGAAGCTGCGACGGTCACGGTAACTAGGAATTTACTCCGATCGGGGAGCCGTGGTAGGTGGTAGGTTTGCCAGCTCAGCATCCGATAGAGGGCCGAGTAGCATCCCCAACTGGTCCTTAGCGCGATTCAACTCCGGAGCGCTTCCCGCTGCATCCGAGTCGAATACGCGAGTAGAACCGGAGACGCCGGAACAGCCTTCGCCACCGTCGGAATGCGCGCCCGCATCGGAAGTTACAGGTGAAGATGAAGCGCCCCCACTGCCACCCTTGGCGGTCGATCGAGTAGATCGAGGAAGATGATCAGGAGGGCCCGCGAACGGAGGACATGATGCCGGTCCCTCAGACTTCTGGTCGGCAGCCACAGCAGACAGTACTTAGATCGGAGATTTGGACTCAGGATCTTGACTCAAGGCGCTACCCTGGAAAAGACCTGAGGTCGATCGGGCGGCTTTGGAGACCCGGCCAGACTGGGCTGGAGACTCCGACTCAGAGCGTGCGCGCTTGTGGCTCGGCACGGAAGGGAGAAGGGACGCAATGCTGGACAATCTCTCCTGCGCCTGGTCCGGTTCGGCCCGTAGATCTGTGACCTCCATGAAACGCTCGCCAAGCTGGCCAAGCAATTTATCTCTTTGGACCACCAGACTGTCTCTTCTGCCGAAGCGTGGCGAGCACGGGCTCGAGATCCTGACGCGACTTCTGAGACTTCTCGACTTGATTAATCCGTCTTTCCAGCCGGGCGATAGTTTCTCGAGCCGCTGAGACACGATCCTCTGTGACACAAGATACGAATTAGTACGACGCCGACAGAGGTATACAGATAGTACGCACGAGTAGCGACACGCTCTGCCCTGGCTTGATCGCGCTGAGAGATCGCTGCTTGGGCACGCTGTGAAGCTTTCTGGAGATCCCGACCCAATGTCGATACCCGATCCTGCAAGCGATTGAGCTCGGTGGAGTGTGTGTCGATCGTGGTGTCGGCAACCCTCAGGCGACGAGTCTTGTGCTCGATCGCGGCCTCGAGACGAACTATTTCCGCTTGAGCGGCCTTATGAGACGTAGCTGATTCTCGAAGCTCCGAAGCTAGAGAAGACTAGAGATCGCGCGCGACCTGTAAGTCAGACTGAGACAGCGCGTGCTGGGACTCCAGGTCCGCAATGCGGCGAGCAGTATCAGGCAGCACGATCACACCAAAGGAAGAGGCTGCAACCAGCTGTGCCTCCAAGGTGGAGATCCGATCTTGGAACTCTGACACTGCTTCGTTGTAGCGGAGCTTCAAATCACGATACCGAAGGCGGCAAGCTTCGAGCTCACAGGAGTTGTCGAGACGCTCCAGCAACGCAGTCATACACTCGGCGAGCTCCGTCTGAGTAGATTTCAGCTTGTGGCGAACCACATCGTACTTGTGCTGACAAAAGAGCACGTACGACGACGCAACATTGGCCGCGTAGGCGAGCTGACGATCCAGATCCTCCGCGCGACGTCGTGTAGCCAAAAACTCGTGGCACAGATTCTCATGATCCGAGCGAAGCTCGCGCAATGCCTCGACCTGGTCAATAGACTGCTGCAGCGCACTCAGCGAGGCCCGCACGCAGGCAAGGTCCAGCGAATGGTCAGCCAGCTCAACAGTCGACATGACGGGTGGGCCGCCACGCGTGGCAGAGCGTAGAGGAGAGCAGGGCGAGGACGTGAGGTCGACGAAAGCGTTGCTGTCTGCAGAGGAGAGAGTTGGCGAAGAAGAAGGGACCAATGACGCATGTAAGCAGACGTATCGGAAGACACAACGACGTGACTGCACGGACACCGAAGACGGGCATAAAGGTGAGCGAAGGCGCAGTGATACGTGAGGCGGAGATCGGTGAGTGAAGGCCGACAGTTGGTCCTGTGGACTCTCACTCAGGGGACGATTGTGGTGAAGTGACAGTTGGCTTCTGCGAACAAGGGGTTGATTGATGGGAAGTGACCCGATCCAGCTCTGAGACTTGTGGTTGACGACGACACGTCAGTGATTACGTCATCATCTTTGAAGATTACGTAATCATCGCCGTGGATCGACATGGTGCAATCATTTCGACGCGCGATCTACCCTAAATGATGCGATCTACTGTGGACACATCAACTGATTTGTACCCACGGTAAGTACCACGCGACCAGGCTACAGAGGG
>NW_008648990.1:918060-921430 GCF_000247585.1 Phytophthora nicotianae INRA-310 | reverse complement strand
ACCAGCCCCGCCGACGGGTACACGAGGTGAGCCCTCAGCAACCCCACGGTTATCGGAGTACCCCCTCCGTTAGTCGGCAGTCCAGGGCACTCTGTGTCCAAGTGGATCGCAACGTGATTTTGAGAACCCCACTCCACCACAATCCCACATCTGGTTCTATGCAGGTGAGGTCGCACCAGATTTCCCATTAAAGACGCTCGCTCCAGATTCACCAGACCCATTAGGAAGAAGTTTGAGTGTAAAATTAACGATAGCATCTCCTGACGCCCGATACTAACGTGGAGAATCTGTTCATCTCAAACCACGACAAATCAAGTAGTTAAAATTCCAAGCTTGGGAAATGCTTCACCGAAGTGTCCTGATACCTTCGTAGTCAGTAAAAAAATATTGTGAAACGCTCCTGACGCATCTCTAGTGGATATACCTAACGATTCTTATTCAACTTACAAAATCTGGCGAGCTAGTATTCGGCTCCGTCATACGAGACTTCGAATGTAGGGTCTCCTGTACTCGATCATTCTCTGACGCACATCGTGGAAATGAAAGATCGTGGATCACGCATGTATCCACAATAAGGTCCGCACCACCCATTGTTACCGCACCGAAATAGGCTGCACGTGGTCCCTGCGAGATATGGAAGCAGACCACCATCCAAGGTTAAGTACCCATTGTCGATTGTCCTGTCCAAATACTGCATTAAATTTCGTAACACTGATCCATGGTTCGGGCTTTACCTGTTTCCGAAAACTAGTCCGCCAAGTACGACGGACTCCATGTGTGACAATATCTTGCACCTGATCCTTGTACCCGCACAGCTCCCAGCTGGGGGAGGTGGTCTGGAATATGTTGTGACTTGTTTGATCGTGGATCGCTTGGAGTTTCCCTCGAGCTTGGCAAAGCAAGTCCAACAGCTTTTGTTTACCGTCGGAGGAGCTCGTTGTAGGTGTCTGTTGCTTGACACGGCCAATTCTACACCGATGTATCCCATCCATTACTGATAGCAGAGTCGATACGGGGGGGGGGGGATACCGTAGTTAGTCAATAGTCCAGACAAATACTTGGATATGATACCTTGTTCCGCAGCAAACAGTCGGACTCGAAATCACCAGGTCAGTGTCTCAATTGGGCCATCTCAATATTGGGAAACTCTGGTAAGGTCTTGATCATCCTCCCAGTTCCTAGAGGAACTTCCAGTGTGCGTACTGCAATGTATGCGCTAACGCCCTGCTTGTGAGTTCTTGCTTGGGGTCTCTCACGTCTAGGACACAGCTTGTGGCCATGCCAGGACAAGCTGACGCCCTGCAAACGTCCTGTAGTGGTTTACAACGTCCGGAGCATGGCTTGTGACCACATCAGGACCAACGACCTGCCTGGAATCGTCTTGCAGCGGCTCACCAATACCCATGAAGCGGGACCTATCCATATCAGGGCAGCCAACAGATTTGGGGCAGCGGCGTTTGGTATCCGATAGTGCACCAGGCTGGCTCGGAGCGGGGCATATCCGTGGTAGAAGCTTGCCGTTGTCCTGAAGCGAATCGCGTCCTGATTCGCAGCATGGTGTGTGCAGATCTCAACTGCTCACCTCTTCTTTCGCCGGCTTTGTCGATCGCATCCCTCCATAGGCCTTCGCAATAAAGCTCTTTACAATGCCGGGTACACGAAATCTCTCCGATAGTCTTAGAAGCAGGTGTCACTTTCTCTTGGGCTACCTTCTATCGACAGATGCTTCATGCATATGATTTGGTCATTACGAATAGGCAGAGCTGCGGCAACTGCGGGGGGACTGTCAATGCTGCGGCATTGTCATTCATTTTGCGATGGGTAACCTTCTGATGAGGTTCTCCCTTTCGACTAGACGTGGGCTTCTGTGCTCTCCCCACCTTCCCACTCGTCACTCGCTGTACCATTCGTACGTAGGACGCATGATAGAATTGAAATCGCAGCCTTACGGTAGCCTGAAACTGCTTGAAACAGCCATCGACCCAGGCATATAGTTCGGGGACGAAGCATGGACTTTGACTTCTGCTGAAGCAGGAAACGTCTCGTTTTGTCAACCAAACCTGTCATTATTAGCTGATACATTTCGTTAACAAGCAGCTACAGCACGTCCACAGCTGCCGCATAATTCGCTATTGTCACAGTATTCGGTGACACCGGCATCTTGGTCTTAGTCAAAAGCGCTGATATTTACCCGCTCCTCTGCTACACCTAGTGGAGAGAAGTACGTAGTAGATAAACCACGAAAGGCAAAATTCCAGGCTAGAAATCCTCGAACAAAGCCCGGGTGTGACAAGAAATCGAACCCTTCATCATCGATTGGATTGTGTCTTTAAATAACGGTACTTACTACTAACAAGGAGCCGGTGGGCGACTGTCTTCTGCCAATTGTTCTTGAACTGCGACTTGGCGTCAGAGCTGGAGGAGACGACCAGTGAATTTGTGGTCCCCCTTCCCAGTTAGCCGGGCACAATGCGATGAGCTGGTTTATATCCCGCACCATAAGATGACCATCAGCTAGCTGTCTGCGGCCCCCCTGTGCTTGATGGATCCGCCTCCTCCTCACACCCACACTTCGCGCTCTTTGATTTCAGCGTCTCACCTGGCTCTTCCAACTCTTCATTTGGAGGATCTTCTGAGGACTTACTCAACAGCAAGCGTGAAACCTACGATACAAGTTCTGTGCGGTTCAAGATAAGCAAAGCGGCGAGCAGAACTTTAGCAGTAAGAGTGAATGTGTAAGCGAGGTGATGGAAGTATTCGATGAGCGCATTAATCGATTAATAGAGTAAATCTAGGTAGAATCTAGATGCTAATATTGATCGAGGCGATTTTACAGCTCCTTTGTGTTCATCAAATAGAACAATAAAACGCTCATATAATATAACACCCTATCTACCCCCGGAGGGTGTTCAATAGAGCGCCGTGTACTATTCGGTATTATACGTTATAATGTAAACTTTCATGTAAATGAGCCTAATAAAATCAATAAAAGTAAAAGGCGGTGCTACTAGCAGGGTGGTGTCGCGTTGTCTACGGGTTTAACCACAGGTTTAATTATTCGTTTGAGCTGCAGCTTGTAGGTACAGATTAACCTTTCATACCTGATTGTGTCCGTGGACAACGCCTCGATTCAAGTATAGCAGTAGATCAGATTTGAGATCAGAGCCTAGCTGGAGCCACTTGATGCCGGCATCATAGCGGCGCTGAAGCGACGGTACCGGCTCTGCCAACTACAACAGGCGCTGATAAAGAAGGTTTAAAGCGTGACATCTACGGCGTTTATCAGTATTAGCAATGCGGTGAGTGAAATCAAGCTGGGTCGCGCTGAGGACTGTGGGACTGTTTTTGACACACGTAGGTCATGTCTGGG
>NW_008648990.1:914178-917910 GCF_000247585.1 Phytophthora nicotianae INRA-310 | reverse complement strand
ACGGAGGATACCTGACGACGCATCTCCTGCGCCTGCTTCGCAGCCGCAGCATCTGCTAGTTGCTTTTATCACCCTTTCCTAGCCACTGACGCAGCGGCAGTCAAGTTGAATGTATCATAGTGAAGAGGCTGTTACATGCACCGATGCGGGAGTAGAGTAGGTTCTATATTTATATTTCTATCAATGAAGCTTATGAGCCGGTCACCTTCTTGCAACCTTGCGTAATATTATTAGTACTCGGTCCGGACGACACAAGTAACATTCAGCTAATTTATCAGTTTCACATCAACATCAAAGATCAGAGGTTTATATTACTTATAGTATTTATGCCTATATTTCTAATCGGCATCGCTTTAGACAGGACTTTAATAGCTGACAGAATAATACCTCGAATCGGATCCCTTCTTAACTCTGAAATAAATTTCAGAGAATACCGTCAATCGGCAAAAAAAGAGCCAGGAAATGGCTAAAGAGATGAAATTTTAGGACAAAACAACTTTATTGAATTGTACTTCGCTTTGATGGTAATGTCAGAAGAATTTTTTCAGTGATCACGAGCTCGTGGGGATAGTTTGATTTTCATTCGCAGGTAATTAACGGGTTGAGGAGTGGTGAGCCCCACTTAGACCATCACGACGAATCTTGCAAATCCGCATTGTCAGGAATCTGCTTTTCCACGCATTTGTTCGGCTAGATTTCTGGACCCTTCTGCAGTTAGCAGCGGATAGCCTTTGTAGGCGTTCGATAACCATCTACCCCCCCCCCCCCCCCATCCCCCTATACGTATCGAGTGTGTCGAGAACAGTTTAGCATTAAGTCCAAAATCCTTTGCTGCTGCTTTTAGAATGTTGGCGACCTCTTCTGCAGTTATCCGTCGTCCTTCCGTTGTTGACAGGGCTGGACGATTTGGTTCAGTACCGAAGGCCCGTGCCCTCTTTGAGATCCACCGACCTGCTTTAACAGGACAGAATACTGCGTCTCCAGAACGACTGTGAAACCGCAATTCTTACCGACCACTTCAGCGTGGCGAGGCCGAATATTCTTTCCAGTATTGTCTTGCAAAATAATATCTTCCAGGCGAAGTATATAATTGTGATGCTCTAACCCAATTAAAAGATACTCCTACTTTCACATCAGGAAAAAGAAAGTGAGCAACAATCCGCCCCACAAAAGTTGTATTCGCGCTTGGCGAACGTCGATTAATCGGAAGACAGCACGAAGCAGCGCGGGTGTGACTGGGTGTTGCTTAATGACTGGACTTGTGAATCGGCGTAATCCGCGGAGGAGGATAGCGTACCTGGGTTTACTCCTGGGTCGTACCCAGTTGTATGCTTGTGAAACCATCTGACTGCGCATAGTTTACTGCAAATTGTTGAATATGTATTTCCAACTCCCGCACGATCCATACCATATCTTCACAAGTAGACTCCACAAGCTCCAAGCTGAGCAGCGTTATCGTTGATTAAGCCACGAAATAACCACGGGCTATACCCCATAAACGCACACCATCGTTCCCACTGGTCCCAAGAGCGTCTGTAGCGCGCACGGGATGTATCGACTAAAGCACCAGCTCGGAGCATAGCTCCCAGACCCTCGAGAGTTTTCTTGAGTTGCGAGGGATCGTGACATGTGTCCATGAAGAAGATAAATCAGCAAACTTCGACGCTATAACAGAGGGTTGCCACAGCCTACTTCCCGCATCAGCCATAATGTTTTCACGGCCAGGAACATGAATAGCTGAAGAATAGAAATTGTGCCGGACTTTGAACACACTGATAATTTTTAACAGCAAGTGAGCGAAGGTGTTTCGACTAGAGCGGCGATTGGTCCTTGAGACAGCAGTTGAGTTATCAATTGAAAACTGGACATGTGTTGGGTGAGCTGGGGAAACGATGCCCCATCTCGACCCCCATATAATTGAAGCGAAGACGGCGCTCATTTATTCACGGATGTTGATACTAAACTCGTCAGATGCAGCCCTGTAGAACCTCTCAATTTGTAAACGCTCATCCTCATCAAACTCTACACTACATCCCATTGGAGTTTAAGGGCTATGCCTTTCCTGAACCACGGTGTAAATTTTTCCTCATTACATACCGCCGGGCCCAAAATTGTGGTCATGGTGGTATTCAGTGACATAGTAGTTTCCACTAAGCGAGATCCAATATCTGACTCAATACATACGTGATTATCACACCAGGCCTTACCATCGAAATTGTCTGAACCAACTGCAGGTTGCAACCCCCATTTTGGAGTTGAATTCGAGTGTAAATGAACTATTGCACCCCCAGCGGTCCAGTAATGTTGCGGTGAATCCGTCCAACCGAATGGGCAACACAAGTCTATGACCAATATTCCCAACTCCGGCATTGCCGAGAATCGCCCAACAGCCTCCACAGCAATGGGTATGTTGCGGAAAGCTCCAGCCACATCTCCAGTGCACATCTAGACCTTTCCAGGGTGTTGTTCGCTAATTTGGATAGCTTGCTTTGCTAATACGGCGGCTCCATCATACGTAACAACAACAGAACTTGCCTCTTGAACTTGGTCGTTAACAGAAGTTCCTATGGGTGCGATAAATCATGGATGACTCTGGCGTCCAGAGTCAAATCGGCTTCCCCTTTTTGGACAGCTCCAAACGGACGGAATGTTATGCCGTCAAGTGAAGGTAATAAGTCGATGTCGAGAATCAAATAGTGATCCGAATCTTGCTCTTTTCTGAAACTTTCGAAAATTACATTTAAGGCACGTCGAGCCGAACCGTGGTTTGGAGGAGGCTTTGATTGGACTGGAAATGCAGATCTCCATGTAGGTCGTACTCCGTGGGTCACAATAGCGCTCCATTGCTCTTTGTACTTATAATGACTCTAACATGGAAAATGATCGGGCACCGTCAGTGCTTTATTGGGACGCGGATCGTGCCCCCGAACAAGCCGATTAACGTCTGTCAGTGATAATTTTGATCGTCGAAGGAGCTCGCTATAGGAGCGCTGCTTGACCCGATCAATCTGATACAGCTTCTCGCGGTCTTCCAACACGTACGTCGGATGCGCTTCCGGGGTAGTCAATCCGTATTGAGTTAAAGCAGCTCTTAGTGTATTACGGCCCGTTTCGAGATTCAAACTTAAAAGTCGTTCCCGAGCTAGCTGGGAAGCAGTACAGCGACGTTTAAGCTGCCGGAGAAAAAAATTGAAGTTCTGCATGGTTTTGATAAGATTATGTCGGCACGGGATGGCAAAACTGACGTAATCTTGTATTGGCACTCTTTCATATCCAAGTTATGCCACCCAGCGATGCACTCAATACAGGTTTGGAGCTCTCACCCGGGGAACGAGCCGTTTGTCGGCCAGGGTATCGCCGTAAAGAACCTTTTCAGGTTGAAGATTCCCACCGTCAGAGACATTTCCTTGGCTTCGGACATACTTGCAGAACACCGTTTTACTTGCCCACTTAAGGAGCTTACTACCTGCCTGCGATGGGGTCGCAGCGGCACATCAACGCCGCTAGTGGATGTATAATCCACATTTGGGCTATTTACCTGCCTGCAACTCGTCTGCAGCGGCACAAGTGTCCTAATGATGGATGAGGGTTCCCCATTCAGGACCTCTAGCTGCCTGCGCTGAATACGCAGCTGCTCAAGAATACCCCTATTTCAGGATACGCTAGCTTGGGGGAGGGCGCGCGAAACGAGAAGTGCCGCCCCCACAGTTCAGGCGGATGGAACCTTCTAGA
>NW_008648990.1:910808-912448 GCF_000247585.1 Phytophthora nicotianae INRA-310 | reverse complement strand
GGATTAGTCGCGTTCAGCTTCAACTTGGGTACGTGTGCCGCCACGGCAAACGCACTTCGAAGACAGCGCGGAACCGAAAGAGACGCCTGATGCAGCAGTAGCTTTAACTTGTAGGGGATGTAGTACGGGAATACATGTAGGCTTTTGAGCCCCCCTTAAGTTGGTTTTACTTCATCTTCTCTTTCCTTTCTTGCGCCTTGCCGTCTCAAACTCTGAGATGAGGCCTGGGACTTGTGACAAGTTTTCAACCGGTTCCCAGGTCTGCTTCTCTTCTCCCACCCACTCCACAAGGAATTGGGTCCGTCGCTTGCGTGTCCTCTTGACAGCAATCGCGCAATTAAACCCTGGACCCACTCCCACCAATAAAGTAAGGCTGTTCAGCCACCCAAAGCTGTTCTCCCAGTATTGTTGCTTACATCAACTTTGAGGCCCGATCGGTGATGTATCGCGGAAACAAGCAAGCCCGATTTAGGTATATCTGATCAGACTTAGGTACTTAATACTCAGCGGGGTGTCATTCCCCGTTGAACATGCTCTCCACCACTACGTGTACTGTTGGGATTATTGAGGAGTAAATAGCCACTAAATGTAGCACGATTATCAGTCGAAGCGATATTCCGATCGTCAGCGGCAACTAGATTAGGTATAATCGTTGATACTAGCGAATGCTTTGGACAGATCACTTTTGCCGTCCAAAAGAAACTTGTTGGGCGTTTCACCGTTCCAACGTAGACTCACGAATCGAGCAAAGTGATATTCAACCGCTGCAAGTCATTTGCAGGCAGGTAAATAACCCCGTGTCGGACTTTCAATCCGATGGGGGTTGTATCAGATATGATAGGTGTAGAGTTGTAGACAATCAGAGACTGTCACGGAATCATGGTGAGGACTTGTACTTCACGATGAAAATTGTAGAGTGAATTGAAAATTAAAACTAAGGCAGGCCTACGACTGGACACGCTCTTGTGTCCAACGCATTGCCCGTAAACAACGGTCAGGTCAGCATCCAGTAAGCCTTAATAAAAGAGAGGGACTTTATCAGGTCTAGAATCGTAAACGGAGGTAACTCCGTTACAGAGACAGGCTCAGTTTAACTTAGATTCAGTATGTAATACAGAAAGGCGGATGTAGGGCGACCGTGGAACCTTCTAGAAGGTTCCATCCGCCTGAACTGTAGGGGCGGCACTTCTCGTTCCGCGCGCCCTCCCCCAAGCTCGCGTATCCTGAAATACTGGTAGCACTTGTTGGTCTCAGCAACCTGACCTGAAGGAGCCCATGCCAACAATCGCCCAGCTACGCGCCGAGATCGATCGGCTGAACCAAGCGATGGCTGACCGTACGAAAGTGCCGAACCATCTGCCCAAGTTCACGGGCAAGAGGGGGGAAGACGTCCGCGAATGGCTGTTCCAGATCGAGAACGCCTGCCGCATCAACAACATTCCAATTGAAGACACGAGCGCGCGTCTTCCTGGAATCGCCGGATCGGCAATGGAAAAGCCGGCGTCCGGATGGTTCCTGCACTGGTCTTCGACAACTCGAGCGGAGGAGCACACGTGGGGGATTTTCCGTGAGCATGTGCTCCAACACTTCGAAGCGTCGAATTACCAGTCTGTCCTGCGTGAGAAGCTTCAACGCCTCAA
>NW_008648990.1:909396-910608 GCF_000247585.1 Phytophthora nicotianae INRA-310 | reverse complement strand
CTCAATGGACCTTGCTGTCAAGTACGAGGTGACACACTTCGTCGACGAGTCGCGCGAACGTCACACTCGTCAAGACAAGCGGAAGTCGTCCACAGATCAAGCGCCGAGTCACGACAAGTCGTTCAAGGAAAAAGCGTTCCGTGGTAAAGGGCGTTTCAAACCGAAGACTAACCCGAAACGAGCCGAAGGTCGTACCTGTTTCCACTGCAAGAAACCTGGCCACATCAAGGCCAACTGCTTCCTTTGGAAAAAGGAGCAAGAAAAGCAGGGAAACGGGCAACCACGTCAGTGAATGAGGGTCTTGTCGTGGAGGAGAACACAGCCGGATCCGTTAAGTTTGGGAATATCAGCCTTAACGTTCTGTGCGAAAACCCTCTCGTCTACAAGTCGCGCCCACTGTTCTCCGTCGAGGGGGAGATCACCGTTAGTGGCGCGACCATTTCGACCCAAAGAATGCTGTTGGACTGTGGAGCAACCACAATCTACGTGTCCAGACAGTGGGTCGAGAAACATCAACTTAAGGCCACGAAGTTCACTGATAGGAACATTCGTGTGAAACTTGGAGACAACCAGATTGTCGAGACGGAACTGGAGGTACTTCCCCTCGAAATCATGGTGTCTGGGTTGGACGAGGTGTACAAGTGTATTGCTGTCGTCTACGCCATACCCGACGAATTCGACTGCATCCTTGGAATCCCATTTTTCGAGAATACGCAGCCGCAGATCGACTGGAGAGGTCGACGTATCGAAGGAACGCAAGTGAAGACTCTGCATTGGAAACAAACAGGGGAGGCCTGTGGACTGATCGAGGAAGGCGGACCGGTGATTTCCTCCAGGCTTCGGAGATCTGTCGAGGCGAAAGGCCTATCGGGGAAAAGACCCGATTCCTGTCGAGGTGCCGAGCTGGAAACGGATGTGAAGTCCGCGGTTGAAACTGTTTGCGACGCAACGCAGAACGAGAGCCCAAGAGTTGTTTCCGAACAACCAGGAGACGCGTCAGCCGGCAAGGGTTCGGCGATGAAGGACAACTTGGACTTGTCGAAACGCGACGGTACTGTAAGAGAGGCTGGAGATAGCAGCAGTACCGGGAGCAGAGGCACTGTCGTGGAAAAGATGTTCACGATGGGTGTCGTTGACGAGGCTGGTGTCCAGACGAAGTTCATCACTCGCAAGAAACTACGAAAGTTCCTGAGAATCAAGACCAAGTCGATC
>NW_008648990.1:894329-908321 GCF_000247585.1 Phytophthora nicotianae INRA-310 | reverse complement strand
TGAAGAAGAAGAACAAGAGGAACGCGAAGATCCAATTCAATGATGAGCAGTTGAAGAATTTCAAGGAGCTGAAGAGGCGACTGTGCAATCCTCCAGTGTTGCACCTCCCTAACTTCGGCCAGCCCATGCATCTGCGCACTGATGCGAGCAAATTCGCTGTCGGTGGAATATTATTCCAAGTCGTGGACGGAGTTGAGCGACCCATTGCGTTCACAAGTCGAAAGATGAAATCCGCGGAGCTCAATTTTCCAACACAGCAACAGGAGCTACTTGCTATCGTGCACGCGCTAGCAGCTTTTCGAATTTACTGCTTGGACAAACCACCGATCGTCGAGACAGACCACAAAAGTCTCGAAGGGTTGTTCACACAGAAGATGGCTAACCGCCGATTGGCTAGGTGGTACGACATTCTCGCTGAGTACCAACCCACGTTCTCGTATCTTCCTGGTGCGAAGAACGGAATCGCGGATGCATTGAGCCGCAGACCGGACTTGCAGCCAGATACGAAGTATTTCCATGACCTGAGTGTGTCCAGCTTCAACGACACTTCCTTCAGTCTTGCTGACAAAGCCTCCTGGTTTACTCTAACCATTGAGTATTCCGGATGAACGCTGGAGATCAATCTCCATGGACTTCATCACGGATTTACCTAGAACGAAGCGTGACGTTGATTCGATTTGGGTCGTCGTCGACCGACTGACCAAGAGATGCCACTTTGTGCCGACTACGAAGAAGGTAACAGCCGAAGGCGTTGCCCGTCTCTTCATCGACAACATTTGGAAACTTCATGGTATGCCGACGAATATTGTATCCGATCGAGATAGGAAATTCGTGTCTGCGTTTTGGCAACACGTCTTCAAGTCTATCGGCACGACACTCAGCATGACGGTAGCACACCGGGCTCAAGGCGACGGGCAAACTGAGTGAATGAATCGGACGCTAGATCTTCGATGCTTCGTTCGTCCACGTCAAGACGACTGGGACATTCATTTAGCGAACGCTGAGTTTGCCGTCAACTCAACGGTGAACTCCAGTACCAAGCTCGCACCGTTCGAAGAGGATCTAGGGTATATCCCGCTGAATCCGCTACAGCTTGCAGCGGAGCAATTTGATACGGTTGTAAAAAGTCGTCGGGGCGCTGAGTTCCACGAGCGCCAAGCAGCTATTCTTCTTCGCTGCCGTGAAACACTTGTTCAAACGCAAGAGCGAATGCGTGATGTCTACGACAAGAACCGACAAGAACAAGTTTTTGAGGTTGGCGACCGTGCGTACTTGAGCACCAAACACTTGGATCCCAAGCCCACTGGTCTGCCAGCATCCACTAAGTTGGGTCCGAAGTGGATTGGACCTTACTCTGTTGTGCGGAAGATACACAATCATGCTTACAAACTCAACATTCAAGCTGGCAACAGGTTTCACCCAGTATTCAATACGGGTTCGCTGAAGCCGTACAACGAGCCGACACACTTGTCGCGGCCCAACGAGGTTGTACGGCTGATGGAAGTATCGGCCAGATCGTCAAACGCTTGGTGAAGTGTGTCAATAGTCCACAGATCCTAAGAGTACAAAATGATTGATGTACATTCTGTGCTTGGCGTTGAATGGAATGCTGAGCGACAGCTGTACTGTTCCCCATGAAAACTCAAGCTGAACAAACAGCAAGCAGAAGAATTGCTGAGAACATAGTATCGCCCTCGAAGTCTTGGACTTTGCCAAGCGTCACCAGTAAAAAAAGCTCAAAACACAAAACGAGAAGGATCTACGTCTATAATCCCTTGGGATCGGCGTTTGTTCAAGCGGTGGCATAGAGAACCGCACCACCGCTCTTTCTTGTTGTTGTTTTTATTTTTTTGTTTATTGGTTACTCTCTTCTACCGTATGCTCTAATCACCGATGTTAACGGTACTGTCCTCTCACTCCAAAGCGAGCGCATCTAGATATTTTGTTTGCATCGAGACATTGACAAACACACTTGAATAACTTGAAAACACAAAGCTTGGCATGGCAATCACAAGTTTTCTTGTACCACTTTGTACTTCTTGAAGTATAACGTATAAAGTGTCCTCAATATTTCTTTGACATTTGTGGTAATATATCAAGTTTACTCCAGGACTCAGTGGATCAAAATGTGTATGTGTGTTGGTAAATATGTAATGTACAATATATGTATAAAATATTGTGTACGACCAGATTTCAGGCTTCTTTAGGATAAATACAGTAGGTATCTTAAATAACTAGGCCAGTATGGCGTCTGTCAACGTCAAAAGTGTGACAGGAAGGCCATTGGCTAAAAAGCTGCCGAGCGCAGCGATGGCGGCCCTCATTGGCTAAAATGCTGCCGAGCGCAGCGAAGGCGGCCAACGGCCATTCGTTAGAACTCTAATACAAACACACACATTAAATTTTACTCCAACACACAAAATGGCCAGGCAGCCCACCGCCGGACCCCGCCGGCGAGAACCCCATCGCACTTCGGCTGTGCGCATGCTGTGAGCAACTGCTCGACTGGGACGCCTTTGCGAAGCGGAGGTGGCCAGCACTTGCTACTGTGACCAAACATTAAACCACCGCCGCGAAGCGGCGGCGCTCGGCTAGTTAATAATGTACGTAAGTAGAGTATATTTATAAAATATCGTGTATGACAGGATTTCAGGTTTCTTCAGTTCATTCAGGAAAGATTTTACCGGTGTTGTAGCATAGCTGTGGCGTTCGGCTAGTCTCAGTCCTAGACGATACAGTAGTGACAAATTGTCACTGACAACGAGTTAGATTTGAGCGGAATCTCAACACAATGTTTAGATGCAGATAGGACGTAGACGAGAGATCCAATAATAGACTGCCGAACTTGTTTAAACTCGTTTTGGTATTTGTTTGTTTACTTCGAAGTACAAGCCCCAAACAGCAGAACAGTGCGAAGTTACCAGACATCAGAGTTGCCAAACAGCGTCTCCGTAAACAAATTGTACGGCATTTGAATTTTAAATTGATTCCTGTGTACGTGTAATGGTCTAATCACCCAATCACCTCCCCTTTTTCATATTTATGTATGATCTTATCATCCAATCCCCTGTTCATTTTTTTATTTTGTACAGAGACAGATATTCGCCCACTTTATGGCTACATCCGCAAACAGTAGACGGGACACAACTCCCTTTTCTGAAGTCTTTTGCTGTTCCCAATTCAAAACGATTTGTTTTAGAAAAGGTTAAAAGGGGCTAAAAATAGACCCGCATTTTCAGGTTTGACAGATTATCGGTATTAAACGTAAGCAAGAAAAGATTCGAGAGGTGGAATCTGGGCTGATAATCGTCCTGTGTGCAATCCCAGCAACATTTAATGCTATTCTATCGAACTACTACTAATAAGTATTAATTTCTACCTCCCTTGGGACTCACACGTTCTGAGCGAGCATGCTCTGACCAAGCTATGATGAATAACAAAGCTTGAATGGATTTTCTTCCTAGAGAAAGTGTTCTAAACGGTATTAATAGAAAATGAAACAAGAGAACGAGTCCCAATTGAGGCTGTCATGTTGTCGTGACGCCAACATGTATTGCATTGCACTTTGCAGACTCGCGGTGCAGAGGCTGCCTCTCTTGTCTGGTCTTGCTCCACTTGATAGGAGTATTTAATCAAATCCTAGCGTTGAAGTATACTAGCGACCGGCTCGATTGCCTTCCCATCACCATTGTTCCGCAAATCGTGCTGCCGCCTGTTGAATTAACACTGTTGATCGCGACTCCGATAAGGATCCCGGGGAGTTCAAGACGTCAAGATGGACTCATTCTGCATTTTGCAGCCTCGGAGGTGTGCATCTACCTCAAGCTTCGTCCCACCTTCCACTCGCGGTCTCTTCAAGATGCTTCGATCAAGAGTGGCACTCGCCCTTTTGGCTGCCACTGTCTGCAACACCGGAACACAAGCTATCGACTGGACCTTTTGGAACGATAAAGACGATTCGGCCCCTTCACCCGCGTCGTCCAATGCGTACACAGAGACCCTGTCTCCAGAGACCCTTGCGACTATGGTGGGATCCGACTATCTGGACAATGTCAAGGAGTTAATTTACTCTGGAAAGGGATCAGACTTGGATTCGGCGTCGGGCTCGACTTCAGAGGCACCTGGTTCTACCGCTTCGTCCTCTTCTTCCATGCTCGATACGGACGATGACTCTGCATCGACTGCTCTGTCGTTAGCTGGATCCTCTGCTTGGGACTTGGCAGTACCTTCAATGGACGAGGTCGCGACTCCATCAACCGCCGTTAACATGTATGAATCGATCTACCGCAACTGGGTGGGGCCTTGGAGGCAGTCCGAAGACCCCGCTTGCTACCGTGAGGCTCATTTCATGAAAAAGTGCCCAAGCAACTACGATCGCAACGAACTGACAAACACATGCTGGACGGAATGCCCGATGGGCTATCCCGTGGAATGTGGCATGCAGTGCATTTTGCAAAACAACGACTGCGGTCGTGAAAACGCTGCCAAGGTCTCAGCTGTGGCTATGGCCACGCTAAGCATGGCCTCCTTTGGTGTGTTCGGTCAACTCGCCAAGTACGGAAGAAAGGTGAGCTGGGCAGTGGCTTGTGCCAATTATCTCTTGGTCTTTGTCCGAGCTGTCATCCGTTTCACGCGTAACCAAGTGGTCAACGAACCGGAGACGCCGATGGAGAAGCTCCTGTTGCTGCTGTACCAGACGGGCTTCGTCGTTGCTGATCTTCCGGCTACTATCTACGCGTGCTCAGGCAAGCCTGTTCCGCCGAACCTTCAGCTAACACGCCAACTGTTGCCCACTGCTCAGTTACTCCTTCTATTGACTGTCGCTTACGACGACGAAATCATCAGGAATTGGGAAAAATTCAAAGCTTTCATGAAGAGAGCCAACTTTACGGAAGCAGCTGAACAACTTACGGAGGGCGAGATCTCAAGTCTGGAAACGGGAATGAAGCAGAACTCGACGTGCGGCGATGACCTCAAGATGTTGACCACTCAAGTTTGGATGACAGTGGACGAGTATCGTCAGAAGAACCCAAAGATCAGTGAAGGTGAGCTCCGGCTTAAGTTGAGCGAGTCGGACCTCATTCTGTACCATATCCCCACTGTGACCAACAATTGCATGCCGAAGATGATCTCTGAATCTACGGTTGCCACCGCGTATAAGACGCGTGAGACGCTCCGAAAGACGTACAGTTTAATGATCAATGATCTTATCAAGTCAGGCAAAAGTGACAACGGCACATCCATGGCCGCAAAGCACAACGCCTATACATGGCTTCGTAATGGTCTCTGGTTGGCTTCGTATGCTTGGGACCCGACGGATTTATCGACTCTGTTCGCAGAATTTCTTCAGACTATCTGTGGTCCTACGCAGTTCATGGGTGAAATCGATGATGGCAATGAGCTCGCCACTCTAGGAATGAACGCACTTCACAAGGCCTTCAAGAACAGCACGCTCTCTTGGAAAAAGAAAGGTGATGGTGCTGTTATTGTTAACTTTAAGAGCAACGACACCAAGGACGTGACCATTAATATCAAGTCTGGTGGTGACAAGGTTGGCAACGTCAAACTCAAAGCTGGGGGTACTGCCCAGTGGAGGTCGAATGTTACAACACTTGGCGGCAAGACTCTGTACATGGATCGCTGGCGACCCGGTTTCCTTGGACTACCCGGTACGGGTGGTGGCTCCCTGGTGTTATGGGTGCCCATTTCGCGTCAGGGCGGCCATTTGGAGATCAATGCTCAGCTCAACGTGAGCTAAAGAACTTATTAACTAGAGTCTATTTCTTGTTGTTAGTTTACAATAGAATTACTAGTATAAAATACTTCGAAGTAGATCGACGTTTCATCACATTTATAGGCTGCTTTTTGCATTCTACTTCCAGTTGAGTGTTCAAAAAAGACTATCCTACGACACGTACTACCTGGCAGTTTTCAGCAGTATCGCTTTCACGTCATATTGCATTTGGCGCCAGCAAGATGTCACAGCTGAGCTGAGGTGGGCTCTTAACGATTCCAGTGCCTCGTTCATCTAGTGAAAAAGTAAAAATTCAGTTTAAACTTTAAAGCTTTCAGTTTATTTATTCTTTTACATACCGTATTATATTTAGTGAAAAAGATACAGTACCCAAAATAGGAGTGATTCACCGTTCACCCTATAACCACCGTACAGTAATCAGGCCTCCGGATTCCGGACCGGAAATGCAATTTCAGCTTGTGTCCGACACCGGAATTCCGGTGTCGGACACAAGCACTTTCGTTGCCATCACAATCATCTCTATTGTTCGTGCTGTTCACACAGAAATCCCCCTTGATCAGCGTAGCTCGTACTTTGTATACCCTTTCATATCTGCTAATGATGATTTGAGAATTCATTTGTATTTTTCTAAATAAAGGTGGTAGTTCCCCCCTCTGAAATATTATGTGCAGTGTCCCGTCTAACACCTGCGCTTATCGATGGGGTGTTGTGTACAGGGACTGTAGAAAAGCCAAACCGAGGTTTTTTGATGTCGTGATCTTCAAATGCCTCTATTATAACAGCGGTCCGTACTTGCAGTTGAAGTAGAGAAGTATATGGCTTATGTTTAAAAGTTCGTAATTAAGTGACGCCTTCTGAAACCGAAAACGCGCTGTATTACTCGATGAGTCCGCATCAAATGTCTTTTTTAATGTTCACACAGAGGATTTTCCAGCTTACTGGAGTCGTTGCTCTCATATAAAGCTTTGAAGTTAGATTGTTACCCCTTTTAACCCTTTTGAGCCACAGTCCAGCAAAATTGGGTCAAATATATTCAACAGATTGCCCGTTTGTGTTTTAGATCCATAATACCGGCGGCAGTGCCGGTAGGAACAATCGGACCATCAGTAGGCTACTGCTGTGCGACGTACACACGATCTCCTCGGTAGTAATCCCTAGAAATGGAATACTCCCTCAATAGAAATAAATTAGCGGTTCACGTTGACCAGTCTCTTACTAACCCAAGATATTATTCCCTCTCACCCCTCAATCGTAAAATAGAATACAAATCAAATATTCCTATTCTGGGGTGCTGTAATAATGGAAAAACCATAACTGTACAAGGGCAATATTACGGCCACGTCCGATCCGAATGTTGAATTGATGAAGCCTATTTTTTACCCCATTGGGCGTGACTCGAGCTTTAGGATCCTCTTCACTCCACGAAACCCAATTGGCACTTACCTGGTCGGGTGTAGACTGGCGTACTCCTCGTGCCGCGTTTTGTGGCCAACTGCGAGACCGGAAGTTAGTCCAGTGCTTTTCTGCGCATCAGTAGCTTCCAGATCGTTGTTTGTAATGAACCTGAGGAAGACCGTAGATTTGTGAGCCCATGAATCTAGCTCTGTATTGGACAAACTAGGGATGTGAGCATGGTGCTAGCATATTTGTTCTGCAGTCGTTGAGTATTGTGTGAGACGGACTGGTTGGGCTTGAGAGGAGGGTTTCTGGTGTGGTGAGCCAAAACTGGCAATTGGAGAGCAAGACAGAATGAAACGCCAGTAACGAGCTCATATTAGTAAATTTTGTACACTATTTCAAACTTAACGTACTCGGATCCAATTTGTGGTTCATTCACGGATGGGAATACCCTTAGACAGGAATATATTTGAAGCTACCAGCGCTATGACTACCGAGGGGATTGTCTGAATGTTTTTCTGGTGATCGAAGTTGATGACGTACGTTTTCAAGTCTCTAGTACATGTACCATAAACAAGTAACCCGGAAAAAAAGGTTATTTGACATTTTGAGTATGTAGTTCCTCTCACGTATGCATATTTATTTGTTTTAAGCATTAAAATATTGCTTTAAATGAGTAACAGAATCACACCCTATTGTGCACTGGTCGATATTTGGACCTACAGCACTGTACATACCCATTTGTCAGTGAGGAGGGGGGGGGGGTTATAACTTACGATATCCGGTCAAAAGCCTTTCCACAAAGCAAATCATTCAGCTTAGACAAACTTCAACTTCAATCTACTTTCAACAATGAACAACCACCAATGCGTGTCATTCCCTACGATAGAAGACGGGGTTATCTATTTATCACAGGATGGATGTTTGAGCCACACACACATACTGTCACAAGTTTGGAGAAAACCAGGACATTTGCCCAAGTTTGGCTGCTAACATCGGGGCGCGGCGTGTGCGTTGTTCACACTACGGCCCAATTTGAGCGCGAGAGTCGGCACAGAGAGATGTGCCCACAGGCCTCGAACTGCTTGCGCATCGCACGCTCTGAGTAAACGCTTATTAATAGTGGCTGCTCTGGACAGAGCAGTACGTGTGACAAAAGGAGGAATTTTCTTATCTGAGTGGATATCCACTCAGATGTCCCCAGACCAATCCTAAAAACGACCCACTCGTTTTTGAGGGGTAGGTTTATAGAATTGCTCAAAATTGCTTGGCGCTCTTATTAATAATGCGGAGCATGCTTCCATGTAAGAAGTGAAAAGACTCGGTCCCAAATTCGGTCAGTCCCAAGTTCGGTTATGTGTGTCCGGAAGTTATTATGTTGCTACTGCATCGTGTTACAAGTCTAGAAGACTTTAAAGTTGATGTATGGCGGTATTGCGAAATTGGTGACGAAGGTGAAATCGATTAGCACTTCCTTAGACGGCTTGGCAATTTTGGTTAAGATGGATAATAACCATTCCAATAATTTTAGCAAAATGCAGTTTATAGTGATCTATAATCTTCAACGTGCGAAGTTAATAAGAAATGCCGTGAATTTCCCTAAAATTGAGCCTGCACAGATGGTCACTATTTGATCTAACTACTAGATTTCTTCGCTTATTGTTTCACCTTCGTCAATTCCATTTGCATTCCATATAACGTCGAGTCTATATCGGGTTATGGCCCCTCGATAGAAATATTTGACTGCAGAACCCTGATATTGTGAACGCCATCTCTGATCAATTTAAGTCCTGCGCTGACGAAATACGTGTATCCTCTCCTTAGATTAATCTAATATACTTGTTTTTCAAGCTTGTAGAGACTATATTATAGTATCTACAAGCTTGAGAAAAAGTTTCGTGCTATAGCATCTTAGCAGTTTCTTCGGGCGTCATACAGGTAGCTGCTACCTAGGATAAGGCGTGGGATTCTGCATCTACGGTGAAATCCCAGTTAATATCTACCCCTAATACGATTTAGTAAATGTTGTACTTAAAAATATTCATACACATTTATTAATACTGATTGTGATTTAATCAAGCACTCATATAAGGGAATCACGGTCGACGATGGGGACATCTGAGTGGATATCCACTCAGATAAGAAAATTCCTCGTGACAAAAGCTAAAACACACGAAACCTGGTGAACACTTACCGGTACTGTCCATACTGTCAAACTCATCATACACCTACTGATTCAAAAGCATACACGTTTTGACATTTTGCTCATACTTAGTCGTGGTTACATCTGTAGACAATGCTACGAGCATCCTGAAGAGGAAAACAACATCACAGCCACCGAGTGTGAGCCCACTGGTGCTGATGAACGACCGTATGGTTAGTTCGTACAATAACGTATGGGTACAATAAATAAGGTATTGATATTTGAGCTCATAGCATTTTACTAAGTATTAAGTTTAGAGTATGACAAATTGTCAGGAATTCGCAGATGGATTTCCTGACAGATCGAGAAGCGTCTGACATTTATTAGATGTGAATTACCATTGCTTGCCCAAGCGTCTTTCAATTAAATAGACCGTTCCTATTACAACTAGCTGTAAGAGCACATACTGCCATTGTCACTGGACAGGTCTACGAAGAGTGTTGCCAACAATGGATAGCCTTAAACGAACTGACCAAAACGCGCTTTATTAATAGCATCCCGGCGACCTACCATTTGGCAAACCATCAAGTATAAAAGAATAGTAAAAGCAAAATAGAAGGCCACGTTCATCACCATCAAACTATTAAGTATTGGTACTTGTTTCGTGGACGCATGCGGGTGTGAGGCTTATAACAAACAAAGAAGGAGGGTACCACTGGATGCTAAAGTGCACAAGGTGCCTTTTGTTTCCATTTAACGGAAGTGCACTTATGGAACCGGTAAGAAACTCATTATCGGTAACAGTGTTTCTTGGGGTTTATGTAATTGGGGGCCTTCGACAATTTAGAGCGCTTGGTTCTGGTCTTGAGAGTGTGGCCAATGTCTTTCACGATTCATTAGAGCTAGTACCTGAGTTATGGTTTTGGGTCTCGCAAAAGAACACCAATTGGGGGAGCTGGCACTCCCTTAAACGTCTTTGCCTAGTGTATTGAGCAAAACTCAATCTGTTGCTATCTCTATTACTGCGCTGTCTGCCAGCTCGGGCCAGCAAGTCTCTCAACCAGCCACTCACCCGAAGGGTGGCAGTGGCAACTCACCACTGCCGATATGGTGATTGCCTTGCCGCCCACTGCACAGGATGTATGAGGCTACAGTATCCAACCTTTAATTAAACCCACAACAGTCCACTCTTTAAGAGCCTCACTCAGCCTCGTGAACGAATCTCCATCCTGTGCCTCATTGACATGGTGAATATCCGGAGGATGTTCGGGTTTCCGGATAGCGCGAGAGGGGTTACACAACCTATTGTATTATTAGCAACAAGTCTCGAGGACGTGAGCCAGCAAGCAGGCCAACCGGCTCAGTAGATGGTTCATTCGTGAGTTTTCCTCGCCCTGATAAAGTGCCAGCCTCAAGTAACTCTCCATACCGCTTCTAACATGCCTACGGGATCAGTTTCTGCCGGAGACATCGCCTTCGTAGGCCCCTCGCACCTACCCTCCCTCGACGGTTTTTCATACATCCTCGTTACAAAGTACACGGGAACACAGCCACCGTTCGTAAGACAGGACCTGAAGATAACGAGGAGAGTCCCGAGTTCGACGCCAAGACTTCAATTCTGCGCCATCGAATTGTGAATGCAGCAGAGACTGAACTGTGGCCAGGCTCTTACGTTGGTCACCCCATCACTTTTGTCCAATCCGGAGACGAAACCAGCGACCTCTGGGAGTACGGCTAGTGTCGGGCTACAGCATGCAAGACAACGGACCACTGCTCCACATTTTTTTTCGCCTCGACAACCAAACTCACCGTATCCCTCTTACTGAAACGCACAGTGTGATAACAGTGGATCGCCTGAATTACGCTCTCCGAACTGGGGCAACGGTCAACTCGATGACTCTAAAAGCGTTAGAGCTACTGGACAAACAAAACGAGATTATAGTCGCATGCGGAAAAAGTAGAACCGGCCTTCCAGCATTAGTATCGTCAACGATGCTCTGTGTCCCCTTCGTACCAGACGAAACGACCCCCCTCATTCGGCCAGATACACTCGAGATAGTATCTGTCCGCCGCCAACATATTGTGGATTGCGAGCTGGACCGACGAGGAAACAACGCAATGGCCGTCTTCTCGGACCCCAACTTGCCCAACTTCCTGCAACAGCTACCTCATCTATGTCCCCTAACACTAACCGTAACGTTCCTGACGCTAACACCCTTGACTTGGCTTTTAGTGACTCAGAGGACGAAATGAAGACGGACATACCGTCGACAGTACAGGCCGATATTGACCTCGTCCGGCTGCAGAATCGCCCACTCCGCAAGCGCACCCGCGAGCCCGAGACGGAACGCGATCTTCTGCTATCGGAGGGCGACGTTCCAATTTTTCCAGCGGTCCAAGAAGCACAATCGGCTTCATTTTGGCCATCGGCAATGGAGAAATTCGTACATGACGCCGTGGTACACCCGTCTCTAATCGGTAAGAGCGCACAAGGTGTCCTCGAATCTGTCCAGCAAGGATCCCGAACTCAGTTCCTAGCCACTCCCCCCGTCCTCCGTCTTTCATACGATTTTCAGCTTCGGTATGCGGGGTCTATCGGTTATGCACTTCCGCCGGTTTCACCACGAAATCTATCAACAACCCACGTCACTCTCCGTCAATATGACAAACTCCGGCCGCTCGAACGCGCTCCAGGCAGCCACTCCTCCTAAGACTATATCCGACATCGTGGGAGCTTTACAAACACTGCTACTGTTTGCAGAAGGTTTCTACAACAGCACGGTGTGCAACTTTATCAAGGCTTAACATTCATGGAGCAGTTTGCAGTTTCGTCCCGGCCGGACGGCTCCATCAGCAACTCGCTGGTTTCGTGGATAGACTACAAGCTCGGCAAGTTCCGCAGCGAGATCATTGTGACCAACTTACAAACGGCAGCGCTAATAGCCAACGAATTTACCCGAAATGACGACCTCCTCATGGAACGAGTACAAGCTCATCATGAGCGTCAACTCACGGTATTAGTGACATCAAAGACAACGCGTGCACCTGATGCGCCTCGTGCCAACATTTCTCGTGACAACCGCGCTCCTAAGCCTTCCACTGTCCCTTGTAGCCCTGTTACCCAAACAGGGCAACAAAACGCTGTGCATGAGGTATCTGTCCAAGAAGGGCTGTAATGGACCGGCACCAGGCCAATGTTTTGACCCCAACCGAGCACATTTCACGCCACTAGCGCTACCGCCAGATGCCAAGACATTCATTGACAAAAACTTCCTCGGTCTAGCATCAGAGTTTCAGGACTTGTGACGCCAGGCGAAGGTGTCACAGTCCGTGCCTAGCACGACCGCACTCGGGGCCCAAGGGCAGACCGCGTCAACAACATCAGCGCCAGAACGGGTGCAGGCTCTCGATTCTGTGCAGTCTCGGTCAGAAGTACAGGCTTCTGATATAGTGGTAGCTGGTATGCACACTCCAGATATTGACATGCGAGACGCCATGCTCTCCGCAGAATACATTTAACATTTCAGCCAACAGTACAATGACACTTACCACAAGTTCATTCGATCTCAAACTGCCATACATCATATCATGGCATCGGACTCTATACATCGCTATCGACAGTTTGCGGCGGGGTTAGATGTCGACATTCCTTGTGCACCGCTGGACCAGCTCAAACTCGACATTCAACGCATCAAAGCTGACTCTCAACTTGCACGGAGTAGCCGTCTGTCGCTAACGGAGTTCGTGCGACTTTATCGCAATCAGACAGCAAGTGATCCAAGACCCAACAAAGATCTTTTCGAGCTTCCACGTCAAGCAGATCCCAATCTCCAACATCTAGTCGGTCGCTGGAATTCTGTTGTACAGAATGGCGTGGAGTCCATTTGGAACTCTGACAAACCGCAATTGCAACTGACCCGGCCGCAAAATCACAAGTCTATCGACAATTATCTTCCTCAAGTTCGCGAGAATCTCGCCAAAGGACAACGAGATGGACGCTATCTTATAGTCGAAGTCGACTTGCTAGACGAATGGCCTCATGTCTTTATCAGCCCGATCGGAGTGGTGGAAAAAAATCGGAGAATTGACGTCAATCCGTGTAATTAACGACTATTCTTTCCCGGATGGCGCCTCAGTGAACGATTTCAGCAACCGTGTCGATTTCCCCGAGATATCATACAACCCATCAAAAGATATTGCTCGTCGAATCCTCGAGCTACGAATTCGATTCCCATGTCATCCCATCCTAATATTTATGCTTGTCGATGTATCCGGAGCCTTTCGTCACATCCCAGTCAGCGCCCAACACGTGCACATGTTTGCCTTCCGCTTCGAAGGTCTTCTCATAATCGACCTTTCATGTGGTTTCGGTTGGTGTGGATCACCAGCTTACTATTCACTACCTGGGTCCCTCATCAACTACCTGCCTGTATCAGCCAGCCAGCGCTTGCACCTTTGGACTCCAGTTCATTTGTGGGGAATGTTTAATGCGACGACCGCACATGCGTGGAGCTCGACACCGGGACAAGATGCTTTGAGGCTAATTTGGTGCTACGGAAAGCCATGGCAGCTCTTGAGTTCGTCGCCATAGATCGACGAGTTTCCTCACCTGAACGACTCACAGTTCGAGTCGGTTCGGAAGATGGCGGGCATCTTCGGGATGCAGGCCTTGCAAAGCCTGGTGGTGTCAACACCG
>NW_008648990.1:854041-884778 GCF_000247585.1 Phytophthora nicotianae INRA-310 | reverse complement strand
CCCCTCAGACCAGGGACACGTGAACGGTCGTTCACTTAGAGTTTGTATACTCTCGGAAGTCAACTTCCTCTGCACAAGGTGCTGTGTGACCCCGTCACACAACATATCTGCCCATACGTTTGGAACTCCGGCAATGTGATTGATGGTGTAGCGAAGGTCACTTAACTTCTATGCCCATCGAAGTATTTTACCACGGATGTGCTTCTTGATATTCTCCGCAGGCGCAAACACATTACCAAATTTCTGTGATCGCAGAACATGCGGAATTCCCTCGGACGCATCAGTAAATACGATAAATGTTCACAAGCCGAAACTTGAGGGAACGCCTCCTTCTGCCTTAGCTTCAGTAAATGTGGTCGCCAACGTCCTCCTTTGTAGCCTCCCAATTATCTATTTCAGTCGCCAGAATACTTAATCCCTTGCTAGAGGCAACCGTGATCAAAACCATATCGCCATCGGCACTGGGGTGCAGATGTAGCCAGTAGCTTGCAAACTTTGTCAAAAACAGCTCGAGGTTGTGCAATAAAAACAATAGGAACCGCCGCCGCAGCTCGCTTCGACCTTCTTATGCCGGAATGCATTGTTCTTCACTACTGAAGTGGCTTCGCAACCACGGCATAGATTACGATACTCTCTCGTAACCAATTAGCAGCACTCAAAAATTGTTGCCGGTATGTGTGGCGAAGTGGTTCTGCGAGAAATGCTGGTCGCTGGGGTCCGCTGCATACTGCGCTCGACTAACGGAATGTACTCCAATCTCCCGTGAAGCTGCAACATTCACCTTGTGTACCCGTCGGTGCACCGATTCGCCCTTCGGGTGATCTCAGCGGCGGCGCTTAGGCGTTTTCTTGGATTGTCTGTGTAGACAGCGGGGCATTCAGCAGCAGCGGAGATACTTCTACTCGCTGCATCGATTACGGTTTTGCGCTGTCGATCTTGATGTATAGGATCGACGATGGTGGGGCCAATTGTCGATCTTGGCCTGGGGGTTTCTTACGATCGGCAAATCGCCTTTCTTCCTTTGTTCGCTTGCGCTTCCTTTCAGCAGTTGGTCTTGCGTGAGGGTTGACGGGCGTCCTGGTCAAGCAATCCAGGCGCTCCATCTTCGATCTTGCGTATGTACGTCTATAGCGCGTCGGGCGGGCAAAAGTCAATCCCGTGCTCGGAATAGCGAAGACGAAGAACACTTGCTAAGTATGAAGTAAAACTAACTCTGTTTAATGTGTTAACCATCGATATTTTTACCACACCACTTCACGCTCTTTTGATGCAAACTCGTTTTTTTTTACACTCGACTACAGCAAAATCGTTCATCAAAAAAATGTATTTTTTTAAGGTGCTCGTCAATACTGCAAGCACACAGTAGCAGATCATCCACTCATACCAATAGGCCTTTATACCGTAATTCCTTGAAACACGTCTTTATAGTCTGCTGATAATGGATGGCGGCATCGCTACATCCTTATGATACTTTGCTATCCGTCATGTACGAAGAAATGCTTGACACGCTTTGCCAAAGAAACTACCAAAACCCTTTTAGAAATTCGAACAAACCGAAATGGGCTATACTTCGCACGTGCTTCGTGATGAAGCGAAGAATTGGCATCACACCTGTTGCGGTTTCGGTTTCAGCATTCACTGCACGGTAGTCACTTGTCTGTCGATATTCCTCAGAGCCGGGCTTCTTCAGTGACAGTGCTGGACCGGCCCACCGACTCTGTGGGTTTTCGTATGCCCACCCCATACGTTCGAGCTCCGCATTAAAATATCACAGAAACTCTCTTAGGTGGGGCGGACTCTGCCCACGCCTTGCACTTGTGCGATTTAGCACCATCCTTCAGTTTTATCATTAGCGGTGAAACCTTTGCCGGAGGGTCACCGGCGAGTTTCAGCCATCAAATGTCGAACATTATTGCTATAATTAACAAGTCTTCACGCCGCTCGCGTGGAAAACCATTATCGATCGCCTTGTCCCCTAGCTCGTCAACTGCAATTCTCCTTGTTGTCACACTCCACATCAAACTCGAGATCATTCTTGCTGTCATCAGAATCTTCGCCACCAGTGATATCACTTTCCTTAAACTGCTCGAGTTGACAGCCCACGTCAATTCCAAGAGTAGTTAAAACATCCTTCCCAAGGATAAATTGCTTGTAGCCGCGATGTTGCGGGCTTTTCCCATAAAGTCGCATATACGTTGTTGCGCAATTGCTGTAGATTTTCAAGAAGTGTTCCATTTTGCTCGTGTGGTTTTTCTTGGCTCAGTCGTTTCTGCAATCTAGAATCAAGAGTTACTATTCATAAGAGGTTTTTTCGAGCTAGGTTCTTTTTGCTAGTTCTTTCATCGCTTGCTGTATAGCATACACGGCCCAATCAATCTGTAATTTCTTGAGCTAGTGCACTTACACATCCAGTCACTACAGCTTTCCAGTTTTAGGACCCGGTCTCCACTTGTAGTGTCCCGCGGAAATGAAGACACGGTTGGAGGATTGGAAGTATTGCCTAGTGTATTTGCAGGTACCGTGAAAGTCGGCTCCAGTGCGACAAACGGTTACAGTGCGACATTACCAGCTGCACCCCTTCTTCTAGAGTATGAAATAATTCTGTTGATTGGATCGCCAGTCAAACAAATAATAAAAGTATATAATAATACTGTAGAATAAACGATTTTTTTATGAAAGCAAACAAAAGTGCAATTTTATTCATCAAAACTTTCATCTTCGATGTCCGAAGCAGCATCGACAACCGCAGCTTCTGGCAGTGCGTGTAGGTACGCTGCGAAGACGTCAGACACATAGGACCTATTGGAAGCAGTTTTGCCTTTCGAAAACCTTTTGCAATGCTTTTTGCCTTGACCATGTCCCATGCTTTCGCTACCATGAAAGACAGTATCACACGGCGTTCTGCTGTCTCAGTTGGGAAAGGATGCTCAGTATGATAATGCACGTAAAGGTCTCTAAAAATTATACACAAATTATTATCAAAGTTAGTGAACAAATAAAAATATAAAAAAACTCGATATTCTTCTTGAAGGTTCGCATTACGCTGACATCCATTGGCTGACTTAGAGCAGTAACACCCGGTGGGATGTACTGAACCTATGTCGTGCACTCGGTCTCGGGCATTTCGCGAATGCTAGCCATCTTGTGAACATTTAGACTGTCCAAAAGTAGAATGCCGCACCCGGTGACATTTGGACGCCAAATCAAACGCTGCGTCGCCCTGTGTTTTCGGCTGCGCATTGAACGATGTCAATATTGCGTGTTCCACAGTAGTCCACTGTTAATTTTCCGAGGTTGTTAATAGTGACAGCGGTCTGGTCCAGGTTGTAGAAACTACTCTCATAATTGGCGTGAAAAGACAAGATTCCATCCATTTCTACTGCAAAGTTCACAGAATTCGCAAACGAATCCGCAACATTCTAAAAAAAGATAGAACGAAAAAAATGTATAAAATAACTACCACTAATTAGGACCAACCTGCATATCGTTTCGCATTTTTTGATGCCCTGTGCGTCACGCGCCAAATCACAAGGCGATTTATATTAAGAAATCGCGTAGTCCACGATCGAAGGACAAGATAGTTGCGAGACCGAGTAAAGGCTGGATCGAACTTTGCCATCATTAAAATTAAGCCTTTCGTAGTTACGAAAAGTTTGCGGTTTTTTCTCATTTCTGAAACATATTCAAGAAGCCTAGACATTACAGCTAATAGATTTGAAAAAAAAATAGGAACTAGAAAATGAAAAAGTCCAAACCTCTATTCTAAATCAAGATAGCGCACTCGCTGTGCATGTGCCTTTATTTTACGTGGAACTTGCTTCCATTCTTCTTGTCACCTTCTAGTTTTGTGAGAGCGATGCACGCCCATCTGTACCGCAACAGTGGCTACAGAGTTTGTCTTTGAGGCTTCGACTCCCTACCAATATTACATTTAAAATGACTTAGAGTTAAGTATGGGGTATGTGATACGCGATTACACACCTTCAGCTTGACCTTGTTCTTGTTTTATGGCGGGGATTCATTGTGTGCTTGTGTGATATGTGGTGGAAGGCGGGAAGTTTGCACAATGGCGCGCCACTGGTTGTGACGACGGATGTCACTTAAAAAAACTCATAAGATTTTTTAAATGACTTGATTTTTACCGCTAATCGGTGTCGAACTGGAGCCGACTGTTACGGCAAATAGCAAAGTGTCCGTTCTTATAATTACTGGTAGGCTAGGTGACGCTGTAGTTGCTGGCTCCGACGGTTGGATGCCAGCTCTGTCAACACAGCACACGTAGTAGTGTATCTGGTCATCATGGATGTCGATTACGCTGTATACAACATTGTCGAGCTTCTGCAGTTCGTCAACGATGTGCTGCTTTAACTGAACCTTGTAGGCGGAGCTGGCTGGTAAATGTCTGCATGCGTAGCGTGTACTACACCACTAAACACACCAACACACCATTGGATCTCGTACTCTGGAAGCTTTAAAAAAAAAAGCTTTTTTTATACTGGGGAAGTTTAGGTTTAAAACGTGTATCGCAGGTTATGTATTCTACACAAAGCTGTCGCACCCAGCACTGATGCCAACGGTTTGTTGGCAGGGCTTACCAAAACACAAGCCGCCGAACCTGCTGCGCTGCGCAGCACCAGTCCGCCGGTCCCGCTTCACTGTGCCGCCCTTAACCGCCAGTTCCACTGCGCTGCACTGCCCCAGTCCAACATCCGCGCTGTGCCCCGCTGCGCTCCCCTGCCCTCTGGCCCGGCTGTGTTCCGCTGCTTCAGTCCGCCGGTTCATCCGCCGCGTTAACTTTGTTCGGCGTCTGGTGCCCGCTTCCTTGTCGTGAAGTAGTTTAGTTCCCTGGCTAACGGCAATATGACCTCCAATTATATTGACGAGCTGCGTTGTTACAGGAGATTACGGGTCTAATCGATACAATCTCGCAGAGGTCTACAAAAAATCCCAAGGTCTATGGATCGATATATTACGAGCACGTTCTCGTGGGAAGAAGCTGTGAAGAGTGAAGCACCTGCTTTGGTATACCGACAGGCATGTAACGATGTGGCTGGCTGTCGGGGGTATCATAAAATTCCAATCGATACCGAGCACCTCTACGACATTTTGATGACGGATAACATCCCGCTATATGTCCGAGAAGGAGTGAAACAACAATGGCTAGAAAATAGAACAAGTCCACCGGACCAGCTATCCATCGACCTACCAGGATATTACTCTAAAATTCAAATTCCATTAAGTCAAGGTTATATTTTCGAACTTGAATTCTGCATTCAAGTTGACAACCGAGTAACACCAGTGCATGTGGACCATGGACGCGTGGTGTCCTACATTCCTCCAATCGCTCGGCACTGCTTCAAGATTTGGGTTTTCTTTCCACCCAAACACAACCGCACCGGCACTTTCAAGTGGGGGAATAAAAAAAGAATTCCTTTAATCGAATGGTGGATTGCACTTTTGCTGAGGTACTAATTCAGTACCCAGGTGATGTGGTGAATCTCAACATTCTGGTGCAACATTCAGTGCTGCTAGGATATCAACTAGAAACGGCAGACATTGACAGGTGGGGGGGGGGGGGGGGGGGGGGGGGGGGGGGGGGGGGCATTCTTGGAGAAGTTATAGTAACTGAAAAGGATCGAGTCGACTCGTTACCTACGCCACTAAAATCGCCTCTGGATCCCGCAGGTGTCAAAGGATTTATGGATGGCATTGTTGTCCGCGTATTGCGTTATGGAAGGGCGGGAGTGGAATGGCGCAAACTACGAGGAGGAAAAAAGTAACTTCCTGGAAAAACTATCGTCTCCGGAAGCAACAGTTCAAGCAAGCAAAGCCGCCAAAGGTAAATGAGACAAGAAGAAACGCCTTGTTCAGAAATTAAAAGCTGCTAGAGGTAAAGAAGCTGAAAAGTCTGGAGTAGGCTCATATAGCAAATATATGTTGAAGATAGCTTAAATTTTACAGAATACCTGCTGCCCCAGCTCCAGTTAAGTGCTCTAGTGTTCTCTAAAGCCACACTTGTTATCTATTCGGATTTTTTCCAGACATTTGACAAAGTGATTTACATAGCGAGACAATTTTAATGTAGAGGCAGCGTCAATTGACATTTCTGATTTCCTGCTTTACTTTTGTCGGACAATATACAGCCCTAGTCGTAGTTTTGGGATCTACGCAAACTAAAAACCAGATCCGTTATCTACACCTGTGCCTACACTATTTTTATAGAGTAGTTAACTGTTTAGATTAGTTATTGACAAGTTTTAATTTCTATTGAAATCGGCAGTGTTCAAAACCTTTACCGACGTTCTGCATTCCTGTAATCAATTTTGAGATCTGTGTGTCGGAAAAGTTATGGAAGTATTGTGCAAGTGCTGATCTCCATTATCTATAGAGCACCTTGTAGCAAACGCCATAGGTTCTATCAGTCTCAGTACGTTTACGGTTTGTACTAGGAACAAAGAATACAAACAATGTGCTCAAGCACTTTTGCAGCCCACGTCACCGAGATTAAACATCGCTGTTAATGATGTATGTAACGCGCTATACTAATGTTCTAGTGTGTATTGGATAGAGTGACATTGCTACCAAGTGTGTTTAGAAAGACTTTCATTACTACTTGCAAAAATATGCCCTCTGAGCTACAAGCAAAAGTCTAAACTAGTCCACGCAAGGAGGGTGGGAAACGCGAGATGGCCTTCCTTTCTTCGCTCCAGCCGAGGGTTTAGATCGCTTAACGCGTCTATCAACAAACCGGCGGTCCGTTCCTGGCCATCCAGCGATCTTCCGGTTGGCGTGCTTCAGAGATGCCAACAGGTGCACGCACGCACCAAATTTATAGACTGCTCTGCACCGACACGTCTGCGTGTTTACAGTCCACCTGAGCACAGGCTGTCCGAGTCGCTCCTTGCGACGATTGTTCCGCTCGCCTTCTTCAGTTTTCCTGACGTTGTCTAGCGTGTCGATCAAACTTCGACAATGAAATTCACTTGGACGGCTAGATTCACCTTCCAGTAGAAACTGAACAGTATGTCGCGGCTGAGTAACCACTATTTTCTTTGCCTTCAAAAGTCTTTTTGTTCGAGCAATCAGGGTAGTTGCGGGCTTGGGTTTCGTGGCAAACGTAGGGTGAAGAATGGAGCGGTGGTGGCACATAGATATCATCTTTTTGAGCAAAGCACAAAGCTTCGTGCGGACACGAAACGTATAGTCGCGCTTAATAACTTTGTTGAAATGCTCCATGGGTTGTTCGTTCTCGCAAAGCCAGTTGGCGACCAAAAGCACTGCCACTTGCAGAAACGACTTTTAATCCAGGTCTTTATAAAATAATCGGCAAAGCGTTTCATCTCTGGAACTGCCTGCCACAAGCCATCTGCACGCTCTTGAATTGACATGAACTCGGTGGCATCTCTAGCGTAGTGCATTTCGTAGATCTGTCGATAGACGAGGTACTTCGAGTTCTTGGAGAGGCTTAAAACACGCTTTTTCACGTTTTCGACGACATGGAAGAAGCACATTAAATATTGTAGTTCTGGTTTTGAAGGCTCCGATGCACACGGAGCAAACAGGGTTTGTTCAACACCATTTAACTGGGCATCTTCAGCGTCTCCAATGCAGTAACGACCCACAAGCGGACGTCCTACGACCACCTTGTAGATATCCATCAGCCTTCGAAGAGCGTGACAGTACTGGACGAGTGTTCTTTGCGAAGTTAAGAAGAATGCCATCGGGTGAAACTGCCGAGCAGCGTCAGAGATACCGCAGACAATGAATGGGTATCCACACGTCACAAGCTCAAACGTCGCGTCTTTATGAAAGACAAATGTGTCGGGATCCCACGTGGCCACTTCGAGTAAGAATTTCGTCGTGGCTCCAATCACCAATGGTTCGTCGTCACTTCCGTCTCCAAGATCCGGAGTCCCGTCCTCGTCTAGTGGGTACCCGAACGTGAATGGCGTAGTATCAGGTAGATCATCAGAGCATTGTGATTCAGCAGCAATCTCCTCTATGTCCTCTACGTCGTCGGTGTTCTTCATTTTGCTTCGTCTGTAGTTGTAGACAAAACTTTGGATCTGCTTAGAGCAGGCACTGCTCCGGTCGATAGCGTGAAGCTATCAACCAGCTCATTGCGGATGCAAGCGGGCTTTACGTCCTTTGCCACTAGCTCACGGATAGCCGCCTTCATCTCAAGAGAGAGTTGCGGACGCAGGTCAGGAGCGATGACGGCAAAGTGGTCATCGTGCTGATAAAGATGGTTCTGCTTCGTTCTCTCGCAGGTCAAGTCTTCAGCTTAAACTTGCACGAGATAAGTGCGCTCAAGCAGGGCTCGGACTTGCAGCAGTAGATACGGTAGCGCATATGATGCTGATCGAGGTTGCTAACACACACAGCACAGTGTTTGAGCTGACTGGCAATCACACCCATAGGGCGGCAAGGCGTCCAGTTTTCGATTGATGCAAAAGACATTAGGACAAATCTCGTGCTGATTGGTCAAACGTAGTTGGGCAGTGGATACATCATGATACATAATAAAGTCTTTTTGGTTCAAAAATAAAGCTCTCTCATGCGTTTGCGATCGCTCCTGCAGCAAATACAGCTTCTCTCCAGAAGAGGCGTTTGCTTCTTTGTCCCGCCAGTCCAAAACTTGAAACGTGGATGATGTACGTGGAAGAGTTTAACGCGCGATATCCTGACCAGAAACAGCAGTGATCGATGGAACTTCCACACTGGGAAGGAAAATCCCACCACAGAATAAAAAATGGCCACGGTCTTGCAGGACAAACTGATCGAGAAGTGGTTAATTCAAAAGGAGGGACCGACAAAATTGAAAATCGACGCTCGACGGTGAGCCAACTACTGAAGAAATGACCGGCTAATACGTAAAGAAGTTCAGTTCGCTGTCGAAATTTACATCATAAGCTATGGCTTGTAGATTTCGAATCACATTGTGATCCTCGAAGCTCTAACCGGTGGAAATAAATTCGAATGTGATCATTCCTGTGGTTGCCCCACCACTCCGTACCAGTCGGTCCAAGAGCCAAGGAAAAAAAACTTCATCATGGTGTCATCGCGTGACCCTGAAATCTACCCGCTAGTGTTTTCGGTGTCGGTTGGTGTGGTGATTGGCGCTCTGAGTATCCTTTGTTCAACCTACGTAACCTGGCAGTGTACTGCGCGCTCGGAACATGCACTTCCCAGCAGTATAGGCTTCTACATGCGTCGCCATCTGAGCGATTGCACAGGGACGACACAGCATTACGAGGGCCGCGTCTCGGAAGGCATTGCCCGGGATGGAGAAAAGGTGGCGCATTTTGAGTCGAAGGCAGACGATGCTGACAGTCGTGATGATCTCCGCAACCACACACAAAAGCAGCAGCAGGGGGTTGTCTGCTGCTGCAGCCACTAGTCCCAGAAGATACAACGCGACGTGCATACCGAGGATAAACGCGTAACCGGCCAATCCGAGACGAACAGTGATCTGAGCCACCGTGATCACGGGACAAAGGAGTGCCATCAAGCCTGTCAGCAACAGAGACGAAAGTAAGATGAACAGCGATACGAAGATACGGGGATGCAGTGTCGGTACCGTTGGGGATGATGTCGTCGCAGCAATTGAAGAATCCATTGCTCCATTCGCCAACAGTGATACTGTTGTGATCAACGCCGTCACCGCGCTCAAGCCTGTTAGGATAGACGAACGTGGTCACTGGCTTGGATGGTTGCTGGTCTTTCATAATGTTGGCACTTGCACTGGTAACAGCGAATTTGATAATGTTGACTCCTGGCGAATCCCTATAGCAAGTAGCGATCGAGGTGTGGATTGCGGGTGCTGGTGACCATGTAGTCGCCAGGTTCTCTATAAGTAGAGTAGCCTAGGTAATATAGTACAAAGTACTGACAGTTTTCTGCAGGGAAAGTTGGAGCAAGGAGTACGGACACCACGCACCACTCTTCTGGTATACTACATGAACAATGTGATACAGGTTCGATGTAAATGTAGAAGTACCGATTCGAAAGCACCAAACTTGATCATCGCAGGCCAGACCATTTACTGTTGTTGAAAGGGAACACATGATGGATCACTATCTGACTTCGTTCAAATGTTTCGAGCTTCGTAGTGTTGCGCAGTGCTGTCTTCTACCTCGAAATGTTTTACATAATGTTAGCCCATATTCTTAATTTCTCTTCGAATAGCGACAGCAAGAAACGATCACACGATTAAAAAGAATCGAAAACCATACTAATGTTAATGTGAATCCTCCACGTTTTCTATTCTGCACACAGCGACGCTATCATCACTGTGGTCCATACAGAGTAAACGTACAAGTATTGTTTGCGAACGCCTTAAGTTTAACCGAAGGTGTAGCCAGGTAGTGTTGCTCGAGGTAGAACGGCAAACGTATTGGGCTCGAACGACTCCGAGTGGTCCGCCATCTGCGCAACGGCACAGCAGCAGCAGAATACGGATGCGAAGATGTCCTCCATTAACGATCCAGGGATGGAGAACAGGTACCGCATACGGAATCGAATGCGAATCGTGAAGAGCATCACCAGCGCGCCCATGATCACAGCGAGCGTGCTCAGCACGTCGACTTTGGTCACCGCAGCACCGAATACGAGACCGTCGACAGACAAGTACGAGAAGAGCACAGCGAAGAAGTTGGCGATGCCTAGACGCGCGCAGATCTGCGCCATCGAGATACCAGGGCAGAATAGCGGCGTGATGGCTGGGAAATAGGTACACCGTTAGAGATCAGTGTCGATAACGATCCGTGACGACGTACCATTCGGGACGCAGTTCATGTAGCAACTGCCGAACAATCCGTTCTTCCACTTGCCCACCACAAGGCCGTTGTGGTCGACACCTTCGATTGCAGGCGTCGGAGCCATCGGCACATTCGGGTCGTCAGCCTTGCTGGGCATTGTTGTTCAGGAGCGCTTTACCAAGCTCGTGTACTTTAGCCGAATGCACGGTCCGGCAGCATGCAGCACCATTGGAGACTCTTGAGTTTGCGACTGTTCATAGCGGATCCGCCTCCTCAACCAGCGCGACTGTCCACGGCGGCATGCAGCGGTTTTGAAGCGGTGCATTGAGAGATCGCAGGGGATTATCTCGGTATCGACGACAGCAGCGGCGTAGACTTCCTCGCGAGACGTGAGCGCTGGGCGTCCGGAACGGCTACTGATCCGAACACGACGCTCGCTCCCTCAGGCGTGTTTGAACTCCTGGGACGAGCTCGTCTGTTTTCTAGCTGCTGTAACTTGAACCAGCAGCGTTCACTGGTCGTCAAGCCAAAATCGCCAATCCCCGTCGATCGGGAAAAGATAGACGGAGCGCTGCAAGTGAACTGCACTGCAAGCGCAGCCAAGTTCAACGTGGTAAACCGTAGACAAGGCGAAAGCGCGGAGACGTTCGAGGCGTGACTGTCACATGCGGTGAATCTTGCGGTTGAAGCTGCGTCTGCACACCGTCGCTGCACTTGCATGTGCTGGTTGTCTGCCAATGACCGAGTGCCGTGCAACCACGGCGCGCGAAATACATTGGGCCCAACAGACCAGCAGAGCTTTCCTGACGTCGCTGCAACTGCAACAACCGCAAGCCGGGGCAAATCCCCTCCGCCCGTCGCATGTGGATCCTCGTGCTTGAAGCTGCGCTCGCACCGGAACTGGTTTAACGCCTCTACGACATCTGCACGCGGCTGGCGCAATTCAGCGCGGATTGCTCCCCCGAATGCTGGTTGAGCTTCGGTCGCGGTTGTCCTGGAACTTGTCCGCTTGAAGCTCTGCGAGCCAGCCAAACCGAGACTCAGCCGACGACGCCGTCTTGCAGTTCACCACTGCAATTCGCCGCTCTCATCCTGGCGCAAGTTGTATTGCAATCACTGCCAGCCGCTGTTAACACAAATACTGCAAGATGGCTACGGCGCATATTCCAATCCAAAGGTATTCCTTGAAAAGGGTGCATGGTGGACGGCATCGCCTTTGAGAGGCGTTTGTCCAATCGAGCAGGACTGGTCCACGCCGCAGTACCATTCATCAGACAATTGAGGCTGATGCAGGCCTTGGGGACCATTTCCAAGACTTGTCGGATGCCTTGGGGACCATCTCTTGGAGCAACATTGGCGAGTGTACACTGTACTTGCATGTACTTAACAGCTGCCATACTGAGACCAAGTGAAATTGTCATCTGGAGGCCCCTTTTGCGCAAGCAGGAGGATGGGTTTCTATGCTTGTGAAGTGAGGAATCAACCGACGTGCAAGGCCGACACTGGGTCACGGCGGAATGCACCAGGATGGCACCGCTGCACTGGTTTCTGCTGGCTGCACCGCTATCGCTGTTAGCCACGTTATAGCCTGCACTCGTTGTGTGGTTTCACTATAAATGGCACAACGTCTATAAGAAAACGTCTTCCTCTCCTTTTGATACTCATTGAGAGTGGCCACGGTACTGCTCCTCCACTCGTTTCTAACCAACAGGCGTAAAGAAAAGGCAAAAGATCGTGTTCCATAAAGACAAGTAACCTAGAATTTGTAATCTTTTGCACTACTTATTGCGGTCCACAACTTTTCTTCAGTCTTCTGGTGGTCTCCTCTTCAATGTCACAATTCATTCCTGAATCGCAAAGTACCGTGTGCTGCTTCGACGTCGGCATTCCGCATTTTGCGCCGCGCCGGTCAAGCGCTCACTTCCGCATTGCCCGCATGTTCCGTATCCACCGCCGCGCCGCCACCCTCTCATCAACTTCCGGTCTTTCCAGCCGCCTCTCTGCGCTCGCGCCTCGTCGTTCTAATGGCGTCCGTGGCTTCCGCTCCATCCCGGGCGAGGGCGCCGACAAGCGCGCCATCTTCCAACAGAAAGGCCTGTACCGCCAGCTTGAGGAGAAGGACAGTTGCGGAGTCGGTATGATCGCCAGTCTTAAGAAGAAGCCGTCGCGCTCCACCGTTGTACAGGCCAACGAGATGCTTGTCCGTATGTCCCACCGCGGTGGCTGCGGCTGCGATCCCGCGTCCGGAGACGGCGCAGGAATGTTGGTCGCTTTGCCCCATGAGTTCGTCCAGCGCGTAGTCAAGGACGGCGAATTCGGCGCCGCCGCTAAGCTGCTGACCCTCGAGAAGGAGAAGTATGCTGTGGGCAACGTCTTCTTCAACAAGAACGCTCCCAACGACATCCCGTTGGCCAAGAAGACGTTCGATGATATGGCTGAGGCCATGGGTCTCAAGGTCGTGGGCTGGAGAGCCATGCCCACGACGTCCAACACACTGGGAGCCACTTCACTGGCCTCTGAGCCTCACGTCGAGCAGGTAATGGTGCTCAACGAGAACCCCAATCTCTCGGGAGACGACTTTGAGAAGGAACTCCTGCGACTACGTAATGTGGTCACATCCGTGAACGAAAAGAAATTCTCGGACTTTTACGTCAACTCGCTGAGTAACCGTACTATCACCTACAAGGGCCAGCTCACGCCCGAGCAGCTCTTCGAGTACTACGACGACCTGTCCGCCAAGGACTTCACGTCCTATGTGGCGCTGGTACACTCGCGTTTCTCGACCAATACGTTCCCGTCCTGGGATCGCGCCCAGCCCAACCGCATCATGTGCCACAATGGCGAAATCAACACTCTGCGTGGCAACAAGAACTGGATGTATGCTCGTGGTGGCACTTTGCACAGCTCGTACTTTGGCAACCGCACGTCGGACCTGCTTCCTGTATGCTCGGACTCCAAGTCGGACTCTGGTAACTTTGACGCTGTGCTGGAGATCCTCACAAAGGCCAGCTCCTGCAACCGTTCTCTACCTGAGGGAATGATGATGATGATCCCCGAGGCCTGGCAGAACGACCCGCTCATCGCCCCACACAAGAAGGACATGTACAAGTACCAGTCGTTGCTCATGGAGCCGTGGGATGGACCGGCCATGATGGCGTTCACGGACGGCAAGTACATTGGCGCCACGCTGGACCGCAACGGTCTGCGCCCGAGTCGATACTACGTCACCAAGGATGACCACGTTCTCCTTTCCAGTGAGATTGGTGTGCTGGAACACCTGCCGGAGAAGGACATCAAGTACAAGCGTCGTCTAGAGCCCGGCAAAATGTTCCTGGTGGACTTTGAGCGCGGTATGATCGTATCGGACGACGAGGTCAAGAAGTCTGTGAGTGAGAGCCGTCCTTTCAAGAAGTGGCTGGACGAGAACCTCGTGTCGCTTTCGGAGTTGACTGCGACCAAGAAGGAGGCAGCGCAACAGAAGCGCCGACCGAACTACGCCGAGCTTAACCGTCGTTTGAACATGTTTGGCTACACGACGGAGACGATGGACCTGCTTATGATGCCGATGGGTATTCACGGCAAGGAATCGCTGGGTAGCATGGGTAACGACGCGCCGCTGGCTGTGCTGTCGGAACAGCCCAAGCTGCCTTTCGAGTACTTCAAGCAGCTGTTCGCACAGGTGACGAACCCTCCGATTGACCCCATCCGTGAGGAGTTGGTCATGAGTTTGATGTGCCCCGTGGGTCCTGCTGCCAATGTCCTGGACGCAACTGCTGAACACGCCAAGCGCCTGATGGTGGAGCATCCGGTCATGTCGAACGCTGAGATGGGCGCTCTGAAGAGCACCAACAACGCCGACTGGACGCCCAAGGTCCTGGATGCCACGTTCGCTGCGGGCAGTGGCGCTCGCGGCCTCGTTGAGGCTCTTTACCGACTATGTGAACAAGCTACTGATGCGCTGGTGAACGAGAAGGCTCCTATTATCGTGCTGTCTGACAAGCTCGCTGGTGTGAACCGTTACCCGGTGCCGTCGCTGCTCGCTGTCGGTGCCGTGCACCAGCACTTGCTGCGTACCCAGCAGCGTACCAGTGTGGCTCTGTTCGCAGAGTGCGGTGACGCCAAGGAGGTGCACGACTTCTGCACCCTGTTGGGTTTCGGCGCTGATGCCATCAACCCGCACATGGCTGAGATGGCTCTGAACAAGATGAACGATGAAGGTCTGCTCTACGCTCACTCGAAGAAGGAGATGGCCAACTCGGAAGTGTTTGACAAGTACCGTGCGGCTGTGGGCAAGGGTATCCTCAAGGTCATGTCTAAGATGGGTATCTCCACGCTTCAATCGTACAAGGGTGCGCAAGTGTTCGAGGCTGTGGGTCTGGGTGACGACATTATCAGCATGTGCTTTGAAGGCACGAACTCGCGTATCCAGGGAACGGACTTTGAAGCGCTGTACACGGACATCTCTCGCTTCCACGAGGCTGGATACCCATTGCACTCGGACATGCTGCCTCTGATCCGCAACCCTGGCAGCTACCACTTCCGTAACGACTCGGAGATTCACTACAACTCGCCCAAGAACATTGTGGCGCTGCAGCGTGCTGCGCGTGAGAACTCGCGCGAGGCTTACGCGCAGTATGTCGAGGAGACCAACGAACTCTGCAAGCGCGTGAACCTGCGTGGCCTTCTGGACTTCAAGTTCGTCGACGAGGACAAGATGCCGAAAATCGAGGAGATGGAGAGCGTCGCTGACATTGTCAAGCGCTTTAACACAGGCGCTATGAGTCTGGGCAGTATCTCGCAGGAGACGCACGAGGCTCTGGCTGTTGCGATGAACACGATTGGTGGACGCAGTAACACCGGCGAAGGTGGCGAGGACGTCAAACGCTTTACTAAGGCTGGTGGCCCTCCCAACCTTCGTCGTTCGGCCATCAAGCAGGTGGCTTCGGGTCGTTTCGGTGTGACGATGAACTACCTGACTAATGCCGATCAGCTGCAGATCAAGATGGCCCAAGGCGCCAAGCCTGGTGAAGGTGGTGAGCTGCCTGGTCACAAGGTCAGCGACTACATTGGATCCATGCGTCACACTACGCCTGGCGTGGGTCTGATCTCGCCACCGCCTCACCACGACATTTACTCGATCGAGGATTTGGCTCAGCTGATTCACGACTTGAAGCACTCGAACCCGTCGGCTGAGGTGTCTGTGAAGTTGGTGTCGGAGGTTGGCGTTGGTGTGGTGGCTGCTGGTGTTGCCAAGGCCAAATCGGACCACATTACCGTTTCAGGTCACGACGGCGGTACCGGTGCTGCTGTGTGGACTGGTGTGAAGAATGGCGGTCTTCCGTGGGAATTGGGACTCGCTGAGACGCAGCAGACGCTGGTGCTTAACGACTTGCGTTCGCGTGTGAAGCTGCAGACCGATGGCCAGCTGAAGACTGGTCGCGATGTGATGGTCGCTGCGTTGCTTGGTGCTGAGGAGTTCGGCTTTGCTACGGGTCCGCTGATCGCTCTTGGCTGCATCATGATGCGCAAGTGCCACTTGAACACATGCCCTGTGGGTGTTGCCACTCAGGACCCGGAGCTGCGTAAGAAGTTCCAGGGCCAGCCCGAGCACGTGGTCAACTTCATGTTCATGCTGGCTGAAGAGGTGCAGGACTACATGCGCCGCCTGGGTTTCCGCAAGCTCGACGACTTGATTGGCCGTGCTGATCTGTTGAAGGTGAACCAGGACGCGCTGCACTACAAGAGCCGCAAGTTGGATCTCTCTCCACTTCTCATCAATGCTAGCACGCTGAACGAGGGCGCTGGCGTGAAGAAGGAGATGGAGCAGGACCACGAGGTCGAGAAGTGCATCGACATGCGTCTGATCGAGAAGGCTAAGGCTGCTCTGGAGAACAAGACGCCTGTTGTCGTCGAGGACGTTGCTACTAACCTGGACCGCACGCTCGGTGCCACGCTGTCGCACGAGGTCTGCAAGCGCTACGGCGAGGAGGGTCTGCCCGACGGAACGATTCACCTGAAGCTCAAGGGCCACGGTGGCCAAAGTCTGGCGTTCGGTCTGGCCAAGGGCGTGCGTCTCGACCTGGAGGGTGACTCGAACGACTACGTTGGTAAGGCTCTGTCAGGCGGTGAAGTGTCGGTGTTCCCGGGCGAGGACTTCTCGGAACGTGCCAACCCGGAGAACGTGATTGTCGGCAACGCCGTGCTGTACGGTGCTACCAGTGGCGAGGCTTACTTCTCGGGCAAGGCTGGTGAGCGCTTCTGCGTGCGTAACTCTGGTGTCAAGGCTGTCGTTGAGGGCGTGGGTGACCACGGATGCGAGTACATGACGGGGGGTCGCGTGGTTGTCCTGGGTTCGACTGGCCGTAACTTTGCCGCTGGTATGTCTGGTGGTATCGCCTACATCTTCGACGAGGACCAGACGTTCCAGGAGAAGTGCAACATGGGCATGGTGGGCGTCGGTCCGTTGACTGAGACGGCGTCGGATGCTGAGATTCAGGAGGTCAAGGCTCTCATCACCAAGCACTTGGAGCGTACGCAGTCGCCGAAGGCGCAGAAGGTGCTGGACAACTGGGACGCGTCGGTGCACAAGTTCATGCGTGTGATGCCGTCTGATTACGAGCGAGTACTGCTTCAGCAGGCGGCGGTCATCAAGGAGACCAAGAAGCTGGCGTCTGCTTCCGTCTAAAACGTATGATCACTTAAGCTATGTAAGATGAGCAATGGGCTGAGATAAACCAGATGAATTGTATAACCAAGGTAAGCGAAGATCAATTATGAGGTTACGACTTGCATCCGTACTGCCCCGCATGCCCGGTTTTACGTGAACTTCAACTTGATCTCCTAATACAAGCCCCCTCCCTCTATTAGAGTTACCTATTACCCTACAATTGTCAAGTCTAAAAATACAAAGGGGGATTTTCCGATCTTGTCCAAGAAACACAAAGAGAATCAGAAAAGATGAAGGTGTTCACGTCGCTGCTCCTTGCTGCCACGGCAGCGTTCGCCCCCGCCAGTGCACTGACTACCGATCTCCCGTCGTCGTTGAGTGCCTCGGAGCAGCAGACGTGGGAAGCATTCGTGGACTACGCTCTGGACTACGAGAAGAGCTACCGCTACGACACCTATGATCAGGACCTGGTGCAGCAGCGCTTCCGTGCCTTCGCGACCAATCTGGAGCGCATCCAGATGCACAACGCGGCCTACGAGCGCGGAGAGCACAGCTTCACGCTGGGGCTCAACGAGCTTGCGGACCTCACGGACGCTGAGTACAAACAGCTACTGAGCTACCGAGCCAGCGTCTCCAAGGCCTCGAGGGCGTCTGAAACGTTCGTCAAACCTGACAACATCGAGGATCTTCCAGCCACTTGGGACTGGCGTGAGCATAACACTGTCACGCCCGTGAAGAACCAGGGCCAGTGTGGCTCGTGCTGGGCCTTCTCGGCCGTGGCGGCCATGGAATGCGCCTATGCTCTGAGCACCGGCACGCTTGAGTCGTTCTCGGAGCAAGAGCTCGTGGACTGTACCCTTAATGGCATTGATACCTGCAACCATGGGGGTGAGATGAGTGAGGGGTACGAAGAGATCATCAACAACCACAAGGGAAAGATCGACCGCGAGGAGGACTACGAGTACACGGCCGAGTCCAAGGGCGTATGCAACGCCAAGGACGACAAGGCCATTGGCCACTTCACTTCGTACGCCAATGTCACGTCCGGTGATGAAGCTGCTCTACAGGCCGCCATTGCCACTAAAGGTGTACAGGCGGTGGCCATCGACGCCAGCAGCTTCACGTTCCAGTTGTACCGCCACGGCGTGTACAGCTGGCCGCTGTGTGGCAACGCCCCCGATGCGCTGGACCACGGCGTGGCGGCCGCTGGCTATGGCGTTTACAAGAAGAAGGACTACTGGCTCGTTAAGAACTCGTGGGGTGATTCCTGGGGCATGAAGGGCTACATCATGATGAGCCGCAACAAGAACAACCAATGCGGCATCGCTACGGACGCCACGTACCCGATTATGACCAAGGAAGAAGAGATCGTGGTGGACCGCCCTATTGTCCTGGAGACGACGGAGGTGGCCAGCATCATGTAAGCGTGCAGCCTACAGAGGAGCGCACTCAAGGGTTTGATGGCCGTGATGGCTGCTGTTATGAATGCACATGTTGTATCCTCGACTGCCCCTCTTTACATCGTTCCTGTTGGTAATTCCTTGCCCTCCTGGCGCCAGGAACACTGTGTCGTACAGTGAGCGCCGCGTTGAGGCGATCGCATTGTGCGGTTTCCCTTGATGGTGGACAAAAGCGCAACACACGTCGCAGGAATTCTAATTAAAGACGGGCTAATGATGACGCAAGGGCATCATTCCCTAACCACACCCTCTCAAAAGTGTCATAATCCACTCAAAAGATTGCGGCTGATAATTCATGTGCCCATTTTCAGGATCCCAAAATATCTGTATGGTTGGGCTCACACTGAACTGTCGATACAAGCAGAGTCCTAGTATCCATGTTTCGTTCGTATTTCTTTGGATCGTGGTAGCTTCTTGGTTCGTCATCCTTACAGCCACCACTCCAACACCATAGCCGATAGCTTGCGGCCGGTATTAGTCGTGATCGTGTTTTCCACTGTGACCACCGCACTCCGTGCACTCCTCATCATACTAATGTAATCCTCGGGCAACTCGATGCGCTTGTATCGAGCGGTGCTTGTCCGTGTTAGACCATCTGCCTTAACGACAGTCTGGCCCATAACCGCGAATGCAGCGAACGCTTGCGGAACTCTTCTTTGATGATAGGTAGCATTCTGTCGACGATTCATATTTCCACTATTAGTCATTTGCCGGAAATTTATCGCGATGACACAGACCGCAGCTCCATGGTTCACCCGTCCTCATTCTCTCATGTTTCATCTCACTTCCTTCTCGGCACTCGACAACCTACCAAGGCTACCAAATCTTAAACTACAACTATAGCATAAGGCCACCATGTGAACGCCAACGACTATTACTTGAACTATCCTCCTCCTCCTTCTACCAATTACTACTATTAGCCCAATCACTTAGGCAAACAAATTTAATTGAAGAACATCTACGAAGTGAGCCCATTCTACTATTTATTGCCCATTTACAGTCGTACAGACTCGTACAGGCCTTTGTGCGTGCCCAAAATCGACCTTCCAAGTATCAATTCAATATCGATTCTGAATGTTACCCCCAGACTTCAAGCGTCACGTCGATATGCCGCCAGATTTGGACCCTGCTCTACTGCAAGTAGGGGACAGCGAAGCACGCGCGGAGGACCGGCGTCAAGAGCTCATTTCCTATAGCCTGATAGCACAGTAAGTGCTGCTTCAGGCTGTTATTCGGCGAGCAAGTATCGCGCCATGAGATCCAATATCCACTTCAAGGCGCGTCACAGCCGTTAATGACGTCGCCCTTCTTCCGAAGCCACCAGAAATGACGTATCGTTTCTTTCCCCCAAGCAGAGTACGCCAATCTGTGACGCGGCTACTCACATCTCTCTTCTATTGGCTGAAAAGAGAAAGTCTGACAGCCGCCAATTCGCCAAAATCTTGAATAAATTTATTCATTGGTCAAAATCGTACTCGAAGTGCAGAAGCGAGACGATGAATGACGTCGTCATGTCTCGCTCGTACTTAGTGTGGCAACACTCACTTTTCGAACGAACGAGTGGAGCAGTTTCCTCCCCACACTCCAACTCATAGATTTTGAGTTGGTGCATTTAGTGTTTTACCGTCGGTTGCCAACGTACCATCAAATCTACCAACCATGGAGACCGCCTGCCCCAGCAACAACGCCCAGTTGCAGCTCAGCTCCTTCGTCTCGCTCGACGCCGACGACGAGATGGCCCAACTCATTCTCGAGGTATGCAACCAACCGGCTGCAACAATGCAACGCTGTGCCCACTCTAACATTATTTCTCGCTTCACAGGAAATCTCGTACATGCGGCGCTCATTTACCGGTGTGGCAGCAGAGATCGCCAGCTCCCCGTCTAGCACATCGACCACGGGACTCAATGCAATCTCGGAAGACGATGAAGAGGAGGAAGAGTAGACGGCTGCCAGTTAATAGACAACCACGCGATGAGGGACGGATACATCACGCGACCAGAACTCGCGCAAACCGCGCTGCAAATACTTTCCGTCGAGTTCGATCGTTGGGAGCGCAATGCCGGTATTAGCACAAGTAGAGGGTGGGGATAGCAAGTTACAACGCGTTATTTATTGGAGAACAATGCAGTTTCTTTTCTAATGTTGGAGGTGGTGATATTGCGCAGTTTTTTTTGTTGGCTTTTGGGAGGTGCTTGGCCGTTAACTATGCGACGTAGGATCCTGTGACATCGAATTTGGTAAGTCCTTCCACCCAGGAAGTGGGCATTTCAGTAAGAACTGCTCACCAGCCCAGCCGCGGTGTGTAAAACACAAAGGTTAGAGCAGCTTTCATATTGTCGCAACGAAGAAGAGAATACCCAACCACAGTAGTAAGCTCTCGTTCTCATCCCAGAAATGCTCCAACGTATCCTACTCCAAAGTACGTGTACATGTATCTTCTTGGTAGGCCTACCCCCCAAAAACCAATCCTTTCCAAACTACATCATTCTATTAATACACGTGCTGAATTTCAGCTGGAAAGCGGGTGGCGAGCCACTACCTTATGTGAGGCGCTATGAAAACGAGGCATGCAGCAAAACGTTTGCCATTTGTTTTGATAATTGGCGTCGTCTCCAGTAATATTTTTTGTGGTAGGTCGGTGGCAGTCTGGGCCCGAAAATAATTGTTTTCATTTTTTTTCTAAAAATATAAGCTGCATGTTCAGCTTCTTTAGAGCAATTTTTACGGCGGATAGTTAACCGCTACCGAACTTTGGTCGCGAGCTCTCATACCTACGCAGTTTTTTTTTTTTCTCTGTCGGCGTGTCGAAGCCTAAGCTGCTTCCATTCGCGAGGACTACAACAACAACAACAAAAAATCGCCGTCCATCCAGCGAGGACATTCCATGAGCTAAAGGAGAACCGTCACAGTTCGTCGCTTTGTTTATCTAATTGGTGACGAAACACCTCCAGATTCAAACGGTATAAACTAGCAGATTATAAGCTCAAAATGAAGCAAATATCATTGTGCATTTATACCCAATCGAATGGATTATGAGAAGGATAATTGAGAATGCCGTGCACCTTCTTACGAGTATATGCAGTGCCCACTGAATTCTCTGACCCCGTTTTAGGGCTGACACTCCGCATGACGCAGAGGCGTTGTTCTGCATGTCGAAAAAAAATGTCGAGCTATCGGTCTGCAATGAGTGTGGCTACTTGGATGGGTTTCCTTTTTTATAACTGTATAGTGTCCATAATGTCCGAACATGCATCGCCCGTTGGTGGGGCAATCTCCACTAAAACGGTCTTACTATGGATAGCAGAATCAAGGGTTCTACTAACAGATGCCTATGCTTTACATATACTAATCACGTTCAAGGGTGACTGAATCACTGACAAGTATTTCTAGTAGCTCGCAACGTAAAAAGTGTATGCCAGCTAGGTCGATCTAGTAGTCTTACCATACAAGCCATGCGTAGCCCCACGAACGGGGCTATTTACGCAGGTGTTGGCAGCAGGGGTCGGAAAAAATAATATCAATACAATAATTACTGTATTGTCTGGCTACAATTATTTATTATTGGACTAGACCAAAATCAATACAATATGATATTGTCCCAATAATACCAATACAATACCGGTTTTGAGTGAATTTGCGTCGCGGTTGGCTTGAACCAATCATTCTAACAACTGGTGGCCACGAGCACAGAGCTGTTGCTCCGCAACGTAGTTTCACTTTGCATTTCGACCTGATGGCTCCGAACCGTGAAATTTGCGCATTCTTCTTTGAGGACAAAGGTCAAGGCGACTACCGCTGCCAGCTTTGCGGTACTCCCCGTAAACAGCAAGCCGGAACCGGCTACTCAAACCTGCTGTCCCACCTCAACCTGAAGCACCCCGACTTTGAGGAGACCTACGACACTTCTTTGGCTACAGCCACACCTCTCTCCAGCTTTGGATTCGTCTCAGAAGCGGCTAAGTGTCGCTACCAGTGGCTTCAGTGGGTAGTGGAGAGAAACATGCTCCTCACCGAAGTTGATGACCCCCTCACAAGGTCTATGTCGTCCTGGAAACCCGTTTCGTCAAAGGCGTTGAAGCTAGACATGCAAAGATGCTCCAAGAGCGTTGGCGTGCTGGTCGAGAAAGAGTTGGGCGAGCTGTTTGGACTCATGTGGGACGGATGGACGCATGGTACCGCACACTACGTTGGTATATATGGTGTTTGTTACGTACGCGGTATGCGCCGTGAGCGGTTGCTGTCGCTATCGCCCCTGGATGATGGCAGCTAAGATGCAGACGTACACATCGATATGTTCAAGCGCGTCCTAGCACTATATAAGAAGGACATTTCGATGGTGGCTTTTCTGGTAGCTGACAATTGCGCGACAAATCAGCGTATTGCTACGTTGTTGGAGTTACCACTGGTCGGTTGCGCAAGTCATCGATACAACCTTGCGGTGAACCGGTACTTAGCTTCATACGAGACGGAGCTCACTGTAGTTAACAGCCTCATGGTGCAGCTATGTCATGTCAACAACGCGGCGGAACTAGCAAGATTCACGGATCGAAAACCTGTCAAACGGAATATTACTCGTTGGTCTTCAACGTTTGAAATGGTGTGCCGCTACAAAGAAATTCGAGATTCTATTCGACAGGTTGATGCTGTTGAAGAGTTCATCCCAAACGGTTCGACCCACAAGAAGCTTCTCGCTCTGCTAGAGCAACTCAAGAAACTGGATAGTGTGTGTAAGACACTCCAGTGTGAGAACACCAGCATGGCCGACGTTCGCGTTCTGTTTGACCAGGTAGCTGATGACTACCCAGTTATGGCAAGTCATCTACGTCCGACTGCGAAGATCGTTCACACGCCGATTTTTGAGTCAGCTTTGGTTAAGATTAGCAACAACACAAAGCTCACTGCGTCTGAATTGCGAGCGGTGCAGCGATTCATAGTAGAGCCAATCGCTACAAGCGGTAAAAGGAAAGAACGCGCGGCAAGCAACTACGCCAGCGAGATTCTACGAGGAGGAAAGCAGATGCGAACTGCGGGTGCTGCGACGGTGAGCTTTCACGAGCTGGCGAAGGTGGTACCGCCAACGTCGAACACAGTTGAGCGGCTTTTTTCGCAGTGTAAGCTCGTCGTGATGCCTCAGCGGACGTGCATGCTACCTGCGAACTTTGAAATGCTGGCGTTTCTTCGCGTTAACCGTGACATGTGGAACGCGGCGTCGCTCATCACCACGGAGTAGAGGTAGGTAGGTGGTACAATATACGGATATTGGTACAATTATTATTATTGTTCTTCGTCATATTGCAGTTATTATTATGGGGCGCCGGGCCGTGCAGTATAATATAATACTGTATTGTCCGAGGCCTGGTTGGCAGGGGTGAAGTGTAGCCCGCCTCGCTTTGCTCAGCAAAATGTTGATTCTGGAAAGACTGAAGGATAATTTTTACGACAGTTGTTGCCGCATTGATTCACCAAAATACTAGAAGGTTATATATTTCTTGTTATACTGAGAAGAATAACCCAAATAGGTACACCTCCAATGGGTGTTTTATGTATTTGTTTTTAATCCAATTGAGGTCACGATGGGGATACTTTATATTCTAGTGACTGTCCTTCATCTGTATTTGTGATCAGCTGAACTATTGAAAGACTTCCGAGACATAAGCATATACTCTGGGAAACGATTTGAAGCAATTGTAGAAAGATTTAACAATATCGACGAAATATGTGCAAAATCATTTGAAACGCCAGCAACCCACCAAAACTATGCGATAAGGAAAACTTATTTGCCTGCTGCCGTGGACCCATGCGATTTTTTGAGCCGTCTTGGAGCATGGTTGACATTAAAGTGACACCCATCGTGACGACAGATCTTTACCAACCTCATGCGAGTTGTCGATAAAAAACATTAGCTTATAGCATTGCATTATCTCGAAAATCATTATCACATCTACTTAACTAAGTCTTCCAACACCGGCTGACTCGTTCAGTCGGACAAAAAAGTAGTAAATTATAATTTCGTCTTTTTTTTTTAGCATCTTGCGTTAACGGCCTACCTTAGTTTTTGGTTTAAACTACCTACCTGTGCCAGTAAAATTGATATTGACTCGACATTAGAATGCTTTCTCGACGAAGCTGCGGCTAATGATGCCACGCTTGCGAGCATAGCCGATCCATAGTAGCGATTTTCCGTGAGATAGGCCTTGGTGTGCAGTATACATGTTGCGCGTTACCGCCCGTAATCGTTGATCATGAGTTTTGATCGTCACAATGTTGACGGTATATTACACGCAGTTAAAGCTCTATATCCCGCGACTTCTTCATTCCAAAACTTCCTTTCCAGACACAATGCATCTCCACATCCTGGTTGGCCTGACTATCGTTATTTATTTCGTCGCAGACATTAGCGCAACTGAACCGACAGGCTCCATGTCAAGTGTTAACGACGAGGTCGACTTCTACAATGTCAGCAAGACTAGGGTTTCCGACACGAGATTCTTGAGAATTGTTGTCGATGGTAACGAGGAAGAGAGAACGGGACTCTCCGTTCCTCCTTCAGAAAAGCTCAAATCCTGGTTAAAGTCGTCGAATATAACCCCAGAAAAACTTCAGAAATGGCTCAACAAGGAAAAATCGCCAGACATCGTCTTCTCGCGGATGCAGCTTACGAAGGCTGGCGACTTGTTGTTCTACAACTCCAAGTTCAGTACCTGGCTCCAATACGTCGACGATTTGAGTAAAACCTCGAAAGAGGAAGTCTCCGCGATCAAAACGCTGACTGCCCGGTATGGCGACAGTAAGCTGTATGGTATGATAAAAAGTATCAAGAGATTCCCGGAAGAGAAGAGCCTTGCAACGAGACTTGAGGAGGAGCAGATGCAGCACTGGGTCAATCTCCGCAAAGATCCTGATGAGATATTTCAGCTGTTTAATCTTGCCGAAAACAGGAGGTACATTTTCCGTCATCCCGAATTCACCACTTGGGTCAAGTACGTCGACAGTTTGAAAGCTAAACATCCTAAAGAACCAGTGTCGATGACCCAGACACTGACGAAATATTTTAGCGATAAATATCTACTCGAATTGGTAAAGGAAGCAGAAGTGAGAAAGGGGTCTAAAACCGTTGCCACTAAGGTGGAGGATGATCTTTTGGAGTTCTGGCTAAAAGATGGAAAGTCACCCGATGATGCTCTGGTGGAGGTCGGGCTTGGCATGTACAGATATTTTCATTTGGAGAACCCAATGTTTGACACTTTGGCCAAGTATTTACGAGTTTATAACTCAAAGTATCCCGACAAGAAAACTACAATGATCGAGCTATTAACGAAAAAGTTTGGAGACGGAGATGTTTCGGCGATTCTTACAGAGGCGAAACTAGTAGACGCGACGACAATCAGCTCAGTTGGAGATGTGGCTGAGCAAAGGGAAGTCTGTCGGTGACGTTGCTCTGCTCCTGCGGCTGTACAGAAGGCGTGATTTCACTGAAAAGCCGTTTCTTAGCACGTGGGTATCGTACATGAACACCATCGCCACAAACAACCCTCATGATGTGCATGCGATATTCTCGTCTTTGGAGTCTCAGTACGTTGGGCGACCACTGCTCCAAATCCTTGAAGCAGCCAAACAGTATCCCAGTATGGAAAACACTGCACTCGGATTGCAGACGAAAACGATACGAAGCATTTTCGCGAGTGGGGAAACTCCTGCGGTCGCGTTTTCTCAGCTTGTGCTTGACCAGGCGGGGGACGGTCTTCTCAGCAACCCACTGTTCAAGAACTGGATGGAATACGTCAAGGACTTCAACAAGAAAAACCCGGAAAAGCAGGAATCATGGTTTCAACCGCTTCGTATCGCCTACCAATGGAGAATCGAGAATATGATCGCGAGGGCGAAACAGAATCCAACTACGGTGAACATCGCCAATACTGTCGAGCGGGCGTGGCGAAAGCAATGGGTGGAATGGAATTACGCTCCAAGCGCTGCATTTAAGTTCTTTCAATTAAACAGAGCATATGAAAAGACTCTTCTCAGTCCAGAGTTCAAGGTATGGGTTAAGTATTTGAACTATTTCAATCGGCAGCATCCAGACAAGAAGGAGACTATAATTGACGGGATGAAGGCTAGCTACAACGACATAAACATACTGCTGATACTCAATGCAGCGAAGAAAGACCCCAATACGAAGAAGATGGTGACGTACTTGCAGAATGAACTTGTCAACAAGTGGGTAGTTGCGAACGAGGATCCGGCGGTCCTGAGGAGGAGATTCAGTGGCACTGTGGAAAACGGCGAAGAAATGGTGCAGCGTTATATCAAGAAGCGCGAAGCGATGTCTGCAACGACTTCATGAGGTGTTTCCATACACTTTCTAAAAAAAAAAACGAGGTTTCGCCAGGAAAACGCTGGTTTTCGATACGCGTAGTATTTCATCTACTTTAAGAGCTTGTAAATTGCACGATTTTGTCTGCCGGATTTTTTTGGCCTGTCGGGTATGTCATGCTCAGAATGTTGAGTCAGTTAATGTCCTTTTTATCCCCAAGGATTTATTTTACAGTAGTAAGATGCTTACTCTATTAAAAAATGTAGAGCAAGTGTTTCTTCTCGTTTCGACTGTATAACGTTCATTCCCACCACTGCCAAGTTCTAGATGTATGCCTTGTCATCTTTTTGTGTCTATAAAAGCGATTCCAGAGCAACTCAAGTTCGGTACCGGTGGCCGATCCTAAACCGGGTACACCTGTTGCTAGTACCTCTGGTTTGCGATTGCGAGCTCTGGTTCTGCTTGAAATTTTGCCATCATCATCATCGTCGCACCTCCTCATCGGTCTACTCGACACTTGACGTGAGCGCTCTCAAAAGTGGCTTGGTCTAATCAACACTTCGAGGTAGACCACAACCGAATTGGACATTCGTAACGCAAGGATTTCAGTCTATTGATGGTCTCTGGAAGCGATCCCTTCCAGACTCTGCAGCTGACAGACGAAGAGCAGCAGGACTGCTACGATCGCGCGTTCCAACTGCTCGATCGCACGCTGCGCAGCTATGATGAGAAAGACGATCAGGCAGAACACGGCCGGTCTCACACTCCGCTTCCCCATTCCAACCTGGACAACACGCGCTGGAAGCTGCTTAAAACTCAAGAAAATGCTTCACTTTACAAGGAGCGCAACTCCTGCACGCTCCAAGACTATAACCTCCTCGGTGGCGACTGGAAAGATCCCGTGGTGCTCCTAATGGCCGGAACGATCAATGGTGATCTCGACGGAATCGTCTTCGGCCTCGAAACTCCAGACTCGAGTGCCTTAAGGACTCGACTCGCGTTATTCACGAAGCAACCCGTGGACTGCGCCGTCTTGGCTCAATTAGCGGGCCCAACCGAAGCTGATCCGTTCCGATTCCTTGGCATCACGAGGATGGTGTACAACCACAAATGGCCACTCAAAGCGATGATCAAGCGACGAGACTTCGTGACGCTGACAGCGACAGGCACGATGACTCGAGCAAATGGTGACCGCATCGGATACGAAGTGGTGCAGCCAGTTAAACTTCAGCGGTGTCCTCCGCTGTCTGGCACGGTTATCCGTGGGAAGGTCATGTACGCCACGATACTAAAGCAGCAGGAACCTGGCACTGTGGACGTCTACATCCACACGTACGTCGAGACACAGGGATTCATTCTAGACAAATTGGTCATGGCTGTCACGTGGAGGGCAAATATCGGGTGTTGGAGCGCTAATAAACTCGTTGAAATGAAGAAACTACAATGGTATATCGCCAACTGTCGGTCCGAGCGTCAGAAGCAGCAACAGCGAGCATACCCGTCAGCTCGGAGCATCTGCAGACAGTGTTACGATAGACGGGGTTTGGTAAGAAGGCGTGGCAGTGGTATATATGATTACGACGGAACTTGCGTCCTGTGTACCTTTCCGATGTGCTACAAGTGTCGTGTGGAGAAAACACTCGAAATACTTGACGAGAACAGCGGAAGGCTAAAGCGTCAACTCGTTCTGGTGTGTCAGCCATGCTGGATGTTTGTGCAGACATTATGCCCCATGGCTATTGCGAGGCTGAACTACAAGCAACGACAACGGCAGTTGTAACGGGCGACGAATTGATCAGGGCATGCAACGGTGCCACATACCGTGTTCGTGAAGCGATTTCATGTCAATACACCTGTATTGGTGAAGTCATGTCTGTATATTATTAAAAACGATAAAGAGAAAAAAAAAATGGCAGTGCAGCCAATACTACGGAATGGAACGGTGGGAGCTGCGTAACTGTCTCCGTAACCTAAGTACAGTAGTAGCAAAAAAAAAAATACATCCAAGCGATTTGTCATTTCCGATCTTTAACAGCAACCGTGAGCGCTACAGCGATATGGAGACCATATGACAGAATCAATACGATTTCCGAACGCGATCGCCTATAAGGCGTTCAATTATGTGTACTCCGCCAAAGACCCTGTTTCAAACCTCGACCGTCAGCTTCTACACGAACGCACGGCCACTAATACATCCAGTAATGCAAGAGCCACACCGTACAGCAAGAAACAAGATCATACCTATTGGCTTTGCATTCATTACTACTGCCTCTTCTTTTATCTACGCTACAATTTTTCCTCGCGGGCTTACATCACCATTACCCGTCACCTACTCTTCCCACACAGCATGCCTTGTTTCAGCTTCTTCATTTGCCCTTCGTCTTGTCAGTAGGATCCGACTTGGTCTCCTTCGACGATTTTGCTTTCGACCCCGTTTTGCTCTCCTTCTCGACTGACTTGGCGTCCACAGCGTCCGTGGACACAGTTGCAGGCTCTTTCTCACCACCAACGGCGCCAGCACTCGTTTGGGCAGACTCATAGCCAGAGTAGCCCGGGTAGCCGTAGCCGTAATTGGAGTAGCCGTAGCCGTAATCGGGGTAGCCGTAGCTAGGGTAGCCGTATCCATACGACGAATAGTAGTCCGGGTAGTAGCCGTAGCCATAGCCGTCGTAGTCCTTACCGTAGGACGAGTAGTAATCGGGGTAGTAGCCGTAGCTGTAGTCCTTGCCATAGCTGTAGTAGTCGTTGCCATGGCCATAGTAGTCGTCGCTGTAGTCATCGCAGTCACCGCCATAGCTCTTGTAGCCATAGTTGTACCCATAGTTGTAGCCATAGCCCTCATAGTCGTCGCCGTAGCCGTAGTAGCTCTTGTGCTTGTAGTCGTCGCCATAGCCGTAGCTCTTGTGCTTGTAATCGTCATGCTTGTCGTCGTCGTAGCCGTAGCGCTTATGCTTGTGGTCGTCGTGCTTGTGGTCATCGTGACCATAGTCGTATTTGCCGTAGCTCGAGGACTCGGCGGCCTTGTTTTCCTTGTCTTCTAGACGACGACGGTAGTAATCCTTGTCGTGGCGGTGATGCTTTTTGCGGTCGTGGTCATGGTCGTGCTTCCGCGGGTGGTGTCCATAGTCCTTATAGGAGCCAAGTAGACGACGCGGAGCCGCTGAAGCACTGCCACGAGCGTCGGCTGCCTGCAGGATGGAAGCAGCGACACACAGGCCCAGTACGGCGAGGATCTTCGAGTGCATCTTGAAGGTTTCGCACGGAGCTGCGTGACTGGGGTCGGTCGTCGATTGCTGGGAAGGGCAAGATGAAAAGTGAGGAAGCGAGGACTGGCCGATCCGGTCGAGCTGCAGTCCTGTACTTGAGTAGTCGCTGTTGCCATCGCGGTCACCCCCTCGTCCGTCTCTCGCAATGTATCAACTGAACAGACATCATCTTTGGCTTCTTTTGATTGGTAAGGGATGCATTGAGACACAGAGAAGCGTCGAGAGAATGGCTTCTGTCATGATGGAGATGGAGTACTTAGACTGTAGAGA
>NW_008648990.1:843683-853541 GCF_000247585.1 Phytophthora nicotianae INRA-310 | reverse complement strand
TCTCTACAGTCTAAGTACTCCATCTCCATCATGACAGAAGCCATTCTCTCGACGCTTCTCTGTGTCTCAATGCATCCCTTACCAATCAAAAGAAGCCAAAGATGATGTCTGTTCAGTTGATACATTGCGAGAGACGGACGAGGGGGTGACCGCGATGGCAACAGCGACTACTCAAGTACAGGACTGCAGCTCGACCGGATCGGCCAGTCCTCGCTTCCTCACTTTTCATCTTGCCCTTCCCAGCAATCGACGACCGACCCCAGTCACGCAGCTCCGTGCGAAACCTTCAAGATGCACTCGAAGATCCTCGCCGTACTGGGCCTGTGTGTCGCTGCTTCCATCCTGCAGGCAGCCGACGCTCGTGGCAGTGCTTCAGCGGCTCCGCGTCGTCTACTTGGCTCCTATAAGGACTATGGACACCACCCGCGGAAGCACGACCATGACCACGACCGCAAAAAGCATCACCGCCACGACAAGGATTACTACCGTCGTCGTCTAGAAGACAAGGAAAACAAGGCCGCCGAGTCCTCGAGCTACGGCAAATACGACTATGGTCACGATGACCACAAGCACGACGACCACAAGCATAAGCGCTACGGCTACGACGACGACAAGCATGACGATTACAAGCACAAGAGCTACGGCTATGGCGACGACTACAAGCACAAGAGCTACTACGGCTACGGCGACGACTATGACTACAAGGGCTATGGCTACAACTATGGCTACAAGAGCTATGGCGGTGACTGCGATGACTACAGCGACGACTACTATGGCCACGGCAACGACTACTACAGCTATGGCAAGGACTACAGCTACGGCTACTACCCCGATTACTACTCGTCCTACGGTAAGGACTACGACGGCTATGGCTACGGCTACTACCCGGACTACTATTCGTCGTATGGATACGGCTACCCTAGCTACGGCTACGGTTACCCCGATTACGGCTACGGCTACTCCAATTACGGCTACGGCTACCCGGGCTACTCTGGCTACGAGTCTGCCCAAACGAATGCTGGCGCCGTTGGTGGTGAGAAAGAGCCTGCAACTGTGTCCACGGACGCTGTGGATGCCAAGTCAGTCGAGAAGGAGAGCAAAACGGGGTCGAAAGCAAAATCGTCGAAGGAGACCAAGTCGGATCCTACTGACAAGACGAAGGGCAAATGAAGAAGCTGAAACAAGGCATGCTGTGTGGGAAGAGTAGGTGACGGGTAATGGTGATGTAAGCCCGCGAGGAAAAATTGTAGCGTAGATAAAAGAAGAGGCAGTAGTAATGAATGCAAAGCCAATAGGTATGATCTTGTTTCTTGCTGTACGGTGTGACTATTACGTTACGGGAGTTATTCGTGATACATGAAGACACTAGAATGGACGCCTTGTGCAGCCACTTGGTTCAACCTCGTCGATAGTTTAGAAACTCGGTGGATACGATGTCTATGGCGCGGTGTACCGTTGTCCCGTGGGTGACCAGGTTCGGTGCCCGAGATGACACCATCGAGTGATCTCGGTACAGTAAGACACAGAGAAGCGTCAGGATGACTCCTGTCATGCTGGAAGTAAGTGACGGCTTAGTGCCATGGGGTATTTAGACATAACTTCAAATTCTGACCCTTTGTTTTCACTGGCTAGACCGCATTCCAACTTTACTGTCCGTGAGTCGCTGTCTGCTGATAAGTGAGCGACCACACACCTCCCCCTCATATTCTAAGCTGTACGCTTCCTGGATCAAAAGATAGTGTTTGCTGACGGTTGATGAGGCTATCGTATAAGCTGCAAGGTGGTGTACATGTAACTAAATATTGGGATATATTCCGTTAATTTTCGAGTCATATATTCAGATGTTATCCGGATTGTACTTAGTATTACACAAACTATTCAGCCGACTTGCCGAGCCAATCAAGAAGGCTGCCACGATACTGACAATTAGCATGGCTTTGCTGTATTCTTGGCAATACGTCAGAGTGCCGGTAAGGTAGACGATCTGGCATCAAAGCCAGTGTCTTGGTGTTATTCGTCATTGTGGTCGTGTTCACACTTTTGCAAACGGTGTCCGTAGTCGTTGTAGGAACCAAGTTGGCGCCTCACTGCCATTCCTACTAATACTTGGGCGCCAAGAATGGGGGGGGGGGGGGGGGGCTAGAATTGCTTGATCTAATCGACCTGCAAGTAATCCTTAAGCATTTCTGTTCTAGAAGACCCAACCGTAGACTCCATATAAACTCTCGTAGAAGTCTGAACTGGATTCTGTGTCAAGGCGGGGTGGAGAGACCAGCATAAGGACATCATTAAACCCATCTTAGTAGTACTATAAAAACGAGTAGTTGCAGAATTTCTTGCGCAGTCAATATAACGAGAGATTTGACTGCCGTATTTGGGCAAGAAATTCTGCAACTACTATGACCCAAGACTTTGTGGTTGCGGTGATGGTGAAAACACCAATCTACACTAATGAAAGTGTCTGCCAGCAACGATAACTACGATCACAAATAGGACACGATGTAGTGCAATGACCGTGGCTGATCGCGGTTATGAACTACAACTTGCAGCGACAAGGTGTACAATGGTTACGACTGCCTGCAGTAGCTGATATCCGAGCTGTGTCAGCGACTACAAAGCAACTGATATGGCAGCGGCTTCGGATGGGGTAGTGCTACCTACAATCCTAATCTAGAACAGCGTATGCCCAACATTAGGTCAGCCATTTTCCTTATCGTGTCAGTGTCAGGTCCTAGTAGGTGTAGCAGCCTGTCACCTTTTTTCTAAGGATAGTACACTTGGAAATACTTACTCACGTGGCACGAGACATCGCATCGATGATGTACACATACTCGAAATTGCATTCCCCCGTACGGAACGTATATGGGGACCTCTTGGCGGTATAACCACTGATTAGAACTTGGTTATGATCCAGTCGCTTTTTGTATTGAATTTACCACGCCGGAGATCGTCGACGAGGTTAAGTGAAGTCGCGTCAAGTAGCTGAACTAGTTGGTTAGTGTCGATCACTAACAAATGCAGTGAGGCGTGCATCACTCAGGATATGAACAACCGACTGACTACCTTGAAGACAACTTCGAGCAGCTGTGGGTTAACCTATCTCCCATCTCACAATCGAAACTTGCAATTCGCAAGGCAGCATGTTTACTGAAATGGTGAGTGTCAACGATCTTATTGTGGCCGCTGGCAATGGAAATCTCGGTCTGGTAGTGAGTTTATTAGCGACAAAAGTGGATGTCAACGGCACAGATGAAAAATGGCTCCTGTGCACTTCATCACTCGGCCACAAATTGACACGTCAATGTTGTTCGACTTTTGCTGCAGAATGGGGTGGACGTCAACTTGGCTGCACCAACAGGGTTCACGTCTCTCGTCTGTGCTTGTCAAAATGGTTAAGAGGATATAGTCCGACTACTATTGGAGAAGGGAGCAAACTTTAACACGACAGACGAGAATGGAAACACACCGCTCACTTGCGCAGCAATTATTGGCCGCGTAGGAGTCATTCGAGAACTTCTAGACTTTGGATGCGATATCGATCAAGTGAATGGTGGTGGTAATACAGTTTTATCCAGCGCTGCTCAAACAGATCACACTGCTACCGCGCCGTCGCTACTGGATAGAGGTGCTACAGTCGATGCCCAGGATTCTATCGGATGCTCTCCGCTCATATTCGCATCTGCAAGAGGCTACATAGATATCGTTCGGTTGCTACCGGAAAAGGGGGCTGCTATTGACTTGACTGCAAATGATGGCGCCACGCCGTTGATGCTTGCTGCGGCAAGTGGCTACATCGATGTAATGCAGTTGCTCCTGGAGAAAGGAGCTGCCATGGACCAGACCGATAACGATGGCTACTCTCCACTTACGTGGGCTGCTGGACATGGTCAAACCGAAGCTGTTCAGTATTTGGTAGAGCGTGGAGCTGAAGTCGACAAGCCTACTGTCAGAGAAGTTACACCTCTCATCGGAGCTGGTGTATCCGGTCACGTTAATGTCGCTTGAGTATTGCTGGACAACGATGCGGACATTGAAAAGGCTGACGAGGACGGCTTTACAGCCTTATTTCGTGCTGCACAAAACGTTCACTACGAGGTCATACGTTTCCTCATTGAAAAGCACACAGCTGTCAACACTAGGGGCTATGGTGGTTCTACTGCGCTGTCTTCGGCTACAGCCAGAGGAAATATGGACATTGTGAAGCTGTTGCTCGAAAACGGGGCAGAGATTGACCAGGTTACTCACGATGGAGCCACTGCGTTAGTCGCTGCTCAAGAAGGCCACTTGGCTGTCGTTTAGCTATTGCAGCTCAAGCTGGCCATGATGATATTGCGGAAGCTCTGTTACAGACCGGGGCTGTCATTGACGCAGTGTGCGATGATGGGTCTTCGAGACTGTTAAGCACAGCGATGTTTGGCCAATGTGCTGGTGGACCATGGCGCTAGTAGCGATCTTTCGGACATGTACGGGAACACTACACGAATGTTGGCGGCTCAGAACAAACACTTTGAAATGGTGGAGTGTTTATTGAAGGCTGGGGCCTCGGGGAAGCTCAAGGCACAGAAGGGTGATACTGCGTTGCGCTTCACGGCGACAGGAGGGGATACAGAGTGTATTCAATTACTGCTGGGCCACGGAGCTGATGTCAACGAGCCTGGGAACAACAACTGCTCGGTTCTTCAAGTTTGCGATAGTTGCCGGGCACATTGACGCATTTAAACTCCTGTCATCAAGCGGTGCAGATATCTTAAATCAAGATAACGACGACGATACAACGCTCAACGAGACTGTACTGGCTGGACAGACTGAGGCAGTTCGTTTGGTGTTGGAGAAAGAAGCAGACGTCAACGTGTCTAATGGCATTGGATGGACTCCGCTTATGATAGCTTCGCAACGAGGACACGTCGACATCGCCTCGCTTCTTCTGACAAAGGAACCGAGGTGGAAATGGAGGCGAACGATAACCGGACAGCTTTGATGCTCGCAGCGGATGAGGGGCATGATGAGATCGTGCGTTTTAACCATGGTGCGACTCGGAGGATCAGACGCCGTTGATGAAAGCTTCGTGCAGAGGACATGAAGAGATTGTTCGCTTACTCCTCGACAATAGAGCCATCATGGATCTGCTTGACAGTTGTGGCCGATCTGCAGCAGAACTTGCTCGACTGAACTGTCGATATCTGATTCGAGGAATACTCAGCGAGCAGCCCGATACAACGCAGTCTAAAACTGCGGTTGTAGACATCGTATCTGCGACTCGATTGGTATATTCCAAGTCGTGAAGTTCGAAAAGATCAACAACCGTTTTTGGCTGGATCCTTTGGTAGAGTCTACAGAGGATGGTGGCTCAACAGGTAGATTATCTACTGGGTCGTATACGGGTCTGCTCGGCTTACGGGTCGTCATTTTAATAGATCGTAATTGCGGGTCGGGCTCAACAAAAAAGAGTGCATTGCGGTATCATATCTTTTGGGTGGATTATCATCGCTTTTAAATTTCTTATACTGGGAATACCTCAGAATGAGTAATGGACAGCCCAAACAGGATTAATTGCGTGAGCGTAACGTAAATGGGTCAACGTTCGGACAACATCCAAAATATCGTACTTAGTATGTGATTAAAAGTTCTAAGATCATGTATTCCCAGTGTAAGTCGCAGACGATCTAGTTATCCCTTTTGGATGTGTTATCGTCGTAATTGGATACATTATCATCATTCCTTGGTACTTTATCATCGATTTTGTACTTCGGATCGATTATCATCCTTTTTAGATTGCCTATCGACTTCAAGAGCAAGGCATAAGGCATACGCAAACCATAGTTAAACTTAGCTACCACCCATCACAAGTACCGATATTGCCATCGAATCTGACCACGCCACAGCCACCTGTTATCTGCAGTTTCGCTGCTTATACCTGGGTATCTTATCTGCTGAAGCTAGCTCGCCGCGTAGGAAGACCCGCCTTCACTATTCATCTTGCATCCTGTCACTGTGGAGCCACCACGGCAAGACATAGTGAAGAGGGTACATACTCCCGAAATCTCCAAAGGCCAATGAAGAAGTCGTCGAAGAAGAGAGATCCGAAAACAAAGATTTTTCACATGGGATTCGAATACACGAAGGCGTGGAGTTCGCACCTTAAGATTGTATTTCGGTGTAGTGTATATCGTAGCACCGGGTGCAAAGCTCGACTGGCAATTCGACCAACCACCAGTGGATACGAGTTGGTGAACATGCACACCTGCGTGCAGCCTACCTCGGGAACAGACGCAGATATCGTTGACTGTACGACTGCTATGAAGCTTCGCGTTGATAGTCTATCTGTTCTGGAATTGACGAACCAGTGCACGAGGTGTGGCAGGAAGTGAGCGCCGAGTTTTACCTGGATGACGACATGATTAGGAGAGGCCTATAGGAAGAGCAAGTCAAAAGTCGAGTTTACCGTGTCCGGCAAAAGCACTATGGGGCTTACTTACTTGGACGCATCGAAGTACCTCCACTATCAATGGTAGAGGGAAAGATGCTGAGCTTTTTCCAGTTCCACCTGTCAAGACCGAAGGCTGACCCCACCACCAAGCCAGTTCGGGTCATTGGCTGGGCTCACCCAGAACTCCGACAGTTACTGATGTACAACGGTGTTTCGCTCTTCTTTGATGGTACATTCCGATGTGTACCCACGGGATTTAAACAGTGCATGGTTATGATGGTGTACGACCAAGCCAGTGAGTTATTTGTTCCAGTGTACTTCGTTCTTTGCAGCTCCAAGGCTAAAGACATGTACTTCGACATTCTCGAGCTGATTTATAGAGACACCTCAGAGAAGCTCGAGCCATGTGACGTCGTCTGTGACTTCGAGATGCCAATGATACAGGCCATTGAGAAGCAGTTCCCGAACGCTGAAGTGTTCGGCTGCCTGTTTCACTTTAAACAGGCAGTGCGACGGCAAATGAAAACAACGTACAGTATTCCTGATGCGGAGGTTCGCATTGCTATGGAAAAAGGCGTGCTTGACGTGCTCACAGTGATTGATCCGAATTTGGTTCCTCGACATGGCATCCGGTGGGTTAAACGCACTATTCGAGCCAAGTGTGCTGCAACCGGGATCGGTTACACCCGTATCAAGTGGAAGCAGTTCTGGGGATACTTTCGCGCTACTTGGCTGGAGCGGTACAACATTGAATCGTGGAATGTTCATGGTTTAGACAACGGTCTCGTCGCTAGAACAAACAATCCTCTCGAACTATTTAATAGGGAGCTAAATAGATCGTTCCCGACGCCTCATCCCAATATTGCCACATTTGTCACCGTGATCCGGACAATATCTCAAGATTACGTTACCAAGTTGACCAACGTGGCGCAAGGGCGACGAAGCAGAGGCAACAAAACCAATGCAAACAAAAAGAGAGGACGGCGACGAGCCAACACAAGCGGTGCCGACGGGGCAAGCGTCGAGACGATTGATCTTCCCAATCCAGTGGTTTTTACGGACGAAGACTTCGCCTCTGATTTTGATAGTGAAGACGAGATGCAAGGCAGCGATGTTGATTCTGTGGTAGAGCGTGAGGTCGCCGACGTAGCTGACAGTGACGAAGATGCGCTTCCGGACTTCTCGTTTGATCCCAGTGAGTATTGCGATGACGATGAGTCGACTGCCAACGGAGATGACCAGAGTGTGCAAGCAGCTATTGTTTAGAGACCTTTAGTGCAGGTGCGGACGGATAACCAGAAGTTGTTATCTCACCAGCAACAACTTTGTGGTAGGGGCTAGATGTAGTGAGCGTTTTGGACGCTACGAACTAGGGACTCCCTCATGCTTAAATACATGTACCCTTTTAATACTACGTATCTGTATCCAAATTCGGTGATATTCAGTATAACATCAATGATAATCTATCTAAAATCGATGATAAACGACTCAAACATGATGATAAAACAACCCAAAGTAATAATAAAACATTCAAAAGTGGTAACACGTCCACCTCAAAGTTTAGATTGCAGGACACTTTGTGATCAACCTATTGCTGATCGGATCTGATGTTTGCGTCGTCAAAATGACGCGACCAAACTCACGAACAGATCTGTATACGACCCAGGAAATAGTCTATCGGAGTCCCTAGTTCGTAGCGTCCAAAACGCTCACTACATCTAGCCCCTACCACAAAGTTGTTGCTGGTGAGATAACAACTTCTGGTTATCCGTCCGCACCTGCACTAAAGGTCTCTAAACAATAGCTGCTTGCACACTCTGGTCATCTCCGTTGGCAGTCGACTCATCGTCATCGCAATACTCACTGGGATCAAACGAGAAGTCCGGAAGCGCATCTTCGTCACTGTCAGCTACGTCGGCGACCTCACGCTCTACCACAGAATCAACATCGCTGCCTTGCATCTCGTCTTCACTATCAAAATCAGAGGCGAAGTCTTCGTCCGTAAAAACCACTGGATTGGGAAGATCAATCGTCTCGACGCTTGCCCCGTCGGCACCGCTTGTGTTGGCTCGTCGCCGTCCTCTCTTTTTGTTTGCATTGGTTTTGTTGCCTCTGCTTCGTCGCCCTTGCGCCACGTTGGTCAACTTGGTAACGTAATCTTGAGATATTGTCCGGATCACGTTGACAAATGTGGTAATATTGGGATGAGGCGTCGGGAACGATCTATTTAGCTCCCTATTAAATCGTTCGAGAGGATTGTTTGTTCTAGCGACGAGACCGTTGTCTAAACCATGAACATTCCACGATTCAATGTTGTACCGCTCCAGCCAAGTAGCGCGAAAGTATCCCCAGAACTGCTTCCACTTGATACGGGTGTAACCGATCCCGGTTGCAGCACACTTGGCTCGAATAGTGCGTTTAACCCACCGGATGCCATGTCGAGGAACCAAATTCGGATCAATCACTGTGAGCACGTCAAGCACGCCTTTTTCCATAGCAATGCGAACCTCCGCATCAGGAATACTGTACGTTGTTTTCATTTGCCGTCGCACTGCCTGTTTAAAGTGAAACAGGCAGCCGATCACTTCAGCGTTCGGGAACTGCTTCTCAATGGCCTGTATCATTGGCATCTCGAAGTCACAGACGACGTCACATGGCTCGAGCTTCTCTGAGGTGTCTCTATAAATCAGCTCGAGAATGTCGAAGTACATGTCTTTAGCCTTGGAGCTGCAAAGAACGAAGTACACTGGAACAAATAACTCACTGGCTTGGTCGTACACCATCATAACCATGCACTGTTTAAATCCCGTGGGTACACATCGGAATGTACCATCAAAGAAGAGCGAAACACCGTTGTACATCAGTAACTGTCGGAGTTCTGGGTGAGCCCAGCCAATGACCCGGTCTGGCTTGGTGGTGGGGTCAGCCTTCGGTCTTGACAGGTGGAACTGGAAAAAGCTCAGCATCTTTCCCTCTACCATTGATAGTGGAGGTACTTCGATGCGTCCAAGTAAGTAAGCCCCATAGTGCTTTTGCCGGACACGGTAAACTCGACTTTTGACTTGCTCTTCCTATAGGCCTCTCCTAATCATGTCGTCATCCAGGTAAAACTCGGCGCTCACTTCCTGCCACACCTCGTGCACTGGTTCGTCAATTCCAGAACAGATAGACTATCAACGCGAAGCTTCATAGCAGTCGTACAGTCAACGATATCTGCGTCTGTTCCCGAGGTAGGCTGCACGCAGGTGTGCATGTTCACCAACTCGTATCCACTGGTGGTTGGTCGAATTGCCAGTCGAGCTTTGCACCCGGTGCTACGATATACACTACACCGAAATACAATCTTAAGGTGCGAACTCCACGCCTTCGTGTATTCGAATCCCATGTGAAAAATCTTTGTTTTCGGATCTCTCTTCTTCGACGACTTCTTC